>NW_026623111.1:80876105-81184040 GCF_023065955.2 Ursus arctos
TCACACACACAGACACACACACACACACACACACACACACACGTGAGAATGAAATAATCTACTGTTTATGGGACATGGGGCAAGAGCTAGGGTTTGAAATTATAAAGAGTCAAGGTTTTCCTACCAGACAAGACACACAAACTTAAATAAAAGCTGCAGTAAATGTTTGAGGACATTTTGTGGTATATCTTCAGTAAATCTGACATTGCAGGCTCTTTAGAAAATAAATAAGTAATAAAAGATCATAGAAAAATTAAGTTTGCCAAAATGCAAGACAAAATAAAGTTGTAAGGCCCTTAGAGGTGTCCCAGAGCTGTCTGGGCACGTCCTGGTGGCTGGCCTCTTAGAATATTAATTTTATCTCTGACACTGATATATCCTGTAGCTTGAGACAAGCTTTTTCATCTGCTGTGATTCAGCTTTCTCTTATCCAACACTATCAACCAGACCATAAAACGCTGTGAGAATTATGGAGCCTTAAAATGTACAAAGTGCTAAAACATTTAAAAGAAACAATCATTCACAGAAACAAACAGCCAACATCCTTACCTCTGGAATAAGCTGGAAAATGGCATTTGAAAATAGAGTCCCAATAGCCAGACCCACGAAAAAGGTCAATATCTTAGGGAAATAAGATTTCTTTATCAATGGAGTCAAAATCAATCCGAGGAGAGATGCCAGATTAATAATTGTCACTGACAAGAGTCCATATCCCCAAACTGCAGGTCAGAGGGAAAGAGTAGAAATTAATCAGAGCAATGAAGCCAAATGAAATCTTACTGTACATGAACCTTGAAACAACTTTTTTCTTTAAAAGCTTGAACCAGATACTTCTTTAAAATAACAAGATCTTCTCAATGAAAATTATGCAGAAAATTGTGAACATAAATACAGAATAATAAATATTAAGAGTAACACTGCTTATACTGTCACCAGCCCCAAACCACTCAAAGGCTCAAAGAATTTTATAGCTTGCAGGGAACTCGGCAAACATCTGGAATAGTGACAAACCATCTGAGGCCCACGGGCTCCAAGTCACCTACTTTCATCTGTAGCTCAAAGCCTGGTCTAAAACTCAGCCTTTCAGAGGAATATAGAGGCGGTGTGAGTTTCAGGGAAAAGGTACAAAGCGATGGGTGGAGGGTAGGGGTGGAGATGGGTGGTATGGGTTAGCTTCAAGGTGACCGGCGCTGCTGATACTGCGTTTGTCATAATCGCTGGTCTGCAGGCGCCCCTGCAGAGGAGGTCTTTGGGAAAGCAGCACCTCGGCCCTCCAGCTGGGGCCTCCAGGACTTGGACTCAGCCCGGTGCAGGGAGCACTCAGGAGGGGAGCACATGGGAACCGGAGAGTGGCTGTGTTGCCCAGCTGGCCCCGCTGAGCCCAGATCAGGGCGAGAGTATCCTATGTCATGCGGACTCTGGGGACAGAAGTCCGTGGCGAGTCTTCCGACTCTCTATCCCTCAGGCCTGGTATCCAATAGGTGCTTAATACATATTGCCTGGAATGAAATGAACGAATGCCATCCTAAGCTTTCCAGCTAGTGGCGTGTGTCACCTCATTTTCCTCCTGATTATCCCGGGGGGGTGGTCTGAGGACACAACGGGAGCGTAAGCGAAGTCTGGCGTGAGGTCCCAGGCCAGCCGCGGAGGGCAGTGCAGGCTGACCTTCGCACGGGCCCCGGAACCGTGTCACGCGGGGCTGTGCGTGTGCCCCGCACACCGCGCACGAACGTCAGCATGACAGCCGATGACGTTGCCTGTGCGCCGCCGCTTCTCTAAACTGTCCAGAAGACATGTTTCAACGTCAGGCCCCCCTTCTCAGCGACACTGTCAGTGGAGCACCGTAGCCACACCTCCTGCTGACGAGTGTTCGCCATCGCCGCGTACCCGCTAAGAAGCTCACATGCGTTCATGGATTCCACCCTCACTAAACCCTGTGAGGCAAGGACTACCAGTGCCTCCGTCACACAGTTGGGGAAACCACGGCAGGTGGAATTGGAGCGAGCGGCCCGGGCCTCGCGGAGGGAAAGCTGGACTTTGAACCCAGGCGGTCTGGCTGCAGGGCTGACGTATTTGAGCAATATGCTTCATTGCTCCTGTAGAGGTATTCTGATTTTTAACAAGACCAAGGGACTCAGCAAAACTGTAGATGTTTTATATTGTGCTTCGTGAATATAAGGTTGCTCACCACTATTGTAGTTCACGCGATTCTATCTCCAAATAAACGACCTTACCAAATGCTTACGAAGCCTCCCATATAGACCAAACCATGGTTCCTGCCAACAAGGAGGCTGGACCTTCTGCTTAGGGAACTGGGAAATGTGTAGGCACAAATGCACACAAAGCAATACGGGTCGTCTATGCTGTACATCAAATAAAACGAGCAGAAAGTAAATGTTACTGTTACCACAAGACTCATCACAGCACTGACCATGACTTTATCTTCTCCAGACGCTTTCCTATCAGTTCCAGACCCCTGAACAGGTCCTGCAAAGTCATTTCATTGGAACTATGAAGGTCCACCTCATTCCTGTTTACCACCTTATCACCTAAAACAATACTACCTACTCCCTTCAGACTCTCCACTTAAAGAAAGCCCTCAATCCCACATCTCCCTCCATGGTGTAGCGATGTGTAGTTTCCTTTAATAGGAACAGCCTTCTATCACTTCACTAGCCTACAGGCATTCGTTCAACAAATATTTATAATCTCATCAAATAGGATGCTGAACCTAAAGTAAAAATGCAACGAAGTTTCTGAGTACCAACCTGAGGCACAATCACATACACATACGAAACGTATCACTTTCCCCCGAGAAATCTGTGATCTCCGTAGACAGCAGAAACATTAGGATCAATTTCAATTTCTTACCCCAACCAGTCAATTTCATAGACAGTTGGCGACCAAACCCTATCAGTTTTGCTTGAGATATCTCTCACTCCAGTTTCTCCATCACCATTGCTAACGCCTTGAGTTCAGGCCCTCATCATCTCACTTCCTCTTCTGATGCATTATGACGGCCCTCCTCCCCCCACCAGACTTACTACTCTAAAACACAACTTGGATCATCTCACACCTCTCTTCTTTATAAGCTGACTCCCACACGACTTTTCCAGTGTTATTTACACACTTCTCAACATGGCCTTTATGCTAACACAATGCTTTCCAAGAACAAAATTACCTTTACTTGTGGTTCTTTATCTGAAAATATCTTTCTATCTTCACTGCCTGAGAAACTCACACGTGTTTCTTTAAGCCAACGCCAAGACATCGTCTCTAAAGCTTTCCCAGCTCCTCCAGGCAGCTATCCCTCTCTCCTCATGCTTCCCATGGCTCTCTGATTGAAGGTAATTGGACCACGTACCATGTTTATAAAAGCTTTATGTCATGACTCCTTTGAATTAGTTTTACTTTGGTTTTTCATTTCTTTGAAAGAACTCAGAATTGACTCTATATTAAGCGAACTATTATATCAAGAATCCAGTGCCTTTCATTACTTAAAAAATAATTTATGTGTGGGAAAAGAAGAGGCTTACACAGGGAGCAGGGAATGGAGTGAACCTATGGACACATGTATAAGAGGAGTGAAGACATAGGCACTATTCCAGGCATTTGTATATACTAACTCACTTGATACCCCAACAGTTCTAGAAGGATCGAACTATAATTATCTCCATTTTACAGATGAGATAACTGAGGCACAGATATATTAAATAAATTGCTCAACACAGATGCACACAGAGCTGCACTAAAATAAAACGAGAGTACACCAAATAAAGGCAATGTAGTGTCGAATTAAACATCTTAGATTAGTAATAATGAGTACTTTACCAGTTTCCCTAATTCTCCAGAAATTCTTCTCTCTTCTCCTACCCTGTCCCACCCACTCCAGCCTCATTTCAATTCCTTAAACAATGTGACCCTAAGAGGCATTTCTGTCTTTATTAGGCTTCTCTCCAAATATTTGGTGCCTGTCTAATCTTGTGACTTAGAACTATTGATTTTTCATTTTATGACTTTGCAGTGTTGACCCTGGAACGCTCTTACTTCCTGCTTCCCAATTCCTTGATCCAACCTCCCAGCTCCTGAGATAGAGGAAACCTAAGAATTAAGGTTAAAAACACTTTGGAATGTCAGTCACTAAACTGCACGGAGTAGAGAACTTTCTTTTTCTGAAGCTTCGTCTCTTATGCCCAGAATTATGTACCTGATAGCTGTATTTTATGTAACAGATGTATATATGGGGCCTAACTACATGCCATATTGTATTCTACATGCTTTACGGATATTAAGTCATTTAACCCTTATAGCAACCTTATGGTAAAGGTACTGTTTCAGGTAAGAAAACTGAGGCAGAAAGACACAGTCAGGTGCCCAACAGAGCTGGAAAATTATAGAGCTGGGATTTGGGCCCAGGTAAGCTGGCTTCAGTATCTATGCTTTTCATATGATATACTACTATTAAATTTTGATATGTAAAGCATTTTTTGAATTTACTTTTGAATATAAAATGCAAACCATATTAAACCAGTTTGTAGAAATACAAACACATTCCTATTTAGTATATAATCTAGAAAAATAGTTGCTTAAACAATTAGTTGTAAAATTATTATTCACAAAATTGCTAACTATATTAATAAAGTATGTTTGGGGCCTTCTGTTGTTCGTGTATGTAAATACAGAATATAAAAGAGAACATGGATCCTGAAGCGGAGACAGCTTGGGTTCGAACCAGGCTTTATCGTGTACAAATTGTGTGCTCTTGAGCAAAAGACTTGAAACTCTCTGGACCTACATTTCCTTGGCCATAAAATGGGAACAGCAGTTTCTACACCATATAGTTGTATGAAGATTAAATGAGTTAATATATGTCAAGTATTTGAAAGAGCACCTGCCATGCAGTAAGTATTACAGAAAAATTGGATGTTATCAATATTTTTGTCATTGTTGCAATTCCTATTACTCAGAAAGAGACTGGAGTATTCACATATAGAAAAAGGAACCCACAAGTTGGTAGAATAAGCACTTCCTTTGTTGAGATGTCCCTTTTTTTCTCTATCTTTTCTCTCTTTATAGTCTTTCACACTCAGGTCAGATGTGCTCACTCAGACCAGTGGCTTCACATGCCATCTCTAAGCCGACAAATCTCTAGCCTTGACCTGTGGTCTGAGTACTAAATGTGTGCATGCCACTGCTGCTGGACGTCCCTCCTTGTGGGTCTGTGTCAAAGTCTCAAACTGGCCGTGTGAAAAATTACACCCGACCCTCAGCATGTGCTTCCCCGTAAGGAACTGCTCCTCCTGGTCTTCTCTACCCTGGGAAATAGCACAACCATCTCTAGAGTTTCAGTGGCTCAAACCTTGATGCATTCTTCCCAACCCCCACATTCAGCCAGACGCAGACCATTCTAGCAGTTTCCAAAATCCATCCTGGATCTGATCACTTCTCCTCCCTTCTACTTCTCCCACCTTAGTTCATGTGTCATCATCCTGAGCACCAACTGCTGGCAACTGTCTACTGACTCATTGCCTTGCTTCTACTCTTGCCCCATGGCAACCTGTTCTTCCAACTGCAGGTAGAGTAATCTTTTACGAATCCAAACAAAATCATGTGACTCCCCTGTTTAGAATCCTAGAGTGTCTTCATACCACATTCAGAGTAAGATCCAGTCAACTTACTGTACCCTACAGGGCCCTGGCATCATTTCCTTCTAGTCTCCCACCTGCTTACTATGCTCCAGACACACACACTTTCTTGCTGTTCCTTCCATATGCCAAGCTCATTGCCAAGTTTATGCTGACTCTTCCCTTGACCAAGAATGTTCTTTTCCCAGAGAAGATCTTGCCATGGTCCCCTCCCTACCCTCAGTCAGGACTCTGCTCAAATGTAACCTCATCAGAAAGGCCTCCTCTCACCTGTCAAAAATCACACTCACCCACTGTTTCCTTCTATTCCTTACCTGCTTTATTTTCACATTTATCACCCTGAAATTATATTATTTATTTGTTTGTTTTATAAATTTTATTATTTCTCTTCTCCATTACACTGTAAGTCCTGAAAGGGCAGGGAATTTTTCTTGCTGACTCCTGAATCCCCAATGCCCAGAATAGTGCTTGGCATGTCATTCAATAAACGTTTATTGAGTGAACAATGTACAAAAAAAGGAGAATTAAAATATCCATGTGGGTCAGGTTAACAATTTGAGGATACCAAGAAGTTGCACAAAGATGACAAACAGACCCCCTGAACAAGCGGTTTATTTCATCTGCAAAAGAATTCTTCTACATGTTTAAGTGTGTGAATGACAGAGTAAGCACATACTTGTTTTCTTATATTTTAAAATCTCTGTGCAGCAGGTTATTCCTTTGAAATGCAACATCTCTGGCAATACTATCCGAGGCACTTACAATAGTCACTGGCATTTTCTTTCATTTACAAAAATTAAAGCAGTAATAACTCAGTACCTTAATATTTAATCTAGAACCATGCTATTCCCCTATCCCTTTACTGAAAATTATGGATAAATGGATAAGTTTTTAAATAATATGATAAGCACAAAGGTAATGGAAATTGATCAATTATGAGCCAAATAGTTAATGTACACTCCAACCTGAACAGTATAAAGCATATATTGTTTAAAATCCGGAACTGAGGGGACACCTGGATGGCTCAGTTGGTTAAGTGTCCGACTCTTGACTCTGGTTCAGGTCGTGATCTCAGGATTGTGAGATCAAGCCCCGCATTGGGCTCCGTGCTGAGCATGGAGCCTGCTTAAGATTCTCTCTCTCCCTCCCGTTCGGTCCTTCCCCCACCCCATGCTTGCTCTCTCTCTCTAAAAAATAAATAGGTAAATAAAGAAATAAAATAAACAAATAAATAAATAATAAAATAAAGTCAAGTCTTGAGTTTTACAAAGTTTTCAAGAGTACCAAGTGTAATTTTGACTCCACAAATAGAAAAGCACGATTTATGAAGTTTATATGAGTTCTAATTATTCTTATTCTAAATACTTTCAGAATATAAGTATTTTACCAATGGCTTCTGTGTATATTAATTAAAAGCAATAAAGCAAAGAAAGAAGCATGTGAATTTAATTTCAGACCAGCCTATAGACTTCTCAAACAAATAGGAGAAAAACACTTCCAACATACCTTCTGAAATATTTGGTTTTGTTTTGTGTTTGGGCCGATCCTCACAAGGATGAAAGTTCAATTGCTGTAAGACCGCTGGACAGATGACAGAGAAGTTGGAGCTGCTTATCTGAGTAGCATTTGAAAAGCCATGAAGGGAAAAGATCTCTTCAGCTGACAGACACTGCCAACAGGATAAACAAAGTAAACATATATGTGTTAGCATAGTGAAAGCATGCACGCAAAGATACTTTAGAGAGACAGAATATTTCATCTAGACACAGCACTAACTCTACAGAAAAGCCCTAAAATTTTAAAAGAGTCCATATCCCTTTAAACCTAGAAACAAGAAAAAAATAACACAAACAACAAAAAAAACAAAAATCCTTCTTGATCAACAGTCTACCTATGGCAGTCAAAAAGGTAAGAACTGGTTTGGGGGTTTCCAAGGACATTACAAACATTAAAAGTAGACCAATAGCTTTCAAATCAAAAGCTTTAAGAGGGTTCTACATTCTCAATCTCTCCTCTCTGTTTGTCTTTAGATTGGATATTTTGTATAGGCTATTGGAGTAACTCTCTGTAAGATTTCTTGTAGACAAACACCTGGCTCCCTTATAGTTTCGTAACTAAGAAACTGATCCATGCATCTAGACAGCAATAATAATTCCAACATATAAAAGTTGTTTTAAAGTCTGTCTTTAGCACATATCATTATTTGCTAAAATATGTATTGTTCTCAATGATGGGGGTTAGCTTTTCTCTACTATTTAAGGTTTTGAAAATAGTGCTAGGCTGCTTGGAAGTTCATTAACCATTAACAAAATTTTTTAGGAAAAAATTCTTTATGAAAATCACTTTTTGAAGGTATCATTTTATTCTCGGACATATTTTAACTGTAAACTATCATCCACATACTTGTATTATTGAGAATATAAAAGAAATTAAATGTGTTACTGTGGTTAGTAATCATTGTAAGAAGTATAGACTGTGAAAAATATCCATTCATTCAAACAGAAGAGTCTATCTTTAGTAAGTATGATTCAGAAAGTTCTTTGCATGCTTCAGCCAATATTTAAACCCCACTAAGATCTTACTCGGCTTTGTGCTGTAGACTGGACTGGTGTTCTCCCAAAATTCATGTATTGAAGCCCTAACTCCTGATATAATGATATTTAAAGTTGAGGCCTTTGGGAAATGATTAGGGTTACATGAGGCAAAGAGAGTGGTATCCTAGTCCACCTAGATTAGTGGTCTTATAAGAAAAGACACCAAAGAGCTTGCCTGCCCTTTCTCTCTCCACCATGTGAGTGGACAGCTAAAAGGCCGTCCAAACACAGCGTCCTTACCAGACATCGATGCTTCTGACCTCTCAATTTGAACTTCCAATCTCCAGAACTACGAGAAAACTAATTTCCGTTGTTTAAGCTATCCAGGTTATGGTATTCTGTTAGGGCAACGCGAGGTGACTAACACTCTATGAATGGCATTTGAGAACTCAAAAGTTGGTGTTAATTGACCATGAAGTTCTGTGATTCCCTCCACAGCAGAAACAATGAAACTAAAAATGTAAGATGTGGGTAAAAAGAGATTGGTACTGATTGTTAAGATGAAAAAACATCAAATACACCAAGATGTATGCAGGTGTCAAAACTAAAATTGCAAATGCATTAAAGAAAGTTCACATTTAGACTTCTTTGTTTTTCTAAAGCCTAAGTATGTGCCTCAAGCTATTCCTTGTTCAAGCCATGACAATGGGCTTGGGCTCATGACAATGATAGCTGTGTGCCATCCCTAGAAGAGGCGACACCACACTCAATGCACCACACTCAATGCTCCGTTAACAGTCTTCCGTTTGGCAGACTGGGGGGATAATAAACTAATGGAGGGAGAAAATAGCTCGACTGGAGGAAGGAAAGTGGGAATGATAATATTTGTTACCACGAAGCCACCCAGGAGCATAATTGCTAGACTCAAAACTTAGAGTCCATGTGGTCAAACTGCCCACTGCACGATTCCAGGAATAAATGGGTATAGTAGCATAAACATAAAACAGCACTGTTTCCCCACAAGGAAGTCTTAACCTACTTGGACTTCAAGTTCCTTCAGCTCAGAACTAGGATGAAAAGGGGAAGCTGCCCATAGATAATTTCCAAAGTCTTCTCAGAATTAGCATACTAAGACTTCCTAAAACTTGATGACTGTTAAAGCAGTTCTTTTCAGACTCAAGTGGGTCAGGAAATCCACTTACAACGTCACCATCAGCATTTTGTAAGGAGCTAAAAATCATCATAGAAACTATAGAGTGTAGCACACACAATAAGTGTAAGTATCACTTAGAGAAACTTTTGCTGCAGGTACACAACATGCACACAGCTACTGGATCACAATGTAAATTCACCGTTTTACTGTAATTGGCAGCGAAGAGGTTAATTGCCCATCATACATCATTAAAGACGCTCTCCTCCATGCAATTGGGGGGAAAATAGCGTAGCCGAAGGAACATATGATCAATGCTGTAAGATAGCTCAGAGTCTTCACGCTCTGTGCAGCGTCTGTGTAGAAATTTTGGCTGGACAGGTGGTCATGGATAATAACACTTTGACAGTGGCAATTGCCCACTCACCAGAAAGAACAAGGAGGTAGAGAGATGAGAAAACTCTAGGCCTCGCCTGAGAAATAGACTCTTACCTATAAAGAACAAACTGATGGTCACCAGAGGGGAGGTGGGTGGTGGGATGGGGGAAATAGGGAGTGGGGATTAAGGAGGGCACTCGTGCTGAGCACCAGGTGTTGCCTGGAAGTGTTGAATCACTATACTATACACCTGAAACTATTACAACACTGTATGTTACCTAGCTGGAATTTAAATGAAAACTTAAAAAAAAAACAACCTCTAGGCCTTGCCTTATGAGAATGAGGACAGAATATTAACAGGATACTAGCAGTATGGCAAAACTCAATTAATGGTAGGCTTGATTTATTTAAAAGAGCCATCGAACAGCAAGTAGGATGCCAGTAGCTTACGGAGCTGCCTATTTGGCTTTACAACCTCAATTTCCACAATGCTTTGATTTAACAAAGTTGAACCAGCAACAAAGAAAGCAGTTGTCTAAGAAAGGGCGGTGTTTCCCAGGGCAGTGACAAACAGGATGAGAGCCCAGTGCCTGAACAGTGAGGTGACAACAAAACCGGTAGAACGGTTGAGGAAGGTCAAACATCCTCTCAAACACACCCCTTCACCTCCAAAACAAACAAGGAACAAATTATGAAACCAGTAGGAGCCACAAGGGCTCTTCCTAACGACACAGGATGATGAGCCTGAGAGTATGTGTCTTCCTAAAACTTCCTGAGCTTTTTTACCATCTGCTTTACACTTACATACTGAGCCTTTTTCTTTCCATCTCTGTTTTTACATCACCGCTACGCTCAAGAGTACCAGGTTGCTGTTTGCCACGGCCCTTTGAGCTTTGTGCTGCCAAAGGCAAACTCCAGCCTGCAGACACCCTCATGTTCAGTGGGGTGACGTCTTTCTTAAAGACATTTTCTCAATGTCCGAGTTAAACTCCTTGAGTCTCTTGCCACATTAAGGTGATCTCAAAGGGGTCTTCCATGGATGAAGGGCCAAAGTAAGAAAGTAATAGAGGTGAGGGGGTTGAGATTCATATCATACACGAGATCTCAAATTATACTCGAAATCATTTAACCAAAGAGTTCTATGCATTTCTTCTTCTACTTCCCCTACTCCTTTTTCCTCACCGATTCTGACTTGTCAGAAACTTTGGTTTGGTTTTGTTCTGTTGTTTTTGTGTCTTTCCCAGACATATCTTTGTGGAAATGCTGATGCAGGGAGGGGATGGGGCAGGGTTGAATGATAAGGGCAACTTCCTCCTCCAACATTTTGTAGAGTTAAAATATGCTTATGATAAATGCCGAAGAGTCAGGCAAGATTTGAAATTACACAGTGTGGATAATGATACAGGCACTGTACCTGACTTAACTTTGGTCAGGCTTCTCTAAGCCCATGAGGCCTCAGTCTTGTGTCCATCCTTATAGAGCCTGCATTGTCCAGTTTTAGCAAGAATCGTGCTAAGTTTCCTTAGAAAGACTCTTCCATCCTTGATATCTGATCACCCTAGCCTGCCTTCAGCAAGAATGTTATTAAGTTTGCTTAACCAAAATCCCCCCCACCCACCCACAATGTTTCCCCATAGTAATTTTCCATTCATTGACCTCCACCCTGCTCCTTGGCTATAAATCCCCACTTGTCCACGACATATTTGGAACTGAGCCCAGTTCTACACTGAGGTCTCATTTCCCCTACTGCAATAGTTCTTGAATAAAATCTGTCTTTATCGCTTCAACTACTGTTGTGCTATGCTACCAGTATCATAACCATGTAACTGTACTACGCATTGCATAAATGCTTTCCTTCATTCAACAAATATTTCTGGAATCATAAAAGTCGGCATATAATACTGATGGGAGAAGGGGAAGGTGGGGGAAGCTGAGGGATGACAACCAAGAAAGAAATCACACAAAGGTAAGTAAGTCCTAAGACCCTCCATCAAGAAACCGAGTAATTGTGGTGGACATAAATAGCACACCCAGATCTACAAAACCAGAGAAAAAGTGATAAATTCATGAAACATAATGATAAAGAACTAGAAAAGTTCCTATATGGGAGAAACGATATGCAGAGAAAATTTCAAAAACAACTTTGAGGTTAGACCTCCGAGAAAGTAGATAGAGGTTATTGCCACCGGTGTGATTGGGGGACCTCAGAAAAGAAACACATTGGGGAAGATAGTGGCCAGTTTGGTTTTAGACATTTTAAATGATAATGCCTGTGGGACACCAGATGGAAATGATGAGTGAGTTTTTTCTAAGAAAGGTAGAGGCCAGAGATAAGGACGCAGCTGGCTTCTGCGAGGAGATAAGAGATGAGCGGGAAGGGAGATCATCAGGAGACAGGGTACGGAAAGAAGAGAAAAACTTTGGGAACACATATATAATTTGTGCAAAAGCACCAAAAAGAGCCAGAGAACAAGAAAGAGCAAGATAAGCCCCCAAACAGAAGAAACCATCTAGGCCAGAAAAATGTAGTGAATTCCTGTTGTTTTTGCCTGCCCGGGGTCCCCATCATCCAATAACAGACCACCTTCCTGCCGCGGGGGCCTCCTTCCCTGTGATGTAGTTCGGGCTGACCAGGGAACATGTGACCCAGACCTGTCCACTGTCTGGTAGAGCTACTGGAAAAAATCTTTTTGACTGCGATTGCTATGAGTCTGGCATTTGCTTAGGCCATTTTTCTAGCATGTGAAAGAAGGTGAACTAATGCATAGAGACAGGTTTCTAACACCATCGCTAATCCCCTGAATACAGCTATGCCTCGAGTCTGACTCTTCAGTGACCTGAGACAATGAATTCCCTTTGTGACTTAAGCTAATTAAAATTGAGTTTTTTCACTTACAAATGAAAAAGTCCTGATTGATATATAAAGTAATCATTCAAAAGACATTTTCAAAGCTAGGAAATGAATGCTACATCCGAAACCTATGGGAAAAGAAAAAAAAAAAAAGCTTTTCCACTCTTTAAATTTTCTCCATTCTTCTTTTTCTCAACACAGAGGCTATTTTCTCTTGTCAAATGGCACAGATTAAATAATAAGGAACGCTATGACCACCTGATCCCACACCCGCTGTGCCAAGGCCTTCACACCACACCAGAAGGGAAATATCATCCCATTGAAAAGTCATCCCAAAGATGCTTTCAGATTCTGTTTTTCCATGAACTGTGCTGCTGTGGGAGCTGAGCAATTCACAAATCCAATACGGACACTGCTAGCTGTGGCTGTGTTCTCTCTTATGAGGGTAAATGTAGGAAGAGAGAGTACCTTGTAATGCACTTAAACTCAGGGACAATCAAAATTAGAATGAAACATCTAGTCCAGGCTGTCACTTAGGATGTCAAGTAACTGATCCACTCAAACTTTAAACTTCATTCCTGAGTCCCAGGGGAGCCAAGGGTAAAACTGGAATTAGAATCCAAATCTGAAAGAGCCCTGTCTAACCTCTTTTCTTTTAGTGACTCCTCTACCCTACCTTGCCCTGCACACCTGTTGTTTTATGGCAAGAACGACAGCTACCTTCTGGAACTTGCCATGCATGGAGCGGAGATGAAAGCCAAACAACTCATTCTCTCCCAGACCCCAAGTGAATGACTCATCTCCTGTTCTTTGAAGAGATGCAACTGGTAAAAGTTTGAATAAGAATCAACCCAAAATCTTCATCTGTGCTATTATCATCAAAGCCAGTCCCACTCCTCCCTCACTGTCATTCACGTATTCATTCACCAAACACAGGTTGATCATATCTTCTCTGGGCCAGGTGTTCTGATAGGTTCTGAGAATACGACAATAAGCTTGCCTTTCAGTAGACAAAACATATGTATACAAATGCTACAGCTATAGTGCAATGTAGGAAGGGGAATAGTAAAGATATGTGCAAGCTATTGTGAGGGAAGAGGTCTAGGAAGGCTTCCTGAAGAACAAGATGCATGTGCTGAGCCCGAAATGTTGGCTCAGTGCTTTTGCTGGCTGGAGAGATAAGACAGGAGCCACAAAAACTCACATTAGGCAGAAATCAGCAATGCAAGTAAGTATGTGATTAGTTGACAAATGAATTTTATAGACAATAGTTATTATAGGAGTACTGAGAAGCACAGAAAAGCTACATTCATCTAATCCCCACATCAATTACTAAAGTAGATTTAAGGAGAAATCTGGGATGAAGAAATCATGTCTTAGAAAAGTAAGTTGTCCAAGATGAAACAACTTATAACTGTTAACAACAGAATTCAGACCAACGTCTTTGTGCATTTTCTGACTTCTAAGCCCATACTCTTGCTGTTATACCCCTATGTTTTGTTGGTTGAACACAGAAAAGAACACAAATAATAAAAGAAAGAACCATTTAGAGCCTGGTGAGGAGTATATTTGTTGCCCCTAAAGTGACTTGAGTCATAGAGTTAAATTACTCTTAGATCATATTTAGCCATTATACCCAAAGAGAGATCTCGAACACAATCGAAGGTTGTTTTCTTACCATGGTGAGAATTAAGAAGGAAATGAATGATGGTTGTGATTCTTTGCCCTTCAAATAGCCCTCCTACCCATCGCCCAAACAGGCATGCTGGGCAGGCACACCGACCACACTCAAGCAGCAGGCAGCCCAGAATCTGCCACCTATGAATGGCCGCTGACACTGCCATGAAGTCCTCCTGTAACAGGTTCATCCAACCTAGAATACCTGGATGTGTGCCATTTTGAATGCTTTGCTTCCCTGTTCCTATTTTAAAGTTAGTGTTATTGCAGCTCAAGCAGAGAAGCCAACTGGTTAATTCATGCACGCAAGCTACCATCCCATAACCATACTAGACTGTGAGACCAGTACGACTGACCATAGTTTGCTAGGAACATATTAAGAGGAGGAAAAGGTGAAAATCCAAAATAATTATGTAGTAGGAAAGGGCTCAGTAAATACTTGTTGAATGAATGAATGAATGAGTAAATGCATGAATGAATGCCTCACTCGTCGTCACAGTATTTTTAAAAGCCAATTGCAAAAATATTTTAAGTTCATAGTAGTAACCTAAACAAAATTAGAAAAAAGTAAACAAGTGCAGAAAGTGAAATATACATAAGAGTGTTTCAAATATGGCAACTAGCCGAAGTTCCCAAAAGAACAACTTAAATACTTAAATGTCAAAAGGGTAGTTTGAGTTAAATAATTGGGGGGCCATTTATGACCCTGAAACAAGTGAACGGTCCCATCCTTTCCAGGGTGATTGCACAAGGTCACAACCAGTGGCAGCATGCCCACACTGGCAGCAGGAGTGTTCAAAGTGAGAGCGATGGAGAACACAACTTCCAGATGTGTTACTGACGCAATAATGGAACTACCACACCTTAGGCACAAGGAATGTGAGTATGTACCATTTCTGAACCTCCTTGATATTGCTCAACGCTTATATGCACTGAGTCACACTTACCAACAATCTCTTGAACTTTTTCCCTCTTGATTTCCTCTCCAAAATTTTCTCAATACAATTTTACCAAGATGAGATAGACTTTTCTAAGGTTTGAGCAAAAAACATTCTAAACAAGTGATCTCTAGGTTTAGGAAATGGCTAATCAAGTGATTCCTGACTCTGTTTTCCTGAGTCATGTTTCCATTTTTCCCTCAAGTTTTCTTATGCTTCTCACTGAAGCCACCCCAGTGCTGCTGCATTCCCACCCAGAATGCACACACACACACACAGACACATGAATGCACGCGCGCGCACACACACAGACACATGAATGCACACACACACACACAGAGACACACAAATGCAAACGCACATACACACAGACACACGAATGCACACACACAGAGACAAACGAATGCACACGCACATACACACAGACACACGAGTGCACACCCAGACACATGAATGCATGCACACATACACACATAGACACATGAATGCACACAGACACAAACGCACACGCACATACACAGAGACACATGAATGCACGCGCACACACACGAATGCACACGCACATACACAGACATACGAATGCACACACACATGAATGCACGCACACATACACACACAGACACATGAATGCACACAGACACAAACGCACGCGCACATACACAGACACACGAATGCACGCGCACACACAGACACACGAATGCACGCGCACATACACACACAGACACATGAATGCACACGCACACACACACAGACACATGAATGTACGCGCGCGCACACACACACGAATGCACTCGCACATACACACACACATGAATGCACACGCACATACACACAGACACACGAATGCACACACAGACATACAAATGCACGCACACATACACAGACACATGCATACACACACAGACACAAACGCACGCGCACATACACACAGACACACGAATGCACGCGCACACACACAGACACACGAATGCACACGCACAGACACACGAATGCACGCGCACACACACAGACACACGAATGCACACACAGGCACATGAATGCACACACACAGACACACGAATGCACACGCACAGACACACGAATGCACACACACAGACACATGAATGCACGTGCACACACACAGACACACGAATGCACACACACAGACACACGAATGCACTCGCACACACACAGACACATGAATGCACACGCATACACACAGACACATGAATGCACACACACACACGTGCACACGTTCACATTCACTCTCGAAACTACTCCGTAAGCAGAGACCAAAAGGGCCTTTTCTAGATATGCTATTTAAAGAAGATACCTTGTTTTATGAAACATTGTTCAGGGAATTAGATTATCATGAAACAATATGCATAGAGTGACATCACTGCTATGAATAAGGTTAAATAAAATCTGGAGGTGTATGCTGCAAAATATTAGTGGTATTTACTCAGGGTGACAAAATTATGGGTGATTTTTATTTTTTACTTTCTGTTTCTCAGTACTTGCCAAAGTTTTAGACAATATATATGTATTCTTACCTCGATTAGAAAAATAAAGTTAAATCATGAGGAGTTTCTTAAATCTTTTTCTGGGTTCCCCTAAACACAAGACAAGCTGGAATTTTTTTTCTTTTTTTACTAAAGAAAAAGGAATTTTAAAAGCTATGATACACTTTTTAGAAGAGGTTTACAAAGTTTTCTGATTTTACCATAGCTATTGACATATTTCTCAGTCCTGTCTCATCCACATTCAGTTTCTCAAGGCCCTCTCACCCCTAAAAGCCTGTCATGTTATCAGAGCACAGACATGCCGTCTGGATTCTTGACTTTCTGACCCAGACCTGCCTCCAGATGGCAGAAGCTACCCTATTTCCATCACCTGTGAAGATGGCCCTCTCCCATTTGCTGCCAGGATCAAAAAGTCTTTGGGCCTTGCTGTTCACCAAGGGCCTCCCACTCAGTCCCTCTGGGGTTAAGGTGTAGAAGGTATGACTGTTGTCCAGGCAGGGCTGGGCAAATGCCACCAGGAGTGAGCTCATCCTTTAAAGTCATCTCACCTCTGCATACAATGAATGACCTTATCCGTCACAATCCTTCAGCACAGTGGTTTTCAAAGTGTGATCCAGGGACCCCTAGGGGTTACCAAAACCCTTCCAGAGAATATAGAGGGTCAAACTTATTTTTATTATAATACTAAGACTGCATTTTCCTTTTTCACTTTCATTCTTTTATGAGTGAGCAGTGGATATTCCAGAGGCTATGTGACATATGTCACAACACATTGAATGGGGACTCATATATGAGAATACAGCTGCCTTCTAGTAAGCCTGATATTGAAGAGATTTGCAAAAACGTAAAACAAGGTCATTCTTCTCACTAATTTTTTGTCATGGAAAAAACTGTTGTGTTTCCATCAAAATGATAACATGATATGGGCTTATTAATGTTATTTTTAATATGTTAAATAGATATTTAAAATTTTTCTCAACATTAATTTCTATAATGGTAAATATCAATAGATAGAAACCACATATACTAAATGTCTTTGGTGTTCTCGATAATTTTTAAGAGTCCAAAAGGGCACAAACTGGACCAGCACGTAAGAATGACACATAGGCCCTATATACCACTTAACTGACAAGTTGGGAGCTTCTAGTCGATCTTATCTAATATACCTCTCACCCTGTTTATCCTGCATCCCCATAAGATGGTTTCTGCTGAAAACTGCCATAGTCACTCTTCTACTCAAACTGGCTCCCCACACAAAAACAAAAAACTTCTCTTCTGCCAAGAATCTAAAGTCCGAACACTGAAGAACTTCAATTTTCTGTCCTAAATCTTCCTTACTCCCTTTCCATCCTCCAAAAGCATGCTTGAACTCTCTATTCTAATAAAAGTTTTAATAAGTCTTGTATTTCACCTTCACTGTGACTTGGCATGTCCCCCGCCCCCCACCTCGAAGGCTGATGTATCCCCTCTCAAAGTACCCAACTCCTACCTGTGCCGGCATTTGGCCCTGCCTCCTCTGCTTAATACTACTGTGCCCACCAGACTCTACCCCCACAGTAGTTTTGGTGTTCACCGTGAGCTTCTGTGTATTATCAACTGTTTGTGAAAATGGATATCTCTTTAACAAGATCTAGAAAGGATGCATGCGTTCCTTTTATTATCTTCTTCAACCCCTACCAAGGCTTTGGACATGTAAGATGCTCAACTTAAAACAATCATTAATTTGCCAGATTAAGGAAAGAAGGGTGGATGAAAAACAATTAGAATTGTACCTGAGTATAATTCTGAGAAATACAACTGAATAACCTGAGAGTCATTTACCAGTCATTTACCTCTGAAAAGCCAAATTTTCCAACCACGAGTTTCTCTGCTCAGGCCAGGAAACTCTCCTAGAACCAGCTCGGTGTGGCCCTGATACTACAAATAAGCTATACTGACATCAACATTTCCAACTTGCCCTAGAAATTATAACTATAAGCTATGGGGAAAATCCAAGTCTAAATGAGAAAAAAAAATCTGACAAAATTCACAAATTAGAAGGAATAAAAACTATTATTTCCTTCTACTTCAATAATACAGGTTATATTTTAACATATTTCTTTTATACAATTTTAAAATTTTGTCTGCAACAAATAAAGGAATTGCTGGTTTACCTTGAATTAAGTGAGACATCTAGGCTGATTTAAAAGTTATGTTAATATGTCAATATCAAATTTAGTGTTAAAAGGTGGAAGTTGTCATTCATTCAACAAATATTTCCTGAATACCTACTAAATGCCAGATACTATGCTAGTTACAGAAAAAGAGAAAGTGGTTGAAATGTGCCTAGCCCCTAAGCTCCCAGATCTTACAGACTACTGCTGGGTTTGGATAGAAATATAAGTAACTACAGGATGGACTGATAAGAGCTAGGGTAGGATCCCTTAATGTGAAGAAAGGATAATTAACCCACCTTAAAGTTATGCGACTGTCAGAGGCTTCCAGGAGAAAATAATAGCTAAGCTGAGATGCAAAGGAAAAAGAGAAATAAGGCTGGAGAAATATGGGGGCAGGACTATTACTGCAGGGCCTCATTTAACTCATTTAATCTCCACAACAATCCATCAAGTAGGTAGAATTACCCCCATTAGACAAGAGAGAACCTGGAGTTTAGAGAGATTGAGTCAGGAGTATGTTGATGTTACAGTAACAGGACTTAGGTGCGATTGCGGTCCGGGTTGGGGGGGATGTCAAGAATGACATCCAGTTTTCAGCTAAGTCAACCCACCAAGCAGATGGTGATGCTGATCACTGAGACCGGCAGACAGGGATTACCAGGAGGTTGTGAGGGAGAAAGGTTAGAGTTGATGAGCTCAGTGTGGAACAAGTTTAGAGCCGCTGAGCTGGGGAGGAGAGGGAGTTGTGCATCAATGGGCAACGGGATGTGCCAGGCCAGCCCTCAAGAGAGAAATCTGGACCCAGCTCTCTCCTTACAGCACATCTCCAGACGAGTGACAACTGCCAGCAGAGGAAAGACTGAGGTTGTGCAGAGAGAGTGTGTAAAATCACAGGGAAGAGGACTTGAGACAGAACCCCGAGGAACATCAGTAGTTAAAGGATGAGCAAAGGACACTGAAACGGAAAAGAAGCAGAGAGGTAAGAAAAGCAAGGCGCGCACAGTTGCCAGCAAGAAAAGGGTGTGTTTCAAGTAGGACGTGCTCCACACCACCGACTCGACTAGAGAGAGGTGAGGCCTGAGAAGCGCCCACTGTGTTTAGCAGAAGAAGGTTCTGGGTGATGCCCAGCAGGATAATTTCTTGGAAGCACAGTGTGCTGTGGAGGGATACAAAGGTGTGGAAATGGTATGGAAATTCAAGTATTCCCACTGTCCAGTTACATACAGAAAGCGGGGCACAAAGACCATGACATACTCAGGGGATTCACAGCACAGCGGCCCCACTAACACAGCATCTGCCTCCAGAACAATGGAGAAGAAATGAGCATTAGAACTTGGAATGTCTGTTCTCCCAGATCAATTTAGACACTTGGTGTCTTCCGCCAAATGACTTACTTGTGTCTCAGTTTCTGGGGAAACGGATATGTCTTCATTCTCTCACAATACTGTTTTGAGTATCAAATGCCAATAATCAGGAAACAGCACCGTAAGGTTGAAAAGTGGCTGTGAAGGGACCTACGTCAGGTTTTAGAGCTAACCCTGACTACTGCAGAAACAACATCAGTAAGGGGAAAAAATAATAATAACTTTTTTCTTGTTTTACTGAAACCAGAGTAATATCAGCAGAGAACACGCTCCTACTTCAAATGACGATACAGTTCCCAGTGGCTTCAAGAAGCTCCCATCACTTCTACCCTGACATCCAGGCACATGGATGACAGTAGGGGACACTTGGTTTTTTGGAAAATCAACCAGCCCCTCCTTGGGATGGTATTCTTCAGGCTGAGGAGCAGAAGTGGAAAGGGCACAGGTCGTGAAGTCCAGTCACCCTGGAGTGGAACGCTCACTCTGCCACTTCGGAGCTATGACTCTGAGTGGGGTACTTAACTTAGCCAAGACTGGCTTTCCTGCGAGATTAGGAGGGTTAACGGGACGGAGCATAAGGAAGCACTGAGCACAGTGCCTGGAACATGATAAGTACTCCGTAAATATTGACCTCATTCCCCTTAAGACACAACCTGCTTCCTCTCCTAGGGTGAGGGTCCTACTAAGAATACATCCTCAACTGAAAAAAGGGGGGGAGGGGCACCTGGGCAGCTCAGTCGGTTAAGTGCCGGACTCTTGATTTCAGCTCAGGTCATGATCTCAGGATCCTGAGATCAAGCCCCGCATGAGATTCTCTCTCTCCCTCTCATCCTGCCCCTCCCTCTCTTCTCTGCCTCTCTCTAAAAATAATAATAATTTTTAAAAAATAGTATTTCCTTAACTGGCATTCATCTCAAGATTAGGAATAGAGGCAATGTCTAGCTTTTCTTCTTAAGGTGTGTAGGTGAAGTAAGCAAAGAATAGCCCTAAACTCTGAGACCCCTGACCCGAAAGAGAACGTGCAGTATCATGACGTGCTAGACAAAGTCGGTCAGCCGGTATCATCAAGAGCATGCACTGCTTAATGAAAGAGACTGTGTTTGCACACGTGCTCAGTATGTATAGAAAGCAGGATCAATCTGCGACCCAACCCAGAACTGGCCTCCTGATTTTACCGCTCCCTTTCGTCTGAAGTCTGGGCACCTTACATCTCTCACTTATTCCAGTGAGACCAAAGCAGCCTCTGTTTTCTTACCTGCTTTCAACTAACGAGGCCAGCTAGACGTGAAGGGGCCCTGGATTCTGTCAGCTTGTCAAACCCATACAGAGATCCTGAAGTAAATCTAAACTTCAAACCACAATTGCATCAATTTCTGGAAGTAGAACACCGGCTCCCAACCATTCACAGTTCAGGAGTGACGTAAATTTTGGACAAGAGTAATAAAATAGAGCCAACTCCTAAATGTAGCCTCAGAAATAATCTGGAGGAGAGGAAATGTCCATACTTTCAATGCATATTGAAATACTCAATATTATCTCATTAGCCTACACACCAAAGGTTTACATATTTAGGAATTTATCAGGGGTGTTTGATCAAAGGGAAGCAGAGGCAAAAGGTAAAGGCCTCTTGAGGTGAGAGTTGTCATGGAAACTACCAGTGAAACCGAAGTTACTGGACTGACACATTGCTCACTGAACTTTTCATCTCACTAATCCTCGCTATCATTTTATACCAGTGTTTTCCTCTGCAAGTGGACTGACCCTGGGGCACTCTGGCCTCCAGTGCAGGACAATTTTGTTAAGAACAGTACAGCTGCATCAAGTAACACAGCATTATAATAACTATGCATTGGGCATATATTTGAGCCAGGCAATATGTGTTTTACATGTATTGTCTTACTTGTTATTTATGATTTGAAGTAATACAGGCAATGAAAAAAATCTTATTTGAATTACTACATGTAATGCAGTAAATATATAAGTGCCTGAACTATATGATTGCTCAGTAAATGTTATTATTGTTCTTATTTTTTAGTTCAAACCACCATCCTATGAATAAGGTTCACTTTTTTTGGTTCACAGGTGTCAAAACTAAGGATTAAGGAAGTTAAGTGGCTTGCCTGTGATTCCCCAGCTAATGAGTGACAGAATTAGAATTTCAGCCCAGGTCTGTTTGATTCCAGAGGCCAAATTGTTAACCATTATGTTGTATTCTCTACTATCGTTAGAGATCTAAGGAGCTCACCAGATAAATCGAGGACGACTCTGGATTATTTCTGAGCTAGGTTCACAGAACTAAAGCCTTAGAGGCCTTATCAATGCACACCTGGTTTTGTTCTCTAGCCATCCAGTTAGTTATAAAAAAGTCAAGGTATTAAATATTGGGACTTGGAAGGCAAAATACTACTTTTCAGGTTAACACCTTTGATCTAGATTCACAGATTTTTGTTTTTGTTCTCCTTAAACTCCAGGCCAAGAAAAACAACAGAGGATCTTTGGAAGGAGGCAGAAACCAACTGAAACAAGGCTCCATTCTGGACATTTTCTACACTCCCAAATCCCATCATCACAAAGGTAATTCAATAATAGTTTCATTTCTTTATAGAATAAATCTCAAGACTTGGCGAACCCATTTGGCTCCTGAAACAGACAACTGGGAATAGTTTGAGAATAAATTAATTAGTTTCAATTACAAGGAAGAACCTACTGTTATCTGGAGCTAGGGATGGGAAAACTTTCTGAAAACTACAGTTTCTTAGGTGGTCTAGAGGTCAGTAACATTCTTTTTTTTTTTTTAATAAATTGTCTGGTAAATGATCCTAATATTAACTGTTTGCACCTAGCAATAGGGACAGTCCCTTGAGGAAATGCCACTCTGAATATAAGTACCTTGCAGACTCTTATTACCAACCACATTAAGCTGCCTTCATAAAGGGGTTACTTTTCTTTTCCCCGAGGAATATCAATCTCTCTCAACTTCAGGCCTCATTTTCCATTCCTATTTAGAGTCCTATTTTTCTCCCCCAACCCCCACTACCACCAAAAGGAACGGATAACACAGAGGATTCATTAAATTTCCTTAAATTTAAGGGAAAAAAAAACTCTTACACTACAGTCATAGTTGAAGTGCAATGGTTTTTATGATAGGAAAATGAAGTGCCCGCCCCTCAGCATCTCCCAGGATGGGTCTCATCGGGAAACAGGAATACGGCGTGACTCCTGAAAAGCATAAAACCGGCAAATCTCCCACCCGGCTACTCTGCTGCAAACATCCTTTGTGGGGAGTAAAGATCTATCCCCGTTAAGGAAAGAAGTTTTTACCTCTGCCCTCTCCTGTTCGTCGCAGCACAGACTTGGCCACCATCAGAGTTAGGAATTCCGCTCACCCAGTCTTCCTTCTAAACCAGCAGCACGTGCTGTCACCAGGGTTCCTATGGCGGCTAAATCACAGCCAGTCTAATGATCTCTCTCACCATATTTCCCCAGTGATTACTTAACTACGCAGTTTTGCCTTGCACACCTTTCACAAGTCTCCGTCTTATTTCTTGTTTCGATTAGAAACTCTCCAAGGAAAAGGACCCATTATCACCACTGTGGTTTCTATAGTCTTGGCACAGTCATGTGACTAAGGAATGGATAAGCTGATTGTGATCAATGATGAGTGGCTTCTATTCATAGTTCAAACTCTGAAGTAATAGTTGCCCTGGCTAGAGAAAGTATGATTTTCAAGACTATAATTCAAAACATCCACGACGGCATAGCACTTAGGATTGCCTGCGGAGCTATCCCTTACTGTGTGGCAGCGGTCAAGTTACTTAACCTTCCTGTACCACATATTCCTCATGTGTAAAATGAAGATAATAATGGTGCCATTATCACAGGATTGTTGTGAGGATGAAATGTGATAATACAAATAAATCACTTAAGAGATATGGCACATAGTAAAAGACCAATAAATTCCTAGATATAATTACTTATGATATGTACAAAAGGGAGCATGTGACTCTCAGGGTAGTTAGCTATGGAAAGAAAGAGCATTTTCCCACACGGATCCCAATCATACCTGGCATGCAGGCAAACTAAGCTCTTGACATCATAGTCAAATGAATTATGAGCGTCCTTCATTTTCCCAAAACCTCTTGGAAACAATGACCTAACTGTACACTGTCAACTGAGATGAGAGTGATATAATAGATGAGAATAGATACATTGTCTTGAAGGAAAAGCAAGCAGAGACCTAAATGTAGCCTCGCCCTCTGTCCTGCCCTTCTGTCTCTCCCTTCATTTCTCACCTGAACAAGCAGGCCGGAAGGCATTCCTAGATTCCCCCCACCATTTCTCAGAACATAAAGGTCAAAGGGGAAAAAAAAAAAAAAAAGAACAGATGTTCTTTCTCTCCTCTGTCCATGTCAGAGGTTCCCACAGCCTCCCTCATCTAACCCACCATTACCCCCCCCCCCAGGACAAAGTACGATAGAGAACAACACATATGTAATGAATACACACACACCCCTTCTGTTGGCTACACACTGCTGGCCTGGCCATCCAGTGAAATAAAAAGGCAACAGTTACCTCACTGCCTCTCCCACTGGCATTGTTAGGCTGGAAGCTAACGAAGGAAAAGATTTAACAAGAGTCAAATGACAATATAGGCAAGAGATTGAAGTAGAAGATATTTATCTGGGGCCAGGGGGAGCTTTTTTGCCTGCTCTTCTACAAGAAGCAGAGCCTTTATGCTACCTCTTGACTGTCTCCAGGCTCAAGCAATCATCACATTAGCAAACAACTGTAGTCTCCTCCTTCGTTCCGTCTAGACCCAACCCAACACATTTCACACTCTCATGCAGATGAATTTTCTGAAAACACATGGCTGGTCCCTGTTCCACTTTCGTTTGCAATTCTTTAATTAGACATATCATACTATTGTGCATTATCATAGTTATGTGTTTGTATGTCATACCTCCCTCAATAAACTGTAATGCCACAGGAGAACCCAAACTATATTACTAGTATTAAACAATCTTCACTCATTCATTCAAAAAATACATAAAATATGTGTTACATACCAGGCACTATACTAGCCCCTAGAAATGGGTCAGGTCAAACCCTTCAATTTGTTGAAAATCGTATGTGTATATGTCAGTTGCAGGGGCTGGAGGGGTATAAAAACAGAAAATTGTAATGCATGAAATTATTTACATTTTATAATATTATGATATAATCACAACAGATAATATATTATCATTGCATAGGCATCAATTAACACAGGATCACAAAGAAGGGGCTCCTACTAAACCCTTGTGCAGATCAAGAAAGGCTTCTCAGAAGAAATAATGTCTGACTGATAGCTGAAGCATCAGCAGATATACAGGGAGAACCAGGAACAAGGGCTTGAGAAATATACAGGAACCAGATCACAAAAGGGCTTAAGCCACATTAAAGAGTTTGAGGGGCGCCTGGGTGGCTCAGTTGTTAAGTGTCTGCCTTCAGCTCAGGGCACGATCCCAGGGTCCTGGGATCAAGCCCCAAATTGGGCTCCCTGCTCCACTGGGAGCCTGCTTCTTCCTCTCCCACTCCCCCTGCTTGTGTTCCCTCCCTCGCTGCCTGTCTCTCTCTCTGTCGAACAAATAAATAAACAATATGGGGGAAAAAAGTTTGAAATTTATCTTGAAGGAGTTGAATTGCTTTAGTAAGAGGAGTGATATGATCAGATTTCTACTTTAAAAATGACCACTTTAATTAGAGTATAGTAGTCACTCAAAGTATTTGTCGAACACATGAATAGTTAAGTGTAGGTACCATAATAAAAAATATTTCAGGAATTCAAAAAAGAGAGAAATCAGTGAATCGGTGCTGGCTGTGATGCCCTAGAAAGGTTTTAAGGAGGTGTTTAGCTGTTCTTTCAAAAATGTATGATTTTGAGAGGGTAATTCAAGGAAAAGGACTTTCTAGTTGGAAACAGGAAAGGTACAAGGAAGACAATGAGCTAGGAAGTGGCTGTGCAAAAGTTTCAGGTGAATTCACAGAAGAGCAAATAGTTTAGTGAGTGCTAGGTCTAGAGAGATAGGTTGGCATCTCAGGGTCAACCTTGAGGAATGGGGGCCTTGAATGCCAGTCACAGGATTTAAACTTCACCAGCAAAGAGACAACCAGCTCCTGGCTGAGTTTTGAAAGGAGAGAGACATACTCCAAGTGTTGTGTTAGGAAGACTGAACATAAATTGGAAGAGGTTTAAAAACAAGGTCCAGGTAACAGGGTGTAGGAATGTAAAAGGAAAAACAAAAGCAGGACATGTGCTGCAAGATACATCTCAAGAAAGAAAAAAAAAAGAGTTAAGAGAAGTAAAAGCACAGGGTTGGGCGATGGGTGAAACAAAGGTCACCTCACATGCCAACCTCCTGCACCCACCCCCCCATGTCTCCAGCACCCCTACTAACCGCCCCCCTCCCCCCCCACATGCTGATTTATCTGAGTAGACGCATTTCCTGCAGCTTCGTGTTATCATTTGGAGGATGAGAGTCTTCTCTTTTATGAAGCTGTTTAACCAGTGTCTACACCTAAGAACTAGGAGGTGAGGTTTCTTTGAAAAGAAAATGAAGAGAAAAGAACATTTGGAAAATGAGTGAAGAGCATCGGAACAAACAAAAGGTAACACTGAGGCCATTTGTCCCCTAAATCATTGACCCAGGGTATTCATTCAGTTGGGGTACCCCTGTTTATTCCAGGAACCCCCGAGATAGATCAGACTTACACCCAGTCCTGGGGCTCCAGAGGCTCAATTAGCTCAAAGAGGTCCCTGTTCTCATTGCTGGGGTCACCTCTTCTACCCGCTCTTTGTACCCTCAGTAACCACAAGAAGCAGAAGGATAAACTCAATTGTTCTGTTGTCTCCAGTTTGAACTCGGGTCACTTTGGTCTCCCAAAGGAACAACTTAATTTAATAGTACTTAGGGATACTGAAAAAAAAAATTAGAAACCCCCTTCCAAAATTGTCTAACAAATCTCCAAAGTATGGTATCTATTACTTGAGAAAAGTTGACCTAAGAAACATCACAGCCCTCATCCAAAGGAATGTCTTTTGTAAATAGATCTCTTAGAAGATTCAATAAATCCCTGGCTCATCAAAATAAATTCTATTTTCTCAGCCTTTCTCAAAATCATAAAGGCTTCTCACAATAGGCCCTTGTATTCTTTATTCTACTTTACGGAAGGTGGGGAAATTGAAGTTGCATTCTTTAAGATAGAGATATTAAGGGGCACCTGGGTGGTTCAGGTCGTTAAGTGTCCGACTCTTGGTTTTGACTCAGATCTCAGCATGGTGAGATCAAGCCCCTTGGCAGGCCCGCACTCAGCGTGGGCTCTGCTTAGGATTCCTTCTCTCCCTCTGTCCCTCCCACTCATGTGTGCTGGCTCACTCTCTCTCTCTCTTTCAAATAAATAAACAAATCTTAAAAAAAAAAAAGATAGATTAATGGCTCTAAATTTTGTTCCAAATTGTATGGTGTCTTGCTGTAGCAGATGTGAATGCCAGCAAATTAGTAGATTCTCTGTAATGGCATTTCATTTGTCACCACGTAACTGATGACTATTGTTTTCTTTAGCACTGTTTAGTTGATGTTTGTTAGGCCTGATTAGGTGATAAACTTTCCTCAGTTTCCCTTTGTTTCCAAAGTAATTACGGGCTTCTTCCTCTCTCTTTTTGATGCCCACAGATGCCATAATGAAGGCAGTTAAATATGCAAATATGAGAATAAGAAACAAGGTGTCAACATACATATAATTTACTTATTCAGGAAACCGACTTACTCATAAACTAGGGATCATATTGCTAATAAAGTTATCTGATTTTCCTTAAAAATTTAGGCATATTTTCCAGTGTCTTTGCCAACAGATGGTTCAGGGGTCTTTTGTCACTTTATAATTCATCTACACCTCCAGGCATGACAAGGTAAGAAGATAATTTAAGTGAAAACAATGTGTGGGCCACAGATATGCAGCTGCAAGCAAAATCCCCACACTTCTTTCCAAGCATAGGACCGCCCCTCCTCCTACCCAGAATACTTTAGTCAGCTGTTTCCCCTATTTGAAAAGAAGAGACTGCAACTAGACAGAAAATACTCAGGAAGGGGTTTGCTTTATTTTCTAAAATAGCTATATACCATGGGGGCATTTCAATTCCAACACAGAAGTTCTCAGACATTAAACCAAAGGCAATATCATGTCAGAACGGGAACTATACATAGTTTAGTAAAGAACATATGTAAGCAGACCACGAAACCCTTCCAGAGCAAAGGCAGGTCGCCCCTGACACCCGCATGGCATCAGAAAGTTCTACCTCTTCTCCAGTATCGTATGTTTTAATCGAGATAAGATATTTCTAATAAAAAGAATGCCAACCTATCGATAATTTTATTAGCAAGGATTTTACCTGATTAAAGTTTCCCCATCTGGCATCTAAGATGAGATATGTTGGGAAATGCTAACTTCCTGAGCGGAGAATACATAGTATGCAGTATTTCCCAAACATCTCAGAACTCAAACACTTTTTCTAACACAAACTAACATTGCCCAGAAGTGGGAAACACTATGCAAAATACTACATACTGCTGTTCATCATCGGTTGTCACTGAAACAAGAGCAGAAGGAAAAGAAAATCAAAGCACTGAGTCCATTGAATTTTTAGAAGTGGGGAGGAGTTTTGGGGAGGATGCTAAAAGCACCTTGTATCTCCTCGGCAGTTCTTACCCAGCAAGCAACTGTTGGCGAGGGTGGCACGTGAGCCACTATCTTTGCTGGGAAGATTTAAGCACGCCGTTCCAATCTAAAAAGCATCTCATAAGGTGCTTCCAGCCCTCAACTACTTCATAAACTGTTCTGTAAAATTTTATAACCACAAGCGTCTGACCACTCAGCTCATCAGGCGTAAAACTGCAATTTCTGGCTCCCTCAACACCACCAGCCCTTTATAAACACCCTGGTAAAAGAAAGCGCAGTGTGGTGGAAATCAAGTGCCACCGATCAGTTACCGCCTCACACTTGAAAAATGGATACTCTTCCTCCCTCACTTTTCCCAAATAAACAGCGTTCTTATACAAATGCAAGTCCCCGGACACCGAGAGCCCGGAAGGGCCGCGGGGGCCCCCGGCGTACCTGATTGAAGTGCAGCTGCCCGGGCTCGGCGACACCCTCCTCGGGGGCGGCTCCCAGCTGCTCCAGCAGGCGCGCGAGCTGCGCCGCCGACAGGCTCCGATTCGCGCCGAACACGCTCAGCACATCCTCGCTAAAGGCGAGCCCGGGCCCCACCGCCGTGCCTCCGATGCCCGCGGCCGCCAGCAGTAGGAGCCCAGCCACGGCTCGGCCCGGGGCCATCGTGGCCGGGGCCGCCTCTCGAGGGCCTGAAACGGGCTGGGGCGCACCGGGACGCTCTGGGCGCACCGGCGTCGGTGCCCAAGGGCGCGCGGATCAGGCGTCGTCGGCGCGGGTCCGAGTCAGCCCTGACGCGGGCGCCCCTGGTCCTCCGCCGCCTTCGGAAGAGCAGCAGCCCGTGACCTGCGGAGCATTGAAGTGGAGGTGCAGCGGGGGTGGGGAGCGATAAGCAGAGCGGGCCCCCGGGCCTCCTGGAGAGCCTAAGATAAAGAGGACAAAGGGGGACAGAGATAAAGGCCAGCGGGCCACCCGCCGGCCAGCCCCCGGAGCACTGCCTTGCCCCAGCCCTCGAACGCCCGGCCGGGCAGGGGGCCAACTGCCCCGGAGCCGGGTTTGCAAATGTCCTAGGATTTGCATAGTGTGGTGACACACGCTCCTCCCGGATATAAAGCCCGAAACCAAACAATTTCTTTAGGAAGCACTAAAACCACGCTCCCTGTAGAGCCCCACGTCTTCTTCCTGTCTTGCTGCTGAATTCCCTCAGAGCAAACTCAGACGCGGTGAGATAGGCAGTCCCCAAGGAGCTGCGGAAATAGCCCCTTCGGAGTCCTGGACTTTGCATCTCAACGGGACCCCCCCTCTCCCAGATCTCTTTGCTGGCCTTGGCAAACTAGCCTACTAACCTCTCACCTCGCCTGTCTGCCTGTTTCTGCCTCTGCGTCTGTGTGTCCACGTGAGTCTCAGCCTCTCTGTGTCTCTCTCTGTCTCTCTCTCAACACTATCTCTGGCAAGTCAGCTCTGAAACTCCGAGAACCGGCCCTACGCCCTTTACAGATAAGAGGAGGGCCCTGTCCCCGCCTCCCTGGCAAGTGGTGACACGCACTCCCCCAGCCTGAACTCCCGCGCGCGTCCACGCCGGGGCGCAGAGCCGCTGGCGCTGCGCATTCCTCACCCGACTTGGCTCTCCACCCTCACCCCGGGGGGTTACCTGAATGCCACATCTGTGTCGGTGTCCCCAGCCTCCTTTCTGCTCTCAGTGGTCTCTTTGTTACCTTGATGAAACCAACTTCCTGGAATAGAGGCTGGAGCCCCATGCATTGTCTAAGAGATTAGCAGGAATTGCTTTTTTGTCTTACTTCGTAAACTCCGAGGAAAAAAAGGAAACCAAATCTCCACCGTGGTGGCGGGCTAACTGAGCCTGCACTGCCCAAGTCGGCCCTTCCTGACGCCGCACAGGATATCCGCAGATCAGAATGAATGCTTGTTTGTTCAAATGAGGGTTCAAGAAAAGCTGACTTAGGTGTGAGATCAACAAGCTTGTGTAAAGTGAATGCGGTGTTTGGGGACAAAGGTTGTGTCTAGTGGGTATAATTGTCCAGAAATAGAGTAAATCTTGGTTCACTGCTCCATGGCTAAGTACAATAAGGATTCGAGGTGTTGTTCTTGCCTTTGAGTCCGAGAGTGCACAGCCTCCTAAAACAGCAGCTTTTAAGAGACACTAAGTGCAGAAAAAGGCAAGGAGATGTGGAAGGGGAACTTAAATGTAAATGTGAAAAATAGAGACAGAGAGAGAAAATTCCAGGGGGATATGGGCTAGGTGGACATAACTGAAGGGCTATCGTATGGAAAATGTTTAACTGTATTCTAACTAGTAACAGGGCAGGGTCACGGAGAGGAAGGTTTCTGCAGAATATAAAGCACAAGTGTTTTCAGGGATAGTGATTTCTCCCTGACTGAGAGTGTTCAAACTCACAGGCGAGTGGTAGAAGGATTCCTGTCTTGGAGGGAGATCAGCAAAATGATCTTCATGGTGTGTCCCTTCCAATTATACAATCTGTATATTTGTTACTAATCATTTATGAAATTATAATGATAAAAAAAAGGGCAAGTATTTCACCCAAGGGCCAGAAGTAAGTTCATGTCACAATTTAGCTCTTAAATTAAACAAATGATGGGACTCTGAGATTTTTATTGGATTCTTAAATGTAGTTTGTTGCCTATTTTTCCTTTTGACCTCAGTGACTCAAGGTGATGCTTAGAAATTAACGAATGCTTCAGATGGTTCATTCATATCCCCCAAGTTGTGTATTCCCGGCTTGAACTACAATACTGTTAAGATGCTGGATTTTCCACACATAAAAATGGGTTTTAAATAATTAAAATTTGTATTGTGGATATTTTTAAATAAAATGTTTGTATTGGTCATTCATGTCTACATACATACATTTTGTCTGCCCATCAACCCCAAAAGACAATAAACAGTAAAATAAGTAAGAGGCAACATGCGTGGCAACATCACGAAATACAGTTAATATAATTTAAGCATGCAATTAAGAGAGAGTATTCAGAAAATTACAAGTTACTAACTACCAAATTGGTAAGGCTAATTTCTAGATCTTTCACTCTAATGAAATATAATCACCAACGTACTGCTCAGATAATATTTTAGGGCTCAAAATATGGCATTCTATCAGCAATATCATTACTGGAAAAAAAAGGACTTCCGGTTTAAAATATAAAGTGTGATGTTAATAACTATAATTTCTCTCAGAAATTTGCCTTGAAGGTTAAGTAATTTTAAATGATCATATTTAAGGGACCATGCCAAGAACACAAGCCAGGATATTGAAAGATGCTTTCTCTTTCTGACAATGTCACCTGGGAAACTTGGTGACAGGTTCAATTCCCTCATCTATGAAACAGGAAAATTGGGATAGAAGAACAAGTATCTACTCCAACCTTATTTCTAAATGCCTAGTTTAGGAGTCCTCTTTCAGAACAAAACATGAAACTCCTAGAAGAGAAATAAAAGTTCAATTCTCCAGGGGCCCCTGGGTAACTCAGTCAGGTAAGCCTCCAACTCTTGATTTGGGCTCAGGTCAGGATCTCAGGGTCCTGAGATTGAGCCCCTCCCTCCTTGTCTTTGTCACTGGGCTCCCTGCTCAGTGAGGAGTCCGCTTATCCCTCTCCTTCTGTCGCCCCCCAACTCTCCCCCACTCATGTTTTCTCTCCCACTTAGATAGATAGATAGATAGATACATACATACATACATACATAAGTCTTTTAAGAAAAAGTATGATGAGGGGAACATCCTTCCCAGTACAGTTTGTCAGAGCCCAGGCTGGAAGGGGACCGTGTCCACAGTGGCCTGGTGTGGGGTCTCAGCGCCAGAGCGAAGATAGGAGGGCATCTATGGGTGGAGGGAGAGAGAGGCAGCCGAATGTGGAGACTCAGAGCCTGAAAGGCATCTATGCTTGATGATGGACCTGCATAGAAATCCGAGATGCAGAAGGGTGAGGAGAGAGACCCTGCTGAACAACCACAAGGGGCACCAGACTGTGCAGTGAGCAGCGAGCTGCCTGACACCAAGTGTGTGACAGCGGGATTTATAACAAGAAACACATATTTGGTCTTCCTCCCAGTTTCTGGCACACAGCCCCTAAAACCCTTGGAATTTCCTAAGTTATGAGAGCAGCAGAGGTGTCTGAGGTGACTTTTGGACCACACCTGAAGTTGGGGGCCGCTGGCCAGGAGAATCAACCATGTGATTATAAGGCTGCAACTTTCAGTCCCACTCCCCTGACCTCTGGAGAGGGAAGACGGCCTGAGGTTGACTCAATCGTCAATGGCCAATGATTTAATCAATCATACCTATGTCACGAAGCTACCATAAAAACCCAAAGGACTAAGTTTGGAGAGCTTCCAGGTTGGTGAACACATGGAGATTCATGAAGAGTGGTGCCCCTGGAGAAGACGTGGAAGCTCCAAGACCTTTCCCCACACCTTGCCCTGTGCATCACTTCCATCTGGCCGTCCCTGAGTTACATCCTTTTATAATAAAGTGGGGAGCTAGTGAGTAAAGTATTTCTCTGAGTTTTGTGAGTCATTGGAAATTCCAATCCATAGTCAGTCAGTCAGAACACAGGTGTCAACCTGGACTTTGTAACTGCTGGGGGTGGGGGGTAGTCTTGTAGGCCTGAGCCCTTAAAGTATGGGTTCTGGGGGCGCCTTGGTGGCACAGCGGTTAAGCGTCTGCCTTCGGCTCAGGGCGTGATCCCGGCGTTATGGGATCGAGCCCCACATCAGGCTCCTCTGCTATGAGCCTGCTTCTTCCTCTCCCACTCCCCCTGCTTATGTTCTCTCTCTCACTGGCTGTCTCTATCTCTGTTGAATAAATAAATAAAATCTTTAAAAAAAAAAAAGTATGGGTTCTGATGCTATCTCCGGGTAGGTAATATCAGAACAGGGTTGAATTGTAGGACATTCAGCTGGTGTCTGAAAATTGCTCAGATATGTGTGGAAAACCCCCTCATATTGAATTTTGGGTGCAGAATCATAGACTGTCAGAACCCAAGCAAAAGAAGGAGGGAGTGAGGGGGAAGAAAATGGCAGCAGAAATAAAAAATCAATTATACATAAAGGTATTCATTAAACAAGTGACTATATTAAAGATAATAGCAGCCAGTTTTCTCACTGTCAAGGAAGGAATTTGGAAACTTGGAGAGGGAGAAAGCTTAGAATGAACCCATGCTGTTGGGTTGGAATTGGAGATGTCATTGCAAATTCATGGTTTTCACTACATAAACAGATAAAAAATTGATATAGTTGTAAAAAATATCTTAGCTCTGTCCACTGGCAGGTCCTGGAAACATTGATGCCCCAACAGCAATCAATGAGCATACCTATGGCCCTCAGCGTGGCTTCTAAAAACTATTCTCAGTGGGTGGCTGGGCTGGCTCAGTTGGAAGAGCATGGGATTTCTGATCTCAGGGTCATGAGTTTCAGACCCATGCTGGGTGTAGAAATTATTTAAGTAAAAATAAAACTTTTAAAAATGAAAATAAAACAAAAACTAATCTCCACCTAATAGGAACTGGGACTCCTCAGAGAAAGTGTTGATTCCACGACTAGGCAGGCAAACACAAGCTATCCCTGGACTCTCATGTTGTGCCTGAAAACAAGGAAGTGCTTAAAGAATGTACAAAATACATATTAAAGTATTCCAAGATAAGGGAGCATTAGATCAGCAACATATACTCAAATGGTGCAGTGAGGAAAGATCCTTGTTTGCATGTTTTCTCTAAGTTTGTAATTGCTGCAAAATTTAAAAAATAAAACACTGAGTATTGAAGGTAAGAAGAAAGTTCCCACAACAAATTACATAGAAATCAAATTTAAAAGTTTTGTTAAAATTCCAACCTTATAATATTCAGTGAAATTAATTTACTCACTTCATATATATTTTTAACAGTGCATGCTGTCTGGGAATACAGGAATGAAAGGATGCATTTTATCTCATCTTTAAGAAGCTTCTAGTTCAGTTTAGACAGAAGTAAGATAATTGCTATAGTGGAGATTTTAAAGGTCGCAGTAGAGAGAGATAAAAGGACCTATATTTGCAGAAGATGCTGAGCAAATAATTGACAGAGCAGGTAACCCTTGAGCTTGAAGGATAAGTAGAAGTTTGGGAGAAAAACAAGGAGTGGAAGCACATTGCAAGACAAAGAAATGCTGAGAGAACTGAAAATAAAAAAATAGAAAAAATTTAAAAACAAACAAATAAACAAAAATGCTGAGAGACCTGAAAGAGCAAGGAGAACCACAAGGGGGTCTTTGGAACTGGAGAGTCTGGAGCATAAAGCAGCATCTAACAGAATCCAGAAAACTCTCCAAGTTCCACTGGGTCAAAGATGTCTTCATCTACTGATACTCCAAAAGATTCTTTATGGTCATCTGTGGTAAGAATCTCCTCAGTAAACTTAAGCCTCCTTTTCCCTATATTATAAGGACCAAATAATATCCGTTCCTCATTGTTACTAACATGCCTCTATACTACAATTCTCAAGTAAGAGGAAGGTCCTGACTCCGTCCGTATCGGATGTGTCTCTGCGTCTGTTCAGCCATCAGTGCTACAGACAATGGAGGGAGGAGTCAGATCTCTGCAAGTCCTCTGTGAACTAAATTTCTAATCTATAAATCAGGGGTTAAAATAATATCTGCTCAATCTATGTCACCAAATAACTATGAAAATCCGATGTGATAAGTGTGTGAAAACTCTTCATAAACTACAAAACAGAATGTCAGTATTATTCTACGCTAACGTGGTAAGGTAATGTGACCTGTGTAATCACCCCAGTGAGGTGCCATTGAGAAATGGACAAGAACAACCAAGAATACCCTGGAACAAAAGACTACTTTATAGCTAACAAAATTCTTGAGGGTTTGGTTTTCTCCAGGAAATTAAAGGACTAATCAGAAATAGAAAGAACCACGGATACCATCAAGTCTAATCTGGTCGTTCTTTGAGTAAGGAAAAGAAAGCTCAAGAGAGTCAAATGAAAAGGTGAAGTAACACATTTAGACTGGTGCATAGGCCCAAATTTGCCGCTTTCCATTTTACCATCAAAAAAACCCAAAAAACAAACAAATAAAAAAACCACCAATGTTTTGAGAATAATACTTGTGTGACTTTGATTGATTAAATTAAACGAAATTATAGTAGCCTTTGTTTTCTTAGCTCTTCTTCCTTCTTTTGCTTGAGTTCTTTTCTAATGGACCGATAGCCCAAAGCCTTTGCTCCCATTCAGCTCAGCTCACCCAGCCTGACCTCACCGTGGCTTTGGGGTGTATTCTTAAATTTTTTGGACAATTTATATGTACTTACATGGAAAGGTGTTAAGTAAATTAATGAAAACAGTAAGAACAGAGTATGTTGTGAAACAATATCAGCAGCAGTGTGTGTGTTTGCATTTAAGTTAACAAAAGTCTGGGGAAAATGTTTACGTTTACCTCCTATGGAGCAGGTTTGGAGAACAGGGGATTCAAAGGGAAGAATAATATCTTTCTCTAGAAAGAAGAATAAGGAAAACACAGCTCTTTCTTCATATACTTTTATGGTGTTTGAACTTTTTAAAAGGTGTATCTTTTATAATTAAAGGAACAAAAAACTATCAAACTGTAGACGGTGGTAGAAGTTTGGGTGGCCTCTAAAATGGGAAGTTAGAAGCGGTCAAGGCGTCTCCGCGTGGGCAATGGGGACAATTCTGACCAGCAGACGCAAAGATCCCATGGTGTGTGGCTGGCATGCTTCTTTTTATCACAGAAAGCTAACAAAAATAGCACCCATCTATAAAAACAGCTCCGAAAGCCATCCAACCCTTCACCTACGAATCCAGAATAACCCCAGGTCTTTGATGGGGAAGGGGGTAGCTGAACAGCACACGTGAATAAGTCTCCACAGGAGAGGTACTACCCATATCTCAAGTCTCCCAAAATTTGAGGCTCAGAGTCCCGAAGCTTGATTAAAATTGAGCTGCTGGGAAATATAATCATGGAAGAACAATTAAGAATTTTGTTATCAAGATAAGAACTTAGTACAAAGCTTAGCCTTAGGCAAAATTATAGAATGAAACTATAACAAGGAACTTTTTTCTCCTCTGGGTTCTCAACCCCTTGATACCTGGGACCCAACACCCTCTTCTTTGCCTTCCCGTCCTTCACATCCTCTAATCCCAGGGGCTCCTGTTCCCTTTAAAAAATATAAAAGATTACGAATTAAAAAGTGATAAATGACTATTTGCTTTTTTTTTTCCTCCAATGGTATCACCGGCTTTTCTAGTTCACCAAACATTTTCAACTTAAGAATTTAAATGAGGCTACTGGAAGTAAGAAAACAAAATACTAAGTGTTGTCTCTTCAGTGTCAGCTAGTAGAGTGCTCTTGACTAGCTTCACTTCGGGTCCTTTCCAGAAGCTCATTCACACCACATTTTTCCTGAACAAGAAGTGCTCTCAGTGTTATTACACATTCATGTAGGACTCCTGATAAGGGGGTGAAACCCTGTTTGAGAGAGCTGCGTAATCTCCAAGCAATGCGTGCGGGGACTAGTCCCACCCAAGGTCTCCAGGCAGCAAGGCATTGAGGAAGAATAAGTGAAGTAAGAATCAGAAGACTTGAGTTCTCCTTCTAACTGAAACTAGTGAACAGTTCTGTCGTGTCTGTGGTTGAAGTTCCTTAGTTCTTCCAGGATCCCAGGGGTCTTTCTAAGAGTTCATTGAGAGAATACAAATTAAAGCATCTCATAAACCACAAAGCCAAGGAAAACTAAAAAATTCCAAACGAGCCAAACCAGGTTGAGATGTCATTTTCAGCACAGTTCACAGCATTGTGACACAATTTGTCTCTCCGAGGCACATAACAACATCAAACAAGCCATGTAGCTCACCTTCTCCAGACAGAAAAATACTCTCTGTAGTGCCCGAGCCTGGTCCAGAGAGCTCACTCGAGAAAACACAGCTTGCTTGCTTGCTTGCTTACTTGTTTTTTGTTTTTTTTAACTTGGATGGAGTTTTTCACTTTATCAAAGAAACTTTAATGTTTTCTAGCTCTATTTCTTGTTTTGATGCCTTTGTTTGGTACGTTTCAGAGGGAGGAAAATTATTCTTGGCACACACAAATGAAAAACCAAGCTTTGATACCTGTGGCTTTACAGTTAAATACGATCCATCCTTAGGTGAAACTTGTAATGTAGATAAATGTACTTGGAATAAAGTACGATTTACACAAAAACAAAATAAAAGCAGGATAGATATTACAGGGAAAGATAATGGTTACAATACACAGGAAACTTGCTGTCCAAAAATAACATATCTTAATGACCTAAGAACTGTAGAGTAGATTTCAACTTGTATTTGCAAAAGAAGAAATATTCCCCAGACATAAAATCTGACGCCGCTGAGAGAATTACAGGTTTACTAATGTCCAAGGTTCTTTATGTTGCAGGCACAGTCTCTAGAAATGCCTTGCCTGGAGGAAGGCATGGACAACCAATGGACAACCGATGGCCCTTGGGTGTCTTCTAGGATCTCCGAGGCTTATTTCTTAATTCAAGCTATCCAAACCATGTTTGCTCTTTTTTATAACAGAAAAATATATTTTCCACTGAAGTTTGGTAACTCAATTAGATATGAGAAAAAATCATGTTGAAAGAAGCCTAAATATTTACTCAAACAAAAGCACCATGAGTCTTTAAGCTTATTAAAAGCAGGAATAATCAAGTACTTTATTCTAAAGCCCTAAAACTACTGCCTAGGTTTCTCTCTTGTAAAAGAAGAAAGAATTGCTATCATGGTGTTCATTCCAGGAAAGCAGAGAGTTTAGGTGGATTCCTTCTGCATCACTGATTATCTATCACTTGTGAATTTGAGGGGAGGAGAAAAGCAGAGTAGAGGGAGATATTCTATGATATAAGTTGAAAAAATGAGTTGCATATACTGATTTAAGTTCTTATTTCCTTTGACACTTTCCAATTAGTTTATTATTAAAAATGGGATCTAATCTCCGAACAGTGATTTCTAAACTGTTTTATCTTTTGAAAATAACTTGAGGGTTTATTATGTATTTGAGCTCTCACCCTGCTACGATTGCTCTCTAATTGCAGTTTTCATTATTTAAAATGTCATGGGAAAATGTTGCTGAGAATGCCTTAATTTTTTTAAATGAGCTTGACTTCATTTTTGTAAAAAAATAAGTTAATAAATGTGCACTTGCATGTGTAAATTTATCAAGACTGATCATCTCTAGATGGTAGGAATGTGAAATTTTTTCTTTATGATTTTCATATTTTCTAAATCTTCTGAAAAAAATTATTTCACAATTAAATGCTTAATACTAATTTTAAAATAGCAACAACAAAATGAAAAGTTAGAGAGTTAAGTAGAATGAGACCATGTATGGCTTTTCACTGAAAAGCCAATGTTATGGTGGGGTTTAATTTTCCCATTGTGGATTTCATGTCTGTGGGATTGCTTTAATTTGAGGAAAGAACTCTTCTTTCTCCACATTTATAGGGCTAATTATAGACTCACATTAAGAATAAAAACTGTTGGGGTGCCTGGGTGGCGCAGTCATTAAGCATCTGCCTTCGGCTCAGGGTGTGATCCCAGCGTTCTGGGATCGAGCCCCACATCAGGCTCCTCTCCTAGGAGCCTGCTTCTTCCTCTCCCACTCCCTCTGCTTGTGTTCCCTCTCTCACTGTCTGTCTCTGTCAAATAAATAAATAAAATCTTTAAAAAAAAAAAAGAATAAAAACTGAGTTAGAGAACTCAGTGTGTAGCAGAGAAAAATCCCCAAAGGCCAGAATTTTTATGCCCCATAAAACTTTCCAACTGCAATTGTTCCCTCCTACATGCGAAGGAAAAAAGAAGACTAAAACCTTAAAATCTAAATGATTAAGATATAATAAATGGCCCCAAAAATTCTAAGCAGTTACCACTTTGCAAGTTTTTATCTAAAATATTACATAGGAATACATAGGGCACTTGTGATGAGCACTGGGTGTTACATGGAAGTGATGAATCACTAGATTCTTAAAAAATAATAACAAAATAAAACAAATATTACACACGAATAATAATTACTTTAGAGAGTTTTAATCTAAAATATTATCAAGTACTAAAAACTAAATAAAACTAATAAATCTAAAATCTAAATAAAACTAACAATTTAAAATAAAATAATCTAAAGCATTTCATCTAAAACATTTAAAATTGGAATAAGTAACTTCTCCAAGTTGTGTCTTCCTACTTATTCCACTGAAAGTTAATATAAAAAGGATTTTACCAGTATTATGTTCAAGTTTTAATCTTTATAATGCAAAATTATTTCTATTAGTTCTCTGCCTACTTTATTCTTCATCATTTTGTGATTCTAGGATTTGAATTTTCAAAGACGACTCTGGAAGATCTTGGAACGAACTTGGAGCCAAAATACATTTGTCATCTAGAGAGCTCGGGCAGAAAGCGAAGCTGATAAAACTCAGTGTCTTTTCTCTTTTATTTCAAAGGAGATTTGTAATGCTCCCTTTGACCGGCTCCGGAGAATAAGACTAGTAAAATGGCTAGGATTCGAAAAGGAAGAGGTATGCCCTAGCATCACCATCTGCATGCACTGCCCTCCTCGGATCTGTTGTAGATACAGAACCAAAGAACGGTGTTGGATACCACCACAGACCACATCATATCAAAGCCATTTCTGAAGTAGGTTCAGAGATGCCTGGGTTTTAAGATAATTAGAGAACGTTTGTATCACTGTCATGTTTTACTCGGATATCTCCCACTGACACTATAGAACTCAATATTTACAGCTGCAGCTCCAAAGCCATCAACAAAAATAATATCTGTAATTTGTTCTTTTGAATCCATAGTTACTACGAAGACATAATCTCTCTGAGGCAATCTGGTCTTTGGGGCCTGTCTGGTGGAAGCCTGCAGGAAAGATAACAGCCTTTTCACTGCATCATCCAGATTCATGTGTAGTTGGCCAAATGCCATCTTTTTGGGGAATTAATTCATTGCCTTCACCAGAACTCTTCACATATAGTTTACGTTCTTAACTATTAAGAATTCGTTTCAATCAAAAATAGGCCAAATACAGAAAGGTAAACTGGTTTTTAAATGTTGACTCATTTAAAACAAAGACCAACATTATCATAAGCAATACATATTTCAAATTTGTAGTCTTCTTATGATATAAATATTGATAAGGGTGGCCAAGAGCACTATCTGCTGACAAACGGATCCATATTTGAGAAACAAAAACAAGAGACAATGTCTTGTCACTGGGCTTCCGCCAAGAAGCCGGGTCGAAGTTCACAGAGGCTGTGGTGTTTGATCAGCCAGTTAAGTGGGTTGTGGCGAATCCAAGTGTGCTCGTTCACGGGACTTCTCTACCTGTAACTCTTTTGTAACTGTGGGTTCTCTTTTCAGTTTTTTTTTGGTTTTGTTTTTCAGTTTTTTGGTGTTTTGTTTTGTTTTCATTTCTTTTCTTGGCCTGGATTCTTCTAACAGCTAATTATTATTTAAAATAAATGACAAAAAATAATAATAACATGGAGTTCCTTAAACATTTTAAAAGACAAAAGAGGAACTTTTTGCTTAGGTTGGTTTGGGACCACTTGATACTGTCATTTATAGCACATGGTTGATGATTGATAAACACTGATTTTAATAAAGTGGTTTTCTTTTGTAAAATTCACCAATTGATCTTTACTCTATATCCTAAATACTTCTTTTTAAAAAATGTTAAACTCTGCTCTTCTCAGCTTTGCACTGATTGCATTACAACCTTCGCAGAACCTGTTGCTATGCCAATGTGCTATCAGATAACCCTGGACTACTGTGTGAACGTATTTAACACTTGCTCCAAACCTTCGTGGTATATAGAAAAAGAGAATCTTGAGCCAGGAGATGCCTTTTTCAAATATTGTGAGAATTAGAGTACGTCATATATGTAGAGTATCTAGCATACAGGTATAGGGACGTGTGTGTGTGTGTGTGTGTGTGTGTGTGTGTGTGTGTGTGTGTGCCAAGCACTGTGCTATACTTTCAGATGTGCCCCAGTTCCCTAAAATAATACTAATTGGGATTATGACATTAATCTGAATTTCAAATCAGAAACATCTGTTTTCACTGAGAAAATACAAACTCTCAAAAAATTCTTTTCCTACATCAACTGCGTAGCCCACCCTTCTCTGAATTCTTCAACTCCCTCCTTCCCTGGGAGAGCAAATGAAATTTCCCAGCTTTCTTCCAAGACCAGCCCTCCAGTGGAACAATGGATCACATCCTCTCTTGCTTACTCAAGGTCTTTGTCCCCACATTATACCTTCTCTCTCTGATCAGTTTTTCCCTCAGTACCCAATCATTCCCAAGAGAAAACATTATCTCTTACCTCTTAAAAGTTCCTTTCACCCTATAAATGTCTCAAGCTATCACTCTATTTGTTATAAGTTGAATTGTTTTCCTCAAGAGAAGACAGAGTGAAGTCCTAACCCTCAGTAATTCAATACATGACCTTGTTTGGAAATAAGGTCATTGCAGATGGAATTACTTAGGAGGAGGTCATCCTGGAGTAGGGTGGGTCCCGATCCAATAGGACTGGTGTCTTGTAAGAAAATGGGCCCGTGAAAACAGAGAGACACACAGGGGAACACCACATGATGCTGAAGACAGAGATTAGAGTTATGCAGCTGCAAATCAAGGAACGCCGAAGATTACTGGTAAACCAGCAGCAGCTAGGAAGAAGCAAGGAGCGTTTCCCCTAGAGGTTTCAGAGGGAGTATGGCCATGCCAACAATCTGATTTCAGACTTCTAGCTTCCAGAACCACGTGAGACAATAAATTTCTGCTGTTCTAAGCCCCAAGTTTGTGGTACTTTGCTACAACAGCCCTGGAAAACTAATAGATCATTTCCACTCTGTATTAGGTAATTCCCAGGAACAGAAAACATTATCTTTTATCGCTTACAAATTCCCTTCACCCTAGATCTTCCTTAAGCTAGCACCCTATTCCTGTGCTTCCTTTCTATAGGAAATGTCTTTAGAGAGTCACTTCTAAGTGGTGCCATTACTATCCTCCATGGTCTAGTGCACTCTTTCTGGTCAAGACCCTCACCTTCTCGCCACTCCTCAGATATCATTTTTGTCAAGATAACTTACTGTACTTTGTTTTTCTTCAAAACAAATTATATTGTATATTTTTTTTCCTTAATTTAGCTATCATTTATCTGTATCACTAGAATCTAAGCTCCAAAATGACAGGGAATTACTATATGTTTTCACTGGCCCCCTCCAGGTCCTGGCACTCAGTAGGTCCTCAGTGAAATTTTATTGAATGATGCAATGCATTTACTTTCAGAGTATTAATTACATGTGATACATAAAGCTTCCATTGGGATTTGAGCACTCTTTAATTACGGATGCTAGAAACTTCATAAGGAATTTGTTGCAGTTTTCAGAAATTTGAAGACCACTAATTAAAAATGATTTATGCTTTGCAAGCATATGTTATCACTCATATGTCACAGGTAAACTGTGACATCTTTATTTTCTATTATACCTTCCAAAGCTATTAGTAGATATTCATCTTCATCTTCATGCTATGTATGGGGAAAGGCAGTTTTTTTTTAACTTGTATCTTACAGATTTGGAAACTAAGCGACTTATGAACCAAGGGGCCTTCTTGTGACATCTAAGTGCGTAAATGAGAAAACACAAACTGATCAAATCAGTTTAATTTCCACTAAAATCACCCACCATCGACCCTACCTTATAATTTCGTTGACATTTAAGATTATTATCTTAATTATACTAAATGAGAAGAAATAACTTCTTCCTGGATATTATGGCATTTTATAGATGAGGAATATGAAATCAGATATATTATGCAAACAAATACATAAATGAAGATTTCTTTTCTGGTCAGTGTTCTGAGAAGCAGCAGAATTTAGCACAATGAACTGAGTAAACAGAGAAAATTAAGAAGCACTGTTAAACATATTCAAAAAGTGCATTATCTGCAATGTGAATAAGACTATGATCACATTAGTCTGTGATGTGGTAGTTCACAGGGATCAACCATCTATATCCACATCAACTTGTCTACCCATTTTCTCATTGCCCTCTCTATCAGTAACAGCAAGATAAGGGAGCAAATAAAGATACCGAATCATTGCTAATGAAGGTATCAGGGATACATTGTTACACTGCCTATGGAGGGCTCCATAGAGGAAGAACACTATGAACTTTTTTCAAGCTGTTTTTTGGAAATGGGAGTGGTATAACAATAGTATTTTAATCATCCAGTATGTACACAATAACAATACTTTTATGAACACTGTGTTTATATTTCCACTAAACTCGTCTTTTTAAAAATTATGTTAACTCACTAATTTCATGAAGAAAATTAATTCCAGAAATTTCAAGGAAAAGTGATATTGGTTTTAATAAGACAAAAACTATTTATAAAAATACATTTGCATTCTATTTTATGAAATCTTACTTCAACCCTTGGTTTAACTGAATTATCTTCTCTCTCCCCCCCACAAACTCTGCTTCTTAGCCACCCTTCCTGACTTCCCAAACAGATTTCCCATCATTTCCTCCTTCCAACCTAGAAAAATATAAGAGGCTTCTCTACACTTATCTGAGGATGGTCCCCTATCTGAACTACAAGCCCTCTTCCCTCCCTGCACCTGAGGCACTGCTCACCAATTGTCTCCTCTCTCTCCCATACCTTTTGCCTTTTCCTGGCCCTTGGTTTCTTCCCAGCAGCACTCACACCCATCCACCTACTCCATGCTTTGCTGGAGCCAATACACTATTTGACTCTTCTTCTCACAGCCAAGTTGGCACCTTCTTTTCAATTATCAACTCACAGGCTCAACAATCTCAGGGTATCCCTCCTCAGGTCTCTCAGCCATATTTGGCATTGGTTGACCACTCTCTCCTTGAAACAACCCTGCCTTGTCTTTCATGAATCCACACTCACCTTGTATTTCTTTGACTTTTCTATACTCCTTATCAGTCTGTTTTGTTAATGCCAAATGTAAGTCCTGCTAGCATTTGTGTTACTCCTGTTCAATGTTGGTGTCCCTCTAAAGCCTGTTCTGGGGCACCTGGCTGGCTCAGTTGGAAGAGCATGCAACTCTTGATCTCAGGGTCATGAGTTTGAGCCCCATGTTGGATGTGGAGATTGCTTAAATAAATAAAACACTTTAAAAGAAAAGAAAAGCTTTAAAAATAATAATAACAATAATTTTTTAAAAAATCCTGTTCTAGATCCTCTTTGCTTGAACAAGCTTGTCTATTCCCTTTGTGTCAGTTATACCTGTGAGGGCTGAATTATGTACCCTCAAAATTCATACGTTGAAGTCCTAATGCCCAGTACCTCAGAATGTGTCTATAAATGGTCTTTAAAGAGGTAATTGAATTAAAATGAGATCATGTGAGTGGTCTTCATCCAAAATAACTGATATCCTTATAAGAAGAAGAGATTTGGACACAGGTAGACAGAGACAAAAGATAATGTAAAGACACAGGAGATGACCAAAGAGAGAGTCCTCACAAGAAATCATCCCTGTAGACACACTGGTCTTGGACTTCCAACCTCCAGGACTTTGAGAAAGTACCTTTCTTTTGTTTTGGCCACTGAGTCTGTGGAATTTGCTTGGCAACCCCCACAAATTCATACACGACCTATGATTAGGCTCTGGTTCCTAAACTCATTACTGTGGTGCCATCTCTAATTGCCAGGTCATACCCCACTCCTACTGGAGCTTACCACATGGGTGTCTTAAAAATATTTCAAGAATTCACTGTATGCTGGGGCATCTGGTTGCCTGAGCCAGAAATGTGGTCACTGTGGTAAATGCTACTCTTGGCCCATGTCAAACCCCTTTGCCCACCTCAAACTCCAATTTCACCTCAAGTAGTTCTCTCAGATTTTCTGCCTTGGATTTTCTCCAAAATTCTAAGAACTCGCTCAGCAGTTCTCAAGAGCAGAGGAGTTATCCCTGGAGGCAACCACAAACCAAAGAGAGGAGAGTCCAGAGATAAAGGCCATCTCCAGTGGTCCAGAGGGACACTTCTGAGGAGCTTTCTACACAGTTCCACAGAAGATTCCACTCAAGATTGTGTTCCAGCTTTTGCAGCAATACACAGCTCAGTAATGTACACTTTTTTGGTTTTCCTCCTTCCTGAATTGGCTTTTCTCCTTTTCTGACTCACTCTCTCCATTCCCCTCTTACTTCCTGGGATCATCTCCAAAATAAACCTCCTGAACCCCAGTCCTTATTTCCCCAGACTTGTTTCGAGGGGAAACTGACATGAAGACAGTCAATGTCATTCTCCTAGCTTTCTCCTCTATTTTATCTGGCCATCTATTATTAAATTCCTGTGATTCTACCATGGATTTCAAATTAGTTCAAATTTCAAAATAGTTTTCAAATTAGAAGCCCACTGCCTTCACCCTGGGTTCGGGCCACCATCTACTCTTAACTGGATAATACTACAATCTTCTCATTAATTTTCTTTGCCTTGTGAGTTGCCCCTCACCAAATTGTTCTACCGAGGGAAGTCAGTGTGTGCTTTCTAAATAGACTATCTGATCCTACTTACTCACTCATAAAAACTTTCAAGTATTCCCAATTGTCTTTAGCATGATGTCCTTCACATGATTTGCAAGGTCTTTTAGTTTTCCTCCCCAGTTTCATCCTTCATTTCTCACCTGGTAGACTAGATCTATTAAGCTATTTTTAGGCCTCTGACCAGTCATGCAATATCTCCCCTCAGGGCCTTTACACATGATGCTCCCTCCTCTTGAAATGCTTTTTTCCACTCTTCATCACCACTACCACTCAGCTTTACCATTCTTAGTTAGTTGGCACTTACTCTTAAAAACCTCTGTTGTTGACTTATTAGATGTCTCTTCTATTTGCTCTCAAGACATATAATGCCATGTCTTAATTGCCTGTTTATTTGGTTATGTCATACATTTGATTATAATTTTTGAGGGTTTCTATTTCCCATCAATTCTCAAGTACTTCACAGATATTCAATAAATATTGGTAAAATAAATGAATTAATAAATGAAAGACAAATTGTTGAATACTGTTACTAAACGTTTTTACGAAACAGAAACCGTGGCACACAAGTTTTCAAATCATATAGAAAGGATGAAGCAAAACAGAAGGAAGATTAATAAATAGAAACTCTATAAAAATCTAGGACAAAAATGTTATCTTCAGAAATCTTTGACACCATTACTGCTGTAACCATGGATACATGCCTACTCCGACTTTTTAAATCTATTACTTAGAAAGCAATTTGAAAACCTTGTAATACAAAGCCTGCATTTTCAATGGAAAATTAAGTCAATCCCATAACCTAATGAATTTTGAAATGACTTTTTATTGAGATGGTTCTAATTTATGACCTCTCTCATTGGAACAGTAAGGTGCTAAACAGGACTTACCCTTTCACTAAGACTGAGAAGTAAGTAAAACTTGTCCTAGGCCCTGATTTCATGATTTCTCACACTGAAAATGCTCTTTCTCCTCTCACTGCTTCCACATCAGCTCCGTGCTCTAAAATCAGAAGCCTTCTATGCCTGCCCACCTCCCTCCCTGCCCCTTGGTGAATCTGAGTCTTACTGGATGTCCTGGTCAACCACCCTTCCCAGCTATCCACCATCTAAGTAACGCGTAGTCACTGCCATTCCCTGCCTCTCCACTCTGTTGGATACAAACAAATGACAGCACTTGAGAGCATGAGTGGAGATTTGGGGTGAGCTAAGGTTTTCTGGGCATTCTACAGGGAATCTGTGGAGCCTTACCTATCACTCTGGGTAAATGATTCCCAATTCCAGGAAGACTTGAGAAGCACTTCCTAGCTGAGACTCCATCATCATCACACTGCCATGTAGGAGTTGCTTCCTGCATAATCCAGACAGTGTTGCTCAGCCTCTTAGCAACACTGTGCCATTGTTCTCAAGAGAAGGGGCAGGGCAGGAACCATACTACCCTTTCATTGAAATACCCCAAATTGTAGACGTATTATCATCACTAACTATATGAGAGAGCTGCTATAGTACTCAGTTCTTTAAAAATGCTCTATTTGAGACCGCACAATTATTTTGGTTCCCAATTTAGCAGGCAATAACTTTGACCATAAGTTCTTGGGTGAGTCTGAGGTGTTAGCTAATGAAATCATACAAATTTCCAAAATACAATTCTTTCAGTTATTCAACAAATGTTTTCAGAGTGCCTGTTATGTGTCTGCCAGGTGCTTTTCTAGGTAGTAAAGGATCTTTGATGAGCAAAACAGACTAAAATCCTTGCTTTCTTTGAGTTCATATTTTAGTAGGAGTACAGCGAAATAGCATACAGTTCATTTAAAGAAAAAAAACACTTATCATACAATGAGTCGCTGTGTAGTTTTAAATATCGTCTCCCAAAGAATAAAATTCAAAGATTTGAAAATGTGTACACATAATGTTTCCATGTGAAGTGGGAAAAAGACTAGGATATAAAACTATATATATGTGTGTATATATAGTTCTCTCCATATGATATAGTTCTCTCTATATATGATTCCCAAGCTTATACAAAAGATTGAGACATATGTAGCCATAGATATAACTTCCAAATATAGCTACATATAGATTTAAGGAAAAGAGAGAGTATAGATATACACTAAGAGTTACTTACTAGTGCTATCTTTGGAGTGAGATGACCAATAATATTCTTTTTACATTTATTTTCTTTCTTAAATTTCTTGTACTCGGGAAATTTCATGATGAATATCTTTTTATTAGTAGCAAATGAATACTACATTATATATTTTTAAGGGAAAACTGAGGGAATGGAAGGAAGCTTATGGAAACTCTACTTTTCACTCATTTTCTGTACACTTAAAACTGCTCTAAAATAAATCAGTTAATTTTTTTAGAGAAACAGGCTAAGATGAACTCTATCTCCTTTACCTTCCAGTCTACAAAACACTGTACGAAACAGCAGCTCCCAGATCTTGGAAGTACAGAGACCAGTAAAATTTCTCAGAAAGAGACAGATTTTTTTCACTTTCCTTTGCCAAGTAAGTGAATACATCCATGTGTGCACACATACATGTACACATACATGTGTATCCACACTCACTCTACATTATATTCCTTTAGAAGGAAGGATATCTTATCACCTAAATGTAAAAGCATAATCTTAAAGCAAGAAAAATTCTGTTAAATGCAATAAACTTGGCCTTATAAACAACCCACTCCATTTTGTGAGTTTTCTCATTTCACCATGCCTTTGTGAATAATGTACCACGTGGGTTAAGAATCACTGATATACAGCCCAGTGTTCTATCCAACTGCATACAGCTCAGGAAAGGAGAGGGACGTGTTACAAAAATCAGGACTCTTCAGCCTAGTCTTTCAGAGGATGGGGAGGCAACCTCCTGAAGTCATTCCTGAGCCGTTGGCTTGTTGCATATTCCATGCTGTTCTTAGTCATTTATCACGGTTGTGAAATCATATCAAACGTGCAAATGCTATCCTCCTGTAGATAGTGAATTAGTCTTCCAAGCTGGTCATTGGATTTGTTTATGACCTTGAAGATCTCACACCTGGTCTTGTGAAACAGAACTAGGAGTGAATGTTCACAGACCGGATCCCCCAGCAAAACCTTTAGAGTATGGTCCACCGCGGAATCAATGAAGTGATGAAAGAGGGCTGCCAGAGGAGACAGGTGCTGCTACTCACTGAAGATCTCAAACAGGTACTCCCTGCTTCGCAATGAGAGAGACTCAGAACTTCCAGATCCAGGGCTGTGGTCCACTGGTTCTTCTGCAGACTGTCATCTCTGCCCCGGGCTGGCAGCCTCCCAAGTGTGGCTCAGATAGGATTGACCTCTATGTCCGGGAGGGAGTAGAGAGTGGGGGGCGTTTGCCTGGAGAAGCAGGAGTCACAGCCATCTGCTAGATGTATGTTATGTTACCCAATTACTAGCAATGCAACGTGTTTTCGGGGCACAATATTCAGGGGGTCTCTGATCCCACCGTCCAGCTAAAGTCTCTTGCTGCCAGTCTGGGGCAAGTGGGGACTCAGTGCAGAGTGCAAGGCTTTAATGGCCAAGTCACTGAAGGTGGGAGGGGGTGGTCGCACACACCCTTGCCTCCCTCTTCAGTCTGGGAGGTACCTCTCAGGCAGGTACGAACAGGCCCACATTCTTCCTCTTACACTCTCACCAGAGACTAGAAATAAAGACTTTGAACTCTGTGCTGGGCTTCTTGGGCACTTGAGTGATTGTTATTCTGGGATGAAAGCAATGTGGCCATATCCTTTTATCTGACTCCTCTGTAAGTTGATAAAGAGAAAACAGATGAACTCCTCTGGTTATTCCAGTTCCACAGAAGTTACTCCCTATTTAAAAAGAAACATTGAGGTGGAAATCTTGAGGATTGAATTGCAACATGATATATAGTGCCTCTATTTATTAAATAAGAGAAACCTGATCTTTCTCCTGCGGGTATCGGTCCTTCCAGAGAAAAGTAGTCTCACGCAAATGGTAACAGAGACTGTGATAAAATTTAATGCATCAGTTGGGCTCCATTTAGATGATCTGACTTCACTCTCTGACTGCTATTCGTAACAAATTAACACCTCAGTTCTGAGGGTGAAAGTGCCTCGTTCTACATACTGACAAAGTAGCCCAGTACAGAAGAACCCTGCATTATTAATAAGTGACCCCTCAGCCCAGACAAAACCCTGGAAGCGCAGAACATACCAACATGGCAAAATGCAAGCTTGGTAGCAAGAGTCCTTCTCTAGACACACAAATTTACACATGTGCTCAAAGCCCCTTTTCCAATATGATTTTTTTTCAATCTGTAGAACCACGAGGAGAATACCAGCAGCCTGACTCTTCTGTCCTCCTGACAAAACTGTTGATGACCTCTGGACCAATTTTCCTAATTCTCCAGCTGTTGATTTGTTTGGACAGATTACTCTGGTGGGGTAGAGTCTTGGTAACAAAAGATAGAGGACCCAGATTGGGCAACTTGCCTAAACCTGATGACCTGAGTCAATTTTATTATAGCCCAGTAACACATCTTGCTTAAAAGGGGTAAACCTGGGCCATCTGCCTTTGGCTCAGGTCATGATCTCAGGGTCCTGGAATCTAGCCCCACCTTAGGCACCCTGCTCAAGAGGAAGTCTGCTTCTCCCTCTCTCTCTACCCCTCCCTTCCCCTCCCCCTCTGCCCTACCCTTCCCCCTCCCCCTGGCACACACAGTGCTCTCTCTCTGTCTGCTCTCCCAAATAAATAAATAAATAAATAAATAAATAAATAAATAAATAAAAGAGGTAAACCTACATTTTCTGTCCTTTCCTCTTCTGGTAATTCCAGACCACTCCCTTTCCTGTCTTCCATCTTCCAGCTGTACTGGTTAATACCTTATCTGCATAGTTAAGAAATGACCCGCGTTACTCTCCTGTTTGCCAGTGGTGGTTTAACCTTCTTCCCAGATTCTTTCTTCCTCATTCAGAGAATGAACTACTAATGTCCTGTCTTAGCAAGAAATACTACTTTTATTTTGTACGTACTGCAGTAACCTTTAGGTAAAATGGTAAAGGTAACATTCTTCTCAGGACCTCTCTCACCTTTGGTCCCTTTCAGGCACACATTTCAAGCTTCCAGTTTTTCTCTACTCTTCTCTCTCACACAACTTGCTTTCCAGAAAAATTAATAAATTATTCACTCTCGAGTACAAGATTGGCAAAAATGAGCCACTTTCGCAAGATGTTTCCTTTAACAGAGAACCAAAATCTCTTTTCTAATGCTAGAAATGCAACATCAGTAAAAGACCTTAGGGGAAGATACCTTTGTGGTATCCTTTAAATCTTACCGCTTGGGACACAGTATTCAAATTGGGGATAACAACCCATTGAGTGGGTAAACACTAAGTCATTTTTTAATGAAATAGAAATGTCAAGGCAAGAATCACTTTAAAGGTAAATACTGTTTCTTTAGAATTTTCATTTCTGTTTCTGTTTTACATATGCATGTATTATTCATATATGTACTTATATGTGGAATATATAAATATCTGTCTTATAATCATCATTATCAAAAAGTTTGAGAGGTATTTGCCCCTTGACTCTAAGTTGCTAAATTCTTCTGATTTTTCTTGTCTAACTTCACTAACATCCAGCCCTGCTCTCCTAGTCCCACCACTATCAATGTAGGTTGGACTTGGATTTCAGTTCTGAAATAATCACAAAGCCTACATAATTGCAGTCTCGTTTGTTCTTCTGGGTTTTTAGAGTTTCAGAAGCACAGGATGTCCTTATCCAAACTCATTTTTTAATTCTCAGCCATTGCAGGACAAAAACCTGCATTCCTTAGCCCTGCCCTCTACCCATTTTCACAAAGTCAGCCTTCAGCTCTCAGACTTGCCTGCAGGCATTCTTCTCCTGTCCTGCCTCTGCGGTTGTGCTCACACCGCTCAACCTGAAACGGCCTGCTCATCCTCACCCTCACCCTCATCCTCAGTCCTATGCATCACACCGTCTTTGAAGACGCAGCTCAGTCCCCACCCCCACGCCCTCTATCCTCCATAGGTAAGTCCTGTCCTCCATCAGTCCCCAGACCCTCCAGCCTCCATAGTGAGTCCCACTGACCTCTCAGTACCTCACCTTCCTGGGAATCCCTACATTTTATTATTTTTAGCCCTTCATTAGCCATATTGTCATTGTCCTCATATTTTCAGTTATTTATTTCTATTTTTATCTTATCTGTTCAAAGAGATTTTAAGCCCATTAAAAGGCAGAATCTCAAGGTTTTTTCACCATCCATAGTACCTACAACAGAGGTCCTCAATAATAATTGATGGATTTCTCCTATTATACATATGACAATCACTATGACCCAATAGTTGAAAAATTGACTATAAATTTAAAGAAATACTGTTCAGTTTATTTTTGATATTTGACCCAATAGTTGAAATAGTTGACTATAAATTTAAAGAAATACTGCAGTTTATTTTTGATATTTGACTTTCCATCAAATTTCTTTTTCTAAGTAAAAGGAAATTAATAATTATTTTTCTTAAAGTACATGAGAGCAATTCATTTTATCTTTCTAGCTAACTGTACTACTACTGATAATAATAATCTTGTCTCATTTAGCTTGCTTGACCACTCTCTGCAGAAGGTTTTAATGAGAAAAAAGTTTAGGTCATTGAAACAATAAATGTTATGAAGTATTCCAGGTGGAATGGGTGGCCTTGTATGATAGAGTTTCTTCTCACCAGAGGGTTTGAACCAGAGGTTACATACATACTTAGAAAAGGTAAGTGTAAAGAGAATTCAAGCATTGCGTGATGGCTGACCTTTGTGGACTTGCAATTGCAACCTTGAAATCCTATGAGTCTAAATTCTACTTGCTCAATAAGCAAGACTTGAACAACCAAGAACTACCTTTTCCCTCCCTCCCAATTCACCTCTGAAATATGTCCTGAAATTTATCCAGATCACAGTGGTTCATTACAGTAACAATAATAAAACTTAGAGTGAATGATAAATTATAAGAGAACTAGCTCTTTAGTCTAGCATTCTATATATTACCTTCTGGATTTTTAAAAGATTATTGTATATATTATAATTTTTAATATCCTAGTCTAGATTTATGTATACTTTACACAAAATGAAGGGTTACTCTTTAAAATCTTCAAGTGTTAAGATTATAAATAGCCTAAAAAATGATAAAGTGAACCCTCACAGGAGGGACTGGGCTAAAAACACAGTGAAAAAACAGCCCACATTTCATATATCTCTGACTGAAACAGAAGGGTCTCCACTAAGATTAGTAACAAGACAAGGATGTCTGCTCACACCGGTTCTATTCAACATTGCATTGGAGGTTCTGGCTAATGCAATTAAGCATGAAAAAAAAATTTGAAATATCCAGATTGAAAAGGAAGAAGTAAAACCATTCAAGATGACATGATCTTATATATAGAAAACCTTAAAAAATACACACATACAAATATTAGAACAAATAAATGAGTTCAGCAAAGTTATAGGATACAAGATCAATATACAAAACTCAATTGCTTTCCTTTAATTAGCAATGAACAATCTGAAAATAAAATTAGGAAAGCCATTTCTCTTTTTTTTTTAAGTTTTATTTATTTAAGTAATCTCTACATCCAACGTGGGGCTCAAACTCATGACCTTGAGATCAAGAGTTGCATTCTCTTCCAACTGACCCAGCCGGATGTCCCTAAGAAAATCATTGCATTTAAAATAGTATCAAAATGAATAAAATACTTAGGAATTAATTAAAAGAGGGGCAAGACTTGTGAACTAAAAACCAGAAAACATCATTGAAATAAAGAACTAAATAAATGGAAAGGCATCCCATGTCTATTGGTTAGAAATTTTAATATTGTTGAAATGACAGTACTCTGCAAAATGATCTATGATTCACTGAAGCTCTACCAAAATCCCAGCTGGGTTTTTTTTTTTTAATTGACAAGCTGATCCCATAATTCATATGGGATGCAAGAAACAAAGACTAGCCAAAATGGTCATGAAAACCAAGAACAAGCTTGCATGAGTCACACTTCCCAACTTCAAAACTTACTACAAGTCTACAGTAATCAAACCTGTGTGGTAATGGCATAAAGATAAACACATGGATCAATAGAATAGCTTTAAAGTCCAAAAATAAACCCTTACAAACATGGGCAATTGATTTTCTACAAAGATGTCATGGCAATTCAATTAGGAATGAATACACTTTTCAACAAATGATGCCACAACAAGTGGTTAGCCACATGCAAAAGAATGGAGTTGGACCCCTAACTCACACCTTATACAAAAACTAACTCTAAATGGATCAAAGGCCTAAATGCCAGAGCTAAGATTATAAAACACTTAGAAAAACATAGGTACAAATCTCTGTGGTGGAGGATTGGACAATAGCTTCTTAGATGTGACTACTGAAGTACAGGTAATGAAAGGAAAAATAGACAAATTTGAATTTCAAAATTAAAAACATTTGTGTTTTAAAAACACTGTCCAGAAAATGAAAAGATGACCCATAGAATGAGAAAAATAAAGTTTCAAATCATGTATCTGATAAGAGTCTAATATGCAGACTATATAAAGAACTCTTATGATTCAACAATAAAAAGACAGAATTCAATTAAAAAATGGCAAAGAATTTTTGAATATACATTTATCCAGGAAGACATGCAAATGGCCGACAAGTACATGAAAAGGTGTTCAATATCATTACTCATTAGGGAAATGCAAACCAGAACTAAAATGAGATACTTCGTACCCACTGGGATGGCTATAATAGAAAGATGAATAATAACAAATGTTGGCAAGAGTGTGAAGAAATTGGAACCTTCATATATTGCTGGTGGGAGTGTAAAATAGTGCAGCCACTTTGGAAAACAGTTTGGCAGTTCCTCAAAAAATTGAACATAGCTACTGTATGACCCAACAATTCCTATGTATGTACCTAAGAGAACTGAAAACATATGTCTTCAGAAAAACTTGCACAAGAATGTGCATAATAGCATTATTCAAACGGCCAAAAAGAGGAAACAACACAACTATTCATCAATGGATGAATGGATAAACAATATGTGATATATCAATACATTGGAATATTATTCAGCCGTAAAGAGGAATGAATTACTGGTGTCGACACAAACATGGATGAACTTTGAAAACATTACACTAAGTGAAAGAAGCCAGACACAGAAAGTCATGTGTTATAGGGTGCTATTTACAGTAAATGCCCAGAATAAGCAAATCCATACATACAGAAAGTGGACTAGTGTCTGCCAGTGCTTGAGAGGATGGGGAATGAGGAGCGACTGCTTATGGATTTGGGGTTTCTTTTCAGAGTGATGAAAATGCTCTGGAATTAGGTAGTGGTGTAGAGTGCACAATCTTGTGAATACACTAAAAACTACTGAATTGTACATTTTAAAGGGGTTGATTTTACTCTATATGAATCACTGCCCAATTAAAAAATAATAAAAGAGAAAAAACAAACCATTTATTATGATGTGAAGAAAATACTGAAATCAGAGATTAATTTGATGACAAGAAACCTAGGTATCAGTGATTTATAGTTCTTGATTACCTTTTGATTACCTGTAGCTATTTGTTTACATGTCTGACATATTTTTTTAAAAGATTTTATTTATTTATTTGAAAGAGAGAGAGAGCATGAGCAGTGGGGAGGAGCAGAGGGAAAGGGAGAAGCAGACTCCCTGCTGAGCAGGGAGCCCCACACAGGACTTGATCCCAGGACCCCGAGATCATGACCTGAGCCAAAGGCAGACACTTAACCGACTGAGCCACCCAGGTGCCCATGTCTGACATACTTTTAACGGGTGCCTCTCAAACCATCAGCAGCCTAAGATAAATTTTTTTTTAGTTTTCAGTCTCTCAGACCAATACTTTTTAAACATACAATAAAAATAAATGGCTAGCAGAATAAAATCAACACACATAAATGCCTCTGTTAAATTACTATAGTATTTCTTAGACATTACTCTCAATCCCTGTACTTATTTCATAACAGACTGGGTAAGAAACTGTGCGGACGGCACTGGTCCATGACCACACTTTGGGTGGTGTATGTTCCTTGAGGATGGGGTGTGTTTTATCCACCTTTGCATCTCCTCAGGTAGCACAGATGATTGCCAGTCTAACTGGATCAGTCACCTACTTACAGACAGCAGCTTCAGTGATAAATAATTCAACCAGTGAAAGACTTAGATTCAAAACTCAGGCAATAGAAACTGGCTAAAATCAGCTCAACAAGAATCAGTAGCTACAGTTCATAATGGCTGTGCTAAGTGCTCTTCTGCATTAAATGGTAATTATTTTTTTCTCATTTCATAGGTTTATACCTTAACTTCATTCAGTAGGGTGACATCTTTAGGAGATAAGTTACGTAATCAAACCAAGCCAAAAACAGAGGCAAAGCCATTTTAGCTCTAAAATGACAAGGATGGGGCGCCTGGGTGGCACAGCGGTTAAGTGCCTGCCTTCAGCTCAGGGCGTGATCCCGGCGTTGTGGGATCGAGCCCCACATCAGGCTCCTCTGCTATGAGCCTGCTTCTCCCTCTCCCACTCCCCCTGCTTGTGTTCCCTCTCTCGCTGGCTGTCTCTATCTCTGTCAAATAAATAAATAAAATCTTTAAAAAATAAAATAAAATAAAATGACAAGGAACTTCAGCATTGAACTTTCATACACAATTCATAGATTATTTACAGAGAGTGATTCCTAACGTTGCTGAGAATAGCCCTAGTTTTTGGTTTTTGGTTTTTTTTTTTTAGGAGGGAGGGGAATTTGAAATGCCAGCAACTATGGAAGTGGCTCCTAGAAGTCTTCATAACCAAGAGAATGAGCGGTGTTTGAGAAATGGAATCTGGGACTGGGCTAGGCACCACAGCAGATTTCATAGTACAGGTTTCCCCCGCTATAACAGAGCATTCCTGTGAGAATGTCTGTAAGCCAAAGTGGCCTAAAATGAAGAGTATCACCCAATTGCCAAAATTTCCTAAAAAATCATGTTAGTCTATTTCACTTTGATGAAAGATCTACACTAGCACAGTAATGGTGTTTTTCTTAAAAATGAAAATCTTCTTTGGATTTCTTTTAGCAAAAACAGGGACTAACATAGATCTCTCATAAAAGCAAAGCCCGGTATGTGATGCCTGAGTGTCTCAGTCTGTTAAGTGAGCAGTTCTTGATTTCGGCTCACGTCATGATCTCAGGGTCTTCAGATTAAGCCTCAAGTGGGGCTCCATGCTCAGCAGGGAGTCTGCTTAAGGATTCTCTCCCTTCCTCTCCCTCTGCCACTACCCCCTGTGCGCGCGCTATCTCTCAAATAAATTAATTGATTTTAAAAAAGCAAAGCAGGGTCATGCAAACTTTTGGAAAGTGATGGATATCTGTACCCCTTAATTATTGAATAAAAAATATAGATTATAAATTTCAACACCTAAGGAGACGATATTAGCTGAAAAATTCCTGAAGACAAGGTTTTTTAGACTTAGGAATGTTCCCAATTCTATCCAGGGCTTGAAAAAATATGCAGCGCTTACTTGATCCCCTTTTCACCACAGGAGAGCAAACGAAACTTTCTTATGTCTGCTCCTCTTTAAAGATGTGGGACAGGGACGTGCTGGTGCAGGGGAGTTGCCCAGCCCGAGTGGAATCCACAACCACTGTGCCCATGTGACAGCTATGATCCCGTGGCCCAAAATGTCTGGCCGCCAGGACAGCCTTCCATGGAAGTACATCTCTTCTTTTTTATTTTTTAGAGATGAAGTTATTCTACTTCCTGAATGAAAAAATAAAGTGAGATTATGAGAGTCTGGTCAACTTGAGATCCTTACCTAATAAATCTTAATGAGGTAACTATGATTTCTCACTTTCCTTTCTCTTGCAATAGTTTACTGCCAAGGAATTGATGAAGTAAGGAAAATGGCTACTTAAAATTTCTTATATAAACATAAGGACAGAAACTTCCATAAGGATAATGATTTAATAACAATGTATTATGTCATGGGGCAGCCGTACAGTGGTAATTTGTCTTGCTTTACAGAAAAGTTACTATGTGGAAAGTGAGGGGCACTAGTGATGTTAGCCAAAGTACCATAATTCATCAACATTTTTATTGTGCTAGTTTGTTTCTCCTGTGACACACACACTCATGATGTATATCTTGGGAAAAGAGCCTTTTTTTTTTTTTAAATACTAGCACAGTCACTAGCATTGTCGGTAAGAGAATTTTTCAAAACCTTTTTCAAATTCCCTCCCTCTATACATATATAAAACTAATCATTCACCTTCAGAGGATGATATGAAACCAATTCCAATTCTTTACTTAAAAACAGGGCATGAATCCAAAGTTTAACCTGCCTCTCCTGTATACATTGTACTAGTAGATGACCCAGTGGTAAGTGACGGAAGCATCTCTCCATGAAGGTGTTTTAGCTGATCATTGCAAACCATGATAGAATTGGAGTATCACCCTTTTACAACCCTCAATGAATGAAAAATTTGAGACAATGAGTGTTAATGTCTGCTACCATCAGATAAAGTAAAGGAGCCAGACACATGGGTCAACGGAATAAAATTTGAGACTGATCCAGCTCCTGAATCCAGCTGCCAATGTTTAGGAAACACAAAAGGTAAAAGATGCTGAACTTCACCATCAGGTTGCTGCAAGAAAAGTTCAGGGTGTAAGATACTTTACGTTAAATGGCCGATGCTCTTCAACAGATGAAGTGTAAAGCAAAGAACATGATGGAGGATAAGCCTGTAGAATAAAAGAAACATAAAAGACATGCCAAAAATTTTTTTAGATAAGCAAAATCAACTACAGTATCTCAAAAAGCATACTCACATGATGAAATTCTTTTTTTTTAAAGATTTTATTTATTTATTTGGCAGAGACAGACAGCCAGCGAGAGAGAGAACACAAGCAGGGGGAGAGGGAGAGGAAGAAGCAGGCTCCTAGCAGAGGAGCCTGATGTGGGGGCTCAATCCCAGAACGCTGGGATCACGCCCTGAGCCCAAGGCAGATGCTTAAGGACTCCGCCACCCAGGCGCCCCTCACATGATGAAATTCTAAGGAAGGAAGTGAGTAACATAAAAGCGAAGATACTGATCACCTTTGGAGAAAGGGGTGGGTGTATTCAGAACAGATCACCTGGGTGGGCTTCTGGAATGGTTGGCAGAGTTTTATATTTTGGCCTGAGTGGTAGTTAAAAGAGTGTTCAGCTTATAATAATTTGAAGCCATACAATTCTTTTGTGTGGTTTTTCTGGAACTGTATTTTATTTTATAATAAAAAAGAAAAAATATATGAGCCTTGTGATTAAGAAAAAAAAAACTAAACTAATACAGCATTGTTTGGCACCTCATCACTCACATGGACAGCACCACACTGGCTCACTGAAATATTATCCCCACATGATTTACAAGAATTGCCTTCTCTAAAATGAAGAGTTCTTTCCTGTAGGTAGAAGTGGAGTTTTAAATTCTTTTCATATCTCCAAAGTACATAGTTGAAACTGGCCCAGTGGTTACTTATTACATTCTGAGTTAAATATCAGCTTTACTGGCAATTAAAAATCATACAAATATTTTACAAAAATTCTGGGTGAAACCTACACATACATTCTGGCTTTAGGCTAGGACAAAATCGTGGCTTCCCGTTTCTATTCCCATCCCTCGAATCCTCCCCACCTTGTAATCAATATGATCGTTTTTTAAAACCCAATGAGAATGTCATGAGCAATTCAAAAAAGGTCTGCTCATTTCTTGTAAAATGAAACAGACCTATTCTATAACCTATCAATTGCACTCCCACGGATTTGCCCAAGACAAATGAAAATACATGTTTATAGAAAGATTTGTACAAGAATCTTGTCACAGCTTTATTCATAATTGCCAAGCACCACAGACAGCCCAAATATCCACCAATAAAATGGATAAACTGTGGAATATTTCTATAGTGGACTACTATTCCACAATAAAAAGGAATAAGTTACTGATACATGCAAAAACATGGATGAATTTCAAAGAAAACATGTTGAATGAAAGACATCTTATACAGAAGAGCACATACTGTATGAATATATTTGTAGGAAATTCTACAACAGGCCTCATTAATCTATGGTGGGGAAAAATGAGTACAGTAGCTGCCTCTAGAGCAGAGGGTATGAACATTAACTGGAAAAGAGCACAAGGTTTTTGGTATGATGACAATGGTCTGTATTTCAATAGGAGTTCAAGTTGCACAGGTGGTAGTATTTGTCAAAAGTCAGCAATTTGTCACAAAAATGACTATCGGGACTTCATCAGGATAAAAAACTTTTGCACAGCAAAGGAAACAATCAACAAAACCAAAAGGCAACCTACAGAATGGGAGAAGATATTTGCAAATGACATATCAGGTAAAGGGCTAGGATCCAAAATCGATAAAGAACTTATCAAACTCAACACTGAAAAAACAAAAAATCTAGTCAAGAAATGGGCAGAAGACGTGAACAGACATTTCTCCAGAGAGGACATACAAATGGCCAACAGGCACATGAAAAGATGCTCAACATCCCTCAGCATCAAGGAAATATGAATCAAAACCACAATGAGATACCACCTCACACCTGTCAGAATGGCTAAAATTAACAACTCAGGAAACAACAGAAGTTGGGGAGGATGCAGAGAAAGGGGAACCCTCTTATGCTGTTGGTGGGAATATAAGCTGGTGCAACCACTCTGGAAAACCGTATGAAGTTTCCTCAAAAATAAAACTACCCTGTGGTCCAGCAATTGCACTACTAAGTATTTATCCAGAGAATTCCAAAATAGTGATTCAAAGGGGCACATGCACCCCAGTGTTTATAGCAGCAATGTCCACAATAGCCGAAATGTGGAAAGAGCCCAGATGTCCCTCGACAGATGAATGGATAATGAAGATGTGGGGATATATATATATATGATGGAATATTACTCAGCCATCAGAAAGAATGAAATCTTGCCATTTGCAACGTGGATAGAGCTAGAGTGTATTACACTAAGTCAAATAAGTCAATCAGAGAAAGACAAATACCATATGATTTCACTCATATGTGGTATTTAAGAAACAAAACAGATGAACATAGGGGAAGGGAAGGAAAAATAAGATAAACACAGAGAGGGAGGCAAACCATAAGAGACTCTTAACTATAGAGAACCAAGTAAGCGATGTTGGAGAAGAGATGGGTGGGGGGATGAGGTAATTGGGTGATGGGCAATAATGAGGGCACTTGATGTAACGAACACTGGGTGTTATATGCAACTGATGAATCCCTAAATTCTACCCCTGAAGCTAATAATACAGTATATGTTAACTACATTGAATTCAAAATTAAAAGTTAAAAAAACAAACAGACACACCTGGGTGGCTCAGGTACTTAAGCATCTGACTCTTGATTTTGGCTGAGGTCATGATCTCAGGATTGTGAGACTGAGCCCTCGCATTGGGCTCCACAAGGCTGCTTAAGATTCTCTCTCTTCCAGAGGTGCCTGGGTGGCTCAGTTGTTAAGCGTCTGCCTTCCGCTCAAGTGGGATCGAGCCCTGCATCGAGCTCCCTGCTCTGCTGGGAACCTGCTTCTTCCTCTCCCACTCCCCCTGCTTGTGTTCCCTCTCTCGCTGGCTGTCTCTCTCTCTGTCAAATAAATAAATAAAATCTTTCAAAAAAAAAGATTTTCTCTCTTCCACTCTCTCTGCCCCTCCCACCCTGCTCACACACACTGTCTCTCAAATTAAATAAATAAATAAATGAATGAATGAATGAATAAATAAATAAATAAATAAATAAATAAATAAATAAATAAAAACAGAGAAGGAGGCAAACCATGAGAGACTCAAATATAGAGAACAAACTGAGGATTACTGGTGGGGACGTGGGGGGATGCGCTAGGTGGTTGGTGGGCATTAAGGAGGGCACTCGGGATGAGCACTGGGTGCTGCATGTAAGTCATGAATCAATAAATTCTACTCCTGAAACCAATACTACACTTTATGTTAACTAACTGGAATTTAAATAAAATTTTAAAATAAGGGAAAAAAAGAGTTAATCAGTATCAAAAAAAAAAGATTTTAGTTGATCTCAAGGTGTTTCCACCCAAATATTTATTAAGTAGGTGGAAAAGCAACTTTATCACAGAAAAGCCAGGCAGACACATCTTGACAAAGTGATTAATATTAACTTCGCCGTTAATGGAACAAACAACCACAGTGTGTGTCTGATAGCATACGATCGGAAGAACAGAGAATTACTTCTGTGATATTCTGCAAAAATGCAAAACTTGGCTATAATCATGAGGATACAATGGACAAATCCAGACTGGTGGACATTCTATAAAATGATTGGCTTATTGTGATCAAGAGTACCAAGGACTTGAAAGTGAAGGAAATACTAAGGAATCATTCTGGATTGAAGTAGACTGGAGACCTTGATGACTGGGTGCAACACATTGTCCTGAATAGAATTCTTTTGCTATAAAAACCATTATTACAATAATGGGAAACTTAAATGCAGTCTCTGGACAAAAGATTTTTGGGAGTTCTTTGTAATATTCTTGTAACTTTCCTGCACATTTTAAATTATTTCAAAATTAAAATAGGTAGAGAGATATCTCTCCAAACTGTTTTACTTTGCTTATGCAATCTTTCTGTATACGATTGGTATTATGAATTTGTCTACCCCATTGAGCATTTTGGAGCTAAACAGATAAATGAATGAGACTGACACTTCATATGAATTTTTCTTATTATAAAAGTAATATATGGCTATTATAGAAAATAGGGGTAAGCATAAAAAAGAAACTAAGAACTATCCAAATCTTCTCTCTCCCCCCAACCCCACGCACACACCCCAGAAGGTTAACTTGGAAGTTGTAACTAAAAGCCAAGGTATAAAAGATATCGGATATAAAATTGAGTTATGAGACAGATTGCTAAGATGTGAACTTCAAAGGAAATCTTCAAGAATTATATATACAACGCTTGGCGCCCTTCCTGGATCAGAAAGAGTAGAGTTTGAGAGAAATCTGTAAGGAAGATTCCTTTGGAGACAGCTCCTCAGACTAGAGGCTGCACCCTCGGGGTCCTGACCTGTGTCACTCTCTCTAGCTCCAGGCACGGTGAAGGCCCACGAGTCATTATGATCTATAATTAGATCCCCAATACCAAATCCCTGAATGTAGTACCTTCTTTCATTAAACAGCACGCCCGGACCAGACTAAAAAAAAAAGAAAAAGAAATGACAATAGCCTCGCTGTGACAGCTACTAGTTCAGCCTCTGTAATGTTTAATCCCCATGGACTCAGTCGCTAACTGTCTAGTATGGAATTTTGCTTTTGTTTGTTGTGTCTTATTTGTTTGTGTTCTCGTTTTTGTTTTTGTAGTGGTGGTGCAATGTGGGAGGAGAGAGATGTTAAACCAAATTTCTCTCGTCTTGATTTTAGCAGGGCTGATGGAGGATTTGCAAAACTCAGCTGTCTCCCTGGCCATTGTTTCTGCTCATGCGCTATTTTTTCCATTCAGTAAAAATGAGAATAGATGTAGTCTCCTGCAAAAAGCAAAGAAAGAAGAAAGACCGCTTACCAAGAGCCCTTCCAAGAAGGTTCAGCTTCCGATTTGTAGCCTGGTATTAATTCCTGGCGTCTATCTGCAGTACATTTCACTTCTCAGCAGCCTAAAACTAGGGCTCCTTACCTGCCTGGCTTTTCTTTGACTATTGATTATTTCTTCTTTCTAGTTTGAATCTATAGTTCAAAGTTCTCTTCAAAGAGAATATCAGTCAACACACAACCTCAGAATTATCAGAGCTAGACTATTAGATAGATATGGTCAAAGGCCCTTCAGAGATTAGATACACATCACCATTATTGGATTGCTAAATCACCCCACTGACCCTAAGAAATCTTGCCTCATTACTATTTCCTTAGAAAGTAGGTCTTTTCTTCAAATCAAAAAACTTGCTATATCGTAAGACCCTGGCCTATGGGTTTACTTTAATCACACACCACTGCTGAGTCCTTGTCCTGCAGTGCCCAGCTTATTCTGAACTCTTCAGTGAAGAGACTTTTCACATCGGTCACGGTCTGCCTCCCCTGGACCCCGCTACAGAGGTTCTGGCCTGCACCCTTATATGCTGGACATGGTACCACAGTTTCCATCTTAACTATGTCTCTTCCCCTAATCCTCCAATGTTTAGGCTTCCCCTGAGATCTATGCCCAAAGTACAGCAAAAAATAGAACTTGATTAAATGAACTTAAATAAATGAAAATTAAGCGACCAAGAGCTGAACATCTTTTTCATGATAATCACTGTGGCTCTGGATCAACATGGGCATCTTTTTACTCTCCTTGGATCCCACACATACACACACAAGTCTATCTCGAAGAAAGAAAGAATGTGGACATGGGCAGGGTTTGGGCACCTGAAGTAAAGGGTAAGGGAACCATCATGTGAAAAACGCCCTACGTGTACCGCCTTCACGCAGGGCACGCTCACACTTCAGTCCTGATGACAGCACTCGTGCTGGAGCAGCGGCCTCGAGGCCCGAGGCGCACCACCACCAAGAACAGGCTGTCAGTCCCACAGTCCCACGGGTCTGCCTGGAAGCCTGGCTCGGGCACTCACTCAAGATGATTTCAGGTACATTATTTCACCAATTTGTACTTCATTTTCTCTTCTATTTAAATGAGAAAATTGTGCTTAGTGTATAAGGTTGGGGTTTTTTTTAAGATTTTGTTTATTTATTTGAGATAGTGGGAGAGAACATGAGTGGGGGGAGGGGCAGAGAGCGAGGGAGAAGCAGACTCCCCGCTGAGCAGGGAGGCCAGTGTGATCCATGCGGGGCTCAATCCCAGGACCCTGGGATCATGACCTGAGCCGAAGGCAGACACTTAACCAACTGAGCCACCTAAGGGACCTGTATAAGGTTGTGTTAGACCAAAAATAGTGAATGTGAAGCACCTGGTCAATGCTCACTAGACATAGCTATTATTATTGTCTTTATTCTTCAGAGAAGGAAACAGGCTTAAAAGAATGTAAACCAAGGCCAGCGATTCCTTAATTTAAGAGTCACTCACTCTATCAGTCACCTTTTGACTGATACGCATGCGCTTGATTTTGTGTCTTCGGGCGAGGTTTTCCAAGGTATGGTCTTCCCAGGGACGGGACAGACCATAAGGACAGGATGGAGGAAGTACTGTCTGGATTGGGAGATGACTGCCTTTTATACCTCCCATTTCCCAGCTCTTTCTCTCTCCTGGTGCCAAAACACCTTTCCCAGATGCAAATCTTATAACCCAATAATTACTATAGAACTTTGCCCTAGACACCTGTCAGTTCATTTCCCTGGAGTCCCTCAAAGCACATGCACATTGCTTACATTAAATCACTGCATGGGTAAGGGTTAACATTGTCCATCGGGAAAAAAATCACTCTAATAAAAGAATGAACCTATGCCTGATAGCAGGTTAGAGCAGGGGAGATCAAGCCTCTAAGTCACTAGTAAGTATTTCAGATCATCTTGGAATAAAACAGCATTCATTGGCAGTCTTATGATAAAGTCTTCGCTGTCCTTTCATAAATTGGTTCTTCTTGTTAGGTGCTTCCTTTTTTTTTTCTTTCACTATCTCAGAATTGAGAAATGTTATAAATGTTTACCGAAAAGACCTGCACCGTATTCCGTACTCGTGCAAGCCCCAAATTACCCAGTCTGTGCACCTTCCACTGTTGCTCAATGGGCACACCCTTCTCAAATTCCTTAGAGCTCTGCAAACCTGAAACCACCAGAGAAGGTTAGTTTCTTTTGTTTCGTGCCACGTGCCAAAAAAAAAATTATTTCACCTTTTTGGAGAATTCAAGTTCTCCTATACTCTAGGCCAAGTAAACACAATAACCAACACTACACACACACACACACACACACACACACACTTTATGGGCATTGATGGCCTGTCCACCTGCTTTACCTGTCATGCCTCCTGCTCCCCCTCCAGCTCCTGGAACTCTGTGCATAAGGAGACATCTGTCTCCCCCAACACAAAGAGTACCGCTTATAAAAGACAATACATGCCTGGTTTTACTCCGTGGGAAATTAACATAGAAGATCCATAGAGTTTAGAGATAGATCCCCATTTGGGGACACATATGGCAATCAAAATTCAAAGAATGGCACAAATGCCACTTATCCTCACGGTTCTCAGTACTTTTCCCTCTCACTCTCCACCACCCCTCTCTTTTCTCTTACACCCACAACCCCTGCACTTTATGCCCACACAGATGTAGGAACCAAATCAGAGAAGCAATTCTGCCTGAAGTATTAGACTCATAGAGCCCTGAGACTCAGGTCAAATAAGTAGGTATTGCAGAATCAAGATTTTTTTTTAAAAGATATTATTTATTTATTTGAGAGGGGTGGGTAAGGGGCAGAAGGAGAAGCAGATTCCCAGCAGAGCAGGGAGCCCGATGACGGGCCCATCTTGGGACTCCAGGATCATGACCTGAGCTGAAAGTAGATGTTCAACTGACTAAGCCAGCCAGGCGCCCCCAGAATCAAGATTTAAACCCCTGATCGATCTACCTTCAAATCTTACACTTTGTTCTGTAAGACACGGATGAGAAGTGGGATGAGAAGGAAGGAAATAACCAGAAGTCTGCTCTGTGTCTGGACTTACTCAGGACCATGTATTTCCAAAGTCAGAAAAGCAAGTGGGGTGCCTGGGTGGCTCAGTCGTTAAGCGTCTGCCTTCGGCTCAGGGCATGATCCTGGCATTCTGGGATCGAGCCCCACGTCAGGCTCCTCCCCTGGGAGCCTGCTTCTTCCTCTCCCACTCCCCTTGCTTGTGTTCCCTCTCTTGCTGGCTGCCTCTATCTCTGTCAAATAAATAAATAAATCTAAAAAAAAAGAAAAAAGAAAAAAAAAAAGAAAAGCAAGTGCTGGTTACTTACAAGACTTCAGCAAATTATCTATGCTCTTTTTATATTCCACCCGAGTGATATCTGGCCCCTGGGGATGTAAAAACTTCACCCCTCCACCAGTCAACACTTATGAAAAGCAAGAATAATAGCTCCACAGTGGAGGTGATATTTAACCTGAGTCTTTAAAATGAGTCAACACTTACCAGGCAGTTGGGGAGAGAACATTTCAGACATAGCACCTTTCATCGGTAAAGCACCTTCTCAATATTAGTGCATTTGACACCAAAGAAAAAGAAAAAGAAAAAAATGTTGTGAGCTTTATGGGACTGTTATCATGACCCCCATTTTAAAGATGGGGAAACTAAGGATGTGGGAGGCTGAGCTGGCATACTGCCCGTCTTCACGACACGTCTGGGCAGTAGTGTACAGAGATCATGGTGAGGAGGGGAGGTTTCTATGTGTGTACTGTTAAAAATGATTAAAGAACACAATTTGGGTGACACCAACAACTTCATCCAACACTCTATGAAGTGAGCAGTCTCTGTTCCCAAGGATCCAGAGAATTGCAAAATGGGGTGAAAGGCAGAAAACTTTAATAGGATAAAAAATAAGGAACAAAAAAGAGAAAAATGAATAAGGAACAATAAAATGAGTATAGAGTCCAGAGTTGGCTTGGCATTCTGGAATCGGCTGACTGGATATACTTTGTTTAAGGTCAAGGGGAGCATTCACAGGGAAGGAAAGTTATCTTAGGACGGACTTGGCACCGGGAGCAGGAGTGGCTCCATCTTGGGCCTAGAAATTCACTTGAACAATGAGGTCATAAGGGTGCCACACCCTAATCTGATAGGACTGGTATCCTTAGAAAAGGAAAGAGACGGAGATACCAGGCATGTGTGGCACAGAGTAAAGGCCATATGAAAACACAGCAAGCATGCAGCTGTCAACAAGCCAGGAAGGAAGTCTCCCCAGAAGCCAACCCCCACAGCACCTTGATCTTGGACTTCCAGCCTCCAGGACTGCAAGAAAAGCAATTTCTGCTGCTTAAGCACCCCCAGCCTGTGGGATTTTGTTATGACAACCCTAGCAGACTAATACACTGTTGGCAGAGCAGACGGAGTATTGGCTCAATTACAGAGACACAGTCCAGAGAGAAATCAGAATACAAGACAGTGATTGCCCGTGGCCCTGCACCTGCAGTGTGGTGTGCCGTCTGGAGTTTATACCATTACTCTGGAAGGCAATGCGGGAGGAACACGGAGTAGCTCAGTTAATTTCATGAGTATCTACTGAGCTCCTGCAATGAGCCAGATATGAGGAATCCAGAGTATAATTGGACCCAGTGAACATGTAAACAAATAAATATGAGGCCCTATGAGCAGTGCTATAATGAAAGCAGGGCAGATAGAACATGGAATTGGAACTAGACTTATCTGTCTTTGAATTCCAGCTCTCTTATTTACTCTAACATTATGAACTAGGGCCAATTATCTAGCCTCTCTCTCCAAGTCTGGATTTCTCATCTATAAAATGAGTTTAAAACACACACCCCATAAAACTGTTGTAAGAACAAACAAGCTATTTTATGCAAAGCAGATCTAAAGTACATGACATACAGTAGATACTCAGTAAAGTGTGTACATTGTCCTTATTGCCATTAGGTACAAGGTCTATTGAGGGCAATCATAAAAGGAGTCTCACTTCAACATGGAAATACTGAGGAAGGCTTCCTAGAGAGAGTGATATTTAATCTGAGTCTTAAAAAACGAGTAGGCGTTCACCTGACTGATGGAGAAAATGTATTTGAAAAGGCAGTTCAGGTACTGGGAATAGCAAGGTGAAGGTAAAAAGATATTAAAAACCTCTCCCTCCCCTTCTCTCTCCCTCCCCCTCTGCTCATACACTCTCTTTCTCTAAAATAAATGAATAAATAAAATCTTTATTTAAAAAAAACACATTGCAAGTTGAAGGAAGAGTGAATTAAGATATGGTACACAGTGCGTATGACAGAGACTCAAAGTAGCAATGGCTTGAATTTGATAGTTCATTCTGCTCTCACATGCAAGTCTGAGTAGGTATGACATCTCTGCTCCATGAAATCATCCAGGTCTCTGTTCCTCTTATCTTTGTCTCTATCCACATAGTCCAATGTAGCTCACCACCACATGTGTGTTTCAGTACGTGGGAAGACAGACAGGGAAGAGGAGAGAACCTTTCCAAGAGCAAAAGCCTGAAGTTGCGCAAGACCTTCTACTCACATCCTCCGAACCAGAAATTAGTCACATGGACACACTGTGCTGCAGGGGGACCTAGAAAACATGATCTGTGTTGAGATGCCATTTTCCTATGCCAAAGTCTTACTTGCAGATTTTTACACTTTTGTTCTGAAACTGCTCAAAGTTCACTGTAAGAACTACATTTGGTTAGGGTCGCCAGGGGGGCTCAGTTGGTTAAGTGTCCAACTCTTGATTTCAGCTCAGGTCACGATCTCAAGATTGTGAGATCAAGTCCCACGTCAGGCTCCACTCTGGGCATAGAGCCTGCTTAAGATTCTCTCTCTCCCTCTCTCTCTGCCCCTCCCCCCCACTCACTCTCTCGTTCGCTCTCTCTCAAAACAAAAACAACTATGTTTGATCAATAGCATTTCTGATGAGGTTGGCTACCTTCAATACACCACTAATGCCTGCCACTGTTTACTGATTTCCCGAAAACTGACTTCTGTCAGCATGACTAGATCTGGACTAGAGCCGTGCACTCAGAGGTCTGCCCCTGTGTGTTCTCCAATTTTATGCTTACTATAAACAGAGGGGGATTTTGATCTCATTTGAACTTGAGTGAGAAGAGTCATTTTCACACTGGGTATCTGAGCAGAAATGGACTCCCCGTTGAAGAGAAGTACCGTACCATGATATCGCCTAAGTGATCTTTAAAATGTTCCCCCAGGTCAGGAGTTGATATCAGTTTCATATCTATTTTATAGGAGTTGCAATTAAAATTTTAAGCAGATGAAGTACATTAAAATAGATAATTTACATGTGTAAATTACCTGATTAAACTCGGAAAGACCAATAAGAAAAAACAAATCAGGTTTTTTTTTGTTTTTTTTTGTTTTTAAAGATTTTATTCATTTATTCATTTGACAGAGATAGAGACAGCCAGCGAGAGAGGGAACACAAGCAGGGGGAGTGGGAGAGGAAGAAGCAGGCTCATAGCAGAGGAGCCTGATGTGGGGCTCGATCCCACAACGCCGGGATCACGCCCTGAGCCGAAGGCAGATGCTTAACCGCTGTGCCACCCAGGCGCCCCTCAAATCAGGTTTTTTGAAATCAAAAAAGAATTTCACCCATAAAAAGATAAATTAGATTTTAACGAATGAAATCAAGAATCCAAATTCTATAAAGGTAAATATAGAAATGACTAAATTCATTATTTCTTTTTTAAAAAGGACCCCAAACTCTCTTTAAGTTGAGACAGAAAGCTAATTAATAAATGAAAGAGTTGTCCTAATCGAACTGCAGCACAGAAAAGCATTCCATAATACTGAAGTGGGTGACTGAGTCTTACGGCAATAAGTTCATTAATTAAAGAAATGTTTAATACATTCAAGACTTTGTGCCCGATGGTCGGTGTTTCAAGGAGTAAAAGAAAAACAAATTATATGACTGTATTTCCTTCTGTGTGCCAGCAAAGTTCTGTTTTCTCTTTGTTCTAGAACTTCACGCATTATAGGCCTATGTGCCTAACTCAGTGGCTCTCAATCTGTTTGCGTTCTAGAATCACCTTGGAAGCTCTAAAAAATACACTGGAGTACCCAGGTGACACTCCAGCACCATGAAAACAGACTTCCTGAAAGTGAAGCTTGGCAACCAAGTGGTTCATATGTGCAGCCACGGATGGGAACCACCGCCCTAACTGGACTATGAGCTCCTCGAGGGAAAAGACTATGCCTTGGTCATTTCTAAATTCATCACAGTGCCTGACACAGAGATACTCATACTTTAGGTAACTGGCTGGATGGACAGATGGGTGAAAGGCTCGTGTTTCCGGCCCTCAAGGTATTTATTATAAAGTAAGAAAAATACAACTTGTACACAGAGAGTTGAGCAGATACAAACAGATAGATGTTACGTGATTGCCGCTGTATTTTACAACAGAGATTCGATCTGAAAGAAAGCCTAGTTAAATGCATATAATGGAGCACTTCCATTCATAGGCCAAACAGGAAAGCTTCGATTACACTGCTGATTTCTATCTAATTTTTAAAAAGAAGGAAGGAGTCATCACACAGATTGTATCACTTAGAAGGAATAAAAATGAAAATGCTATAAACGATGAGAGAGTGCAAAGACGAAATCTTGGAAGTGAAATTCAGGGCCCCCATAAGCCCTATTCCAATATCTCCTTCCTAGGACAGACTTAGTGGTTTAACTTGGTTTGATTTGGTTTTATGGTGACTTTCCTCCACTGTTACGATTATTTCCAGGTCACCTGGCTGCTGTACTCTCTTCTACTCCACAAGCAGTGCTTTCATCCAGCTAGATAATCCTCCATTTGGATATTAATCCTTCCAGGGCACTTAGCCAGCATCATTTTGCCCTAAACTCCACCACACCCAAGTTAAGTGTCACTTAGCATCTGAACTGAGCCCAGATCCTTTGATATCAAACACTACTCTCAAGCGACTGGGCAAATTAAATGACTCACCCTAAACAAGTGGAGCATTTATAATTATTACACTACCCAGTGAAAATTAAATGAATGAATAAATAAACTGTGAAAACAAATAACATTTGGACAGGTCTTCTCTTCAGATCAGCTTGTATATTTATGTTTGATGAGGAAAGAGAAAATTCTTACCACTTTCCCAGAGAGAGAGTTATTAGAATAATTTGAAATTTTGTCCAGCATAAAATTTCATAATATGTGCGCTCAAAAACACCTCTAATGTAATGGAAAACAAAAATTTGTATTCAACCAAAAAAATAGGGCAAAAGGGATTCAGGCACAGAAAACAGGGTTAAAGCCAAACCTAAGTGATATTATCTCCCAAGACAGAACAGTGATGTCTTCCAAGTTTTGGAAAGTGGTGTACCACGTTTCTAGAGTCTTCTCTTTCTCGGGAGTAAGACCAGTTTGGGAAGTGTTCTATCTCCATTCTAACTCCTGATTGGCAAAAACCAAGAGGGAGGGCCAGGAAATACACAGGATATCACCTTCGGTGCAACCATCAACGGCAACATCCCAAGCAGGGCTGACAACTGACCCTTACTGTATCTTTGTCATGACATGGCCAACATCTGACGCTGGCACTCACAGAACTTTGGTCAGCAAAGCAACACTACTCATCTATTTGACCTTTTTTCTCTTCCAGGAGGCTAATCTTTCCCCTGTTCTCCTTCTTATTCATCGATTCTACATCTTGATTTTTTTCTCTTTTCTCAAATATTTGTTTAATTTTCTGTCCATTTGCCTCTCTCCTGACCTCCAAAAATGAGTCTCTAGCCCATCTTCTCTCCCTTTTTGGATTCTTATGAAAGCCTCCAACTGCCTACTGTTCGTTTCACTTGAATATCCGAGTATCGAAAACAAAACTTGATATCATTTTACAAAATCTGCTCCTCTTCCCTTTTACTCCACCTTGGATTCACGATCTTACCGTTTCTCAAGGGTTCCATGCGAATGGGGGCCAAGTGTCTTTGATTCCACCTGAAAATACTGTCACAGAATTAACCTCTACTCTCTGTTCCCTCTTCCAATATTTTCCTCAGGCTCTCATTTATCTCTGTTCTAGTCTAGGCTAATACTGTAGTCTCCTAAGTGACGTCACCTTCCTGTCACTTGTCTTTTCCCCACGTCTGAGACCATCCGCTGGGTTTATCTTCTTAACAAACAACAAATCCGATTTTGTCACAAACTTATTATATAAGTTTTTGCGGACTCTCCCTTGCCTATAAGATTAAGTGCACACTTAATCAGAAGGGCTATCCATACATAAGGCCCTTCCCGATATGACCCCAACCTACTTCTCCAGCTTCACCGATATGTCTTACTACACTCAAAAATGAATTTCTCTTCATCTCCCAACCTGTGCCCTTGCTACTTTTCGCATATGTTATGCCTTCTGCGTGAAATGTCTGATCTTCCCCACTCTACCACCATTGCAACCTGGAAAACTATTTTTTCATTAAAAAAAATAGATCAGATTTCACCTGACTAGAAAGTTTTCTCTGACTTTTCTCAGGGTCTACACCACCCCACATTTGACTAGGCTGGGCATATAATTCCAAGAGTTGAGGAGGCATCATACTAGAACTAAGCTCCTTGCAACAGACAAGAATTATATCCAACCAGCTCACCACCATATCCCCAGCATCTTACATTTCAGCCCGCATACAGTCACTGTTTAGCTTATATTTTTTTAATGAATGAATCTCTTGCCCTCTCGCCTTTAGAGCAGAGATGCAATAAACAGCGTTGAGATAGGAAATTGGGGGGAGGGAGAATGCTAGGGAAAGAGAAAAATACGGGTCAGAACTTAAGGCAAAAAATCTAGGCAGAGGGAAAAACTGGGTTTGAAGACTATCAAAGAGACATCCTAGAAGGCCAGATAAGACATACGGTTCAAAGGCTCAGATGCCGACGACCGAGAGGTAGTGATTATAGGTGCTAATCCAGGTGAACACCCAGGCAGGAAGACCTCCCTCTGAGAGCACCTGGTTCATTTACAAGCAATGCCTTGTGTTGCAGTTTATCTGTTCACGTGCCTGAAACACCCACCAGCCTGTGTGTTCTTTGTAAGCAGCCACCCTGCCTTACTCATCTTCGTATCTGAGCACCTGGTACCATGGCCACCACTTCGCCATACTTTTACCGTAAACTTCTTGCTGCACTGTGAACCCTTACGTATAATAAATGATTGTGCAGGGCCTGAGTTCCACCGCTGGAACCACTAATGAAGGCTGACGTGGAGATAGGGAAGCCGACATTATAGTGCTGGGTGAGATTATGCACGTCCAAGGCACACGTGATGCCTGAAAAGCTTGCTTTTCTCAGCTTTATTTTTAGGGCAATGACTCTGAACTTTGTGACCCAGGCCTATTTCTACCTCAGTGTCAGTAAAGTTTTTACCCTTAGAAGTGGTGATTAACAGCTCAAGCTAAATAAAATACTTCATGAGGAATTCTTGCCATGGTTCAGTCAAGGTCTTCCCTGGGAGGCTGCCTTTCACACTTAAAATCTATATTGGCACTTAAAATCTCCAAGATTATGGTCCTGCCTGGTTAGACTCAGAATATACTCAGCCCTATGTTTTCAAAGAGCAACTTTTAAAGGAACGACATAAAATTATCTGCCCATTAGCTTTTCCATACTCCATTTTGATACAATGCAAGTATGAACTTCTCAGATAACTATTACACATGAGGACTCTTAAATTTTCACCTGACCTCCCTCAAAAGGTGGGGCCCATGTGCCCAGCCTATGAATCTGGGTGGGCCTGTGACTCCTTCGACCAATAGTGTACAGAGGAGGCAATGCCATGTGATTTCTAGGGTGAGGTCATAGACAGCCATACGGTTTCTGCCTTGCCCAGCCTTGGAATCACCTGAGCCACCATAGAGGAAATATGACAGAGCACAGACAGAGGCTCCAGCAACAATCCCAGCTGAGCTTCTTCAGCCATCACAGCCCAGGAGAGATGTGCAATGAAGGAGCTGTCTTAGAAGTAGATCTCCACCCCCACTCAAGTCACCCCAGCCATTTGAGTCATCTTACCTGAAACCAGAGCCATCTCTGCTGTGCTCTTCCCAAGTTTCTTGCCAGCCCCCATTTCATAGCCCAGGCTGCTATAGCAACAACTCAATGTCCATAAGAAAAAGATAGTGCAGGGGCACCTGGGTGGTTCAGTCAGTTAAGCACCTGACTCCTGATTTCGGCTCATGTCATGATCTCAGGGTCGTGAGATTGGGCATTGGGCTCCACATTCAGCAGGAGGGCTCCTTGAGAGTCCCTCTTTCCTCTCCCTTTGCCCCTCCCCGACTCACGAGTTTTATCTCTCTCTCTCTCTTTCCCTCAAATAAATAAAAAATTTTTTTTAGAAAAAGAAAAAGACAAAGAAAAAAGATAGTCCAAGTCCAGGTCCATTGAGAGAAAGGGGAAGCTGAATTCAAGACTCATGGGATTTCACGTGCATGTACGTATAGGTTTGGGAATGAGTGAGCGTGTAGAAATGTGTGAAAGGGTGGACACCAGGTTGTGAACATTTGTCCCTTGTGAGGACCCAGGAGAATGGGGTTGGTGGAAAAGGAGGTGGCAAAAATGATTAATCTTCACTTTTTAAATTTATCTTTACACTATTTTACTCACACTAAACTCACATAACTTTTGTAATTTTTGAAGAGAGAGTAAATGTGAAAACGTTGTTGGGGCTCCTGGGTGGCTCAGTCGGTTAAGCGTCGGACTCTTGATCTCGGCTCAGGTCTTGATCTCAGGGTCTGGATGTTGGGTTCGTGAGTTCAGGCCCCACACTGGGTGTGGAGCCTACTTTAAAAAAAAAAGATGAAAAAATTGCTTTAATTTTGTTTAAAAGCCTTAGAATATGCCAACTTTCTTTTTCCTTCTCCTTTCCTCCCACCCCTCTATGGTGATGTTTGCTGATCTGCTCCTGAAGGTCTGCATGCTATAGCAACTGAGTTAAAATTAGAAATGTTAATAAAAGCACGAGGTCACTCAGAGGACAGAGCCATTTTATGTGGCTGAGGTATGACTCATTATATACAAGTTCAGTCACTGAGGGTTCCTTCAACACATATAGTTTTTGTTTGTTAGTTTTAGGGGTCTCTACACCCAACAGGAGGCTTGAACTCACACCCCCTAGATCAGGAGTCACATAATCTACCCACTGAGCCAACCAGGTGCCCCACATATGGTTTTGGCCCATTCATGCTAAGTGGAAATTTAAAAAGCCTCTGAGTACTTATTCTAATATTCCACCTTTCTTGAGCAGTTGTATGGGACATCCTAATATTTATAACTCGTTAATAACTTATAGACAAATACCCAGTTAACAACAATCTCATTAAGACTATCAGAAATTGAGGGACACCAATCTCAAATTTATAACCCACATATAATTCCGCTTCCCAAAAAAACAAAACAAAAACAAAACAAAAAACTAAAAAGAGAACTATTTTGTGATTATACGGGGCTCCATACACAATCTTCCCACCATGTAACAGTCAGAAAGAGTTCATTCAAGGCCAATCATCTCTAAACACCCAATTCACATTTCTGGCAGATGTCCTCCACGGTTCAATCGGTTGAAATCAACAACTCTAAACAGCATGTCAATGCTTTTTATTAGCATAGGGTACATTTCATAAATACCCCCAGGAGATTTTCTGGGAAGCTCTCAAACTCACCCATTTCACAAATGGATTTCTAAAATTTTTCTATGGGCAATTCCGCTTTGAAAATTTTCCAGGTTAAAATTGTCAAAGCCATGGTCTACAGTATAGAACTTTGGAACCTTGTTTATTGATTTGCCCTTATCCTGGAGCAGACCCAGAATTGTTTTCTGAGAAAAATCTTTATACTGTCTACAATGCTCCCCAGGCCTCCGCTCTGCAAATGTAGGCCAATGCCTCCTCAAGACAAAGTCTAAGTTAGGCGCCTTAATTTTCATGAGGGGACATTTACTTCTTTCTCTTTACTCAGTTGATTTTTAAAATAAATACTTTTTGAAGTATTACATGAGTTTCAAAAACACATGTACTCCAATCTATAACACCAAATAATTACTCCAATTACCTGTCACTGGCCAACTTTTATCAAAAGTCAAAGTGCAAGAAGTAATATCCATGAAGGACTAATTAAGGGAAATAGAGTCCACTCAGACCAATAAATAATTTAGACACTGATCCTTAGATCAACGCAGACATTAAGAAAGCTTATTTGTTTTCTGTTTGTTCCTTTTCTGTACTACCCACTTAGAGAGAACTGCATTTACTACATCGCGCTTTGGCCCTATACCCTCCACTTCCATTGAAGGGCGCTATAGGAAATAGCTGCACGAAACAGGCTGTTTCGATTTTAAGGATGTCGTTGCTAATATTGTTTACTCCAAGATTCTGTGTCCTATTCTTTAGCATCCAAAATACTAAATTTGTGGAGAAATTTTCCTCAAATTTTGTAACCAGAAGAATGTTGACCTCTTTAGGTCTATCTGCATTTATTATTATTATTGTTGTTGTTGTTGTTATTATTATTATTATTATTATTATTATTATACAATGTTTCTCTTTACTCATAATACTGTCCTTTTAACTTTGATGAATCAGAAGTTTGGAACCAAAACCAAATATGTATATATCGGGGTGCGATCTCTCATACACCCCGATATATATTAATAATGGGGTGCATAAGAGATCTCTTATACACTCTGATATATATCAATACTTCATATATAAATGTGTGTATAAGAAATCTCTTATGCACCCAGTTCTATATCAATACTGATATCTATATCAATACTGATATAGAATGGGGTGTCTAAGAAATCTCTAAGGCAACCCTGTACATATCAATACTTGATATAGAATGGGTGTATAAGAAATCTCTTATGCACCCCATTATATATCAATACTTCATATATAACAGGGTGTATTAGATATCTCTTATGCAACCCTATATATATCAATACTTCATATATAAAGGGGTGTCTAAGAAATCTTTTATAATATGTGTGTATAATAAATATTTTATACTATGTGATATAAGAAATATTTTATACACACCTATATATATCAATACTTCATATATAAATCTGTGTATAAGAAATCTCTTATGCATCCCCATATTAAAGCGGCGTGTCTAAGAGGAATCTTTTAGGCACCCCGCTCTAGAGCAATACTTGATCTATAATAGGGTGCCTAAGAAATCTTTTATAATATGTGTGTATAAGAAATATTTTATAATATGTGTGTAAAAGAATTATTTTATGCACACGTATATATATCAATACCTCCTATATAAATGTGTGTACAAGAAATATATAAAGGGGTGTATAAGAAATCTTTTATGATATGTGTGCATAAAAATGTTTTATAGGCACCTATATATATATATATCAATATTTCGTAAATAAATGTATGTGTAAGAAATTGAACTTTACATAAAAAACCAGAGATGTACTGTATGGTGACTAACATAATATATAAAAAAATATTTAAAAAAGAGAAATCTCTTATGCACCCCACTATATATCAATACTTCATATATAAAGGGGTGTATAAGAAATCTTCTATAATATGTGTGCCTAAGAAATATTTTATAATATGTGTGTCTAAGAAATATTTTATAATATGTGTGTATAAGAAATATTTTATACACACCTCTATATATCAATACTTCATATATAAATGTGTGTATAAGAAATCCTGATCTATAACGGCTGTCTAAGATGAATCTCTTAGGCACCCAGCTATAGGGCAAGTAGGCACCCCGCTCTAGAGCAATACTTGATCTATAACAGAGTGCCTAAGAAATCTTTTATAATATGTGTGTATAAGAAATATTTTGTAATATGTGTGCATAAGTAATATCTTATACACACCTATATAGATCAATATTTGATCTATAGAGATTTCTCTTAGGCACCCCAGAGTAGATCAAGACTTAAGTATAATGGGGAGCCTAAGAGAATATTTTTTAATATGTGTGTATAAGAAATATTTTATACACAAGTATATATATCAGTACTTCCTATATTAATGTGTGTATAAGGAATATATATAAAGGGGTGTATAAGAAATCTTTTATGATATTGTGTATAGGAAATATTTTTTAATATGTGTGTATAAGAAATATTTTATACACACCTATATATATCAATGCTTCATATATAACTGTGTGTATAAGAAATCTCTTATGCATCCCCATATCTGTCATACTTCATATATATTGGTGTATAAGAAATCTTATATAATATGTGTGTATAGGAAATATTTTATACACACCTATATAGATCAATACTACATATACAATTGTGTGTGTAAGAAATCTCTAAGGCACACCGATATAGATCTAGACTTGATCTATAAAGTGGTGTCGAAATCTCTTAGGCACCCCTCTCTAGATCAATACTTCTCTATGATGGGGTGTCTAAGAGACCTCTCTCAGGTACCCCTATATATCAGTACTAGATATATCAATACTTGATATATAATGGGGTGTATAAGAAATATTTATAATATGTGTATATAGGAAATATTTTATACACATATATAAATATCAATACTTCATATATAAATGTGTGTATAAGAAATATTTTATACACCCCTATATATATAAATACTTGATATATAACGGACTGTAAAAGATCGATACTTGTTATATAATGGGGTGTATAAGAAATCTCTTATGCACCCCTATATATATCAATAGTTGATATATAATGAGGTGTATAGGAAGTCTTTTATAATATGTGTGTTAAGGAAATATTTTGTAATATGTGTGTATAAGAAATATTTTATACACACATATACATCAATACTTTTTATATAAATGTGTGTAGGAGAAATATTTTATGCATCCCTATATATATCAATACTTCATGTATTAATGTGTATAAGAAATATTTTATGCACCCCTATATATACAAATACTTGATATATAATGGGGTATTTAAGAAATCTCTTAGGCACCTCTATATATACCATTACTTGATATATAACGGGGTATCTAGGAAATCTCTCAGGCATCCCTCTGTATATCAATACTGCATATATAACGGGGTGTCTAAGAAATCTTTTATAATATGTGTGCATAAGAAATATTTTATACACACCTATATATATAAATGTGTGTATAAGAGATCTCTTATGCACCCCGATATATATCAATACTTGATATTTAATAGGGTGCATATTGTGGAACCTTGCAGCATACATTTCTGTGTATTAATAACACTCTAAGATTATATTTCAACATTCTAAATCTCTTTTCCTTGTAAATAAATGTCTTTAATTTTTATGTTGTACTGTGTGTGATCCAGTGCGAGATCTCAAATCTTTTTTGAAAAGAAGTAGGTTATAATTTAATCAATGATCATAACCCTGCAATAAGAAAGCTTTCTAAGTGTTTGTACAATGGGTTGGATTTGCTAAGAAGCAGAATAGATAATGCTGGTAAAAACACCACTGGGTTAATCATAATAGAAATCCCTAAAAGCATCATATGTTTTTAAGTAAATGAAAATTACTAAAAACTATGATCTGGTTTCTATGAAAACAATAATATGTAGCATCTCAACCTTAAAAGGGAGCCAACTTACAGTTTTAGGAAAACATTTCTAATGAAACGTTTACTCTTAATAGTAATTGTAAGAATCCTGAAAAGTCTGGGATTATCTTGCTCGGAATTGTTAAGTTTCATTAGCGGAACTGTGACAAAGAAACATTAATCCTAAATGACGTTCTAAGCTGCAAAAAGTAGAAATGGAGATGTATAGTGAAGTTGCAAATTTCATTCACATTCAGATATGCAAAGAAAATGTATCTCAGTTACTTTGCCTCAGTTTAAAATGGTCTTGTTGCCCAGTGCCAGCCATTAATTAGGAGGGAAAAACACACTTTTATCTTTATTCAGTTAAAACATAACAACACTTCAGTTAGTGTCCAGCCAAGAACACAGAAAACACACCAGTTATTTCAAACACGGAGATTTAAAATACAGAATTGGTTACACAGTTGTCAGAAGACTGAAAACAGAAAGACACGAAGGCTAATCCAGACAGTAGAGACAGAATTGGTCGACTAGAATACATGGACAGTGTTTTTGAGAGAAAGCCCACTAACATTTTCCAATCTGTTAAGACAGTTACACTCGATTCCATATAGTCTCGAGGTCTGTGCTGTCTTCTTCTGTTACTCTATCAAATTCTCCTTGTTAACAGATTGAACATTTTTTATTTAAAAACAGAAAAAAATTTTTAAGATTTTATTTTTAAGTAATCTCTACCCACAATGCGGGGCTCAAGAGTCTCACGCTCCAGTGACTAAGCCAGGCAGGCGCTCCTGAACACAGGAAAGTTTTTACTTGTGTTTGCAAATTTATGCCATACTTTACTAGAAATATTCTTTTCTTTTGTTTTTTGTTTTTTAACGAAGCTCCATACCCAGTGCGGGCTTGAATTCACAACTCTGAGAGCAAGGGTCACATGCTCTACCGACTGAGCCAGCCAGGCACCCTATAATACTAGAAATATTAATGGGAGAATAAAGTTGGCTTGCTGATCTCTGGTATTACGCTAGGAGACCAAAAATTTCTCACTAAATTTATTAATGGAGAGCAGTGATGAGCCCTTGGGGATTTACAAATAAAAACCTGGTATTTTTCTCTCTTATGAAAAGAGTGAAAGAAAGCCATTTTTCTAAGTTTTGTTAAAAGCTCACAAAACTTCTACCTCTTATGTTAAATAGTTTATCCCTTATGAACATGCCAGGATATTTCCTAGTTTGGACTAGGAATGAAAATTGTCCTAGTGCCTATAAATGCATATCTTCCAATCGAACAAGGGGCAGGACTACCTCTCTGACAGCGGGAAATGAGAAGATTGAGTCACTGCCTCCGAGATCATTGTGGTGCCTTTCAAACAGTCCCAGCTCCAGGTGGGAGAAAGGTGCCATTTAAGATTTCTTCTACATTGGAGTTTATCCTAAAAATAAAACCTGCACCAAAAATTCACAAATGTTTCCTATCTGTACACAATGTCAATTACCTAAGCAACTTTTTTTTTGAAATTTTAGAAGAAAACAATGGCAAGGAAAATAAGAGACAGCAAATGTGGGGCGCCTGGGTGGCTTAGTCGTTAAGTGTCTGCCTTCGGCTCAGGGCGTGATCCTGGGATCGAGCCCCACATCAGGCTCCTCCGCTGGGAGCCTGCTTCTTCCTCTTCCACTCCCCCTGCCTGTGTTCCCGCTCTCGCTGGCTGTCTCTCTCTCTCTGTCGAATGAATAAATAAAATCTTAAAAAAAAAAAAGACACAGCAAATGATTCTTGTGACCTAATAAAATCACAGCTAACTTTTAACAATGCTAAATTAAAACGGAGGTGGCAAAGATTACCATGTTTGGGTTTGTCTGTTTGTTTTTAACACATTGGTTTTAAAAGCCATTTAACCTTTTATTAGTAACAAAATGCCACAGAATGATACATGGTATGAACTGGAACTTTAGGGGCACCAGGGTGGCTGGGGCGCCTGGGTGGCTCAGCCCTTAAGCGTCTGCCTTAGGCTCAGGGCGTGATCCCAGAGTCCTGGGATCGAACCCCACATCGGGCTCCCTGCTCTGCAGGAAGCCTGCTTCTTCCTCTCCCACTCCCCCTGCTTGTGTTCCCTCTCTCGCTGGCTGTCTCTCTCTCTGTCAAATAAATAAATAAAATCTTAAAAAAAAAAAAAAAAGATTTAAACTGAAACTTTAGGAAAACATATAATCATGTAGAAGTGAAAGTCTTTATTACAAGATTGTTGAGATATAATTTAAGGATAAAATAAGCCTCAGGGAACAAATAACACTTTGAATACTAGTAAAGCTTCAGGAAGCACATCTTAGACTAGATATAACAGATTTTTAATGCTAGGAGCACCAGTTGGTTCCATCATTTTAATTACTTTGTCAGCAGTTGTAATGACAATTCAATCCATACATTCAAGCCAAATAACCAATTTGCATTTAGGTACTGATGGATTAAATATGGCTCAGTAGTCAAACAAATCATTAGAGGAATATGCAGATGTTATTTCAGGGTATAAAACCCCTTTATCCTTATTAAACTTTTCCCACTTACTTTTACAAGATAAATTCATAAGCACAGTGAGAAGCTCCTACCAGTAGATGAAGAGAAGATCAAAGAACCAATTAAATATTTTTCCACAAGTTTTCACACGACAATGGAAGAGTAAAAAGCAGTTGAAATTATATTTTTGAATGATAGTTACTGATGTAATGTTTAAAAATAAGTGGCATCTACATTAGGATTCCACTCTTGCTGAAGTATTTATATATATATATATATATATATACACATTATATATTTGTGTGTGTGCATACTCACACAAACACACACATACACACAAATGTGTGTGTATCTAAAAGAAAATATCCCAAAATATGTACAGTGTATATCTCTGGTTATTGGAATTAATAGTAATTTTTATTTTCTTCTTTTCAGTTTCTGTATTTTTCAAATATTCTGCAAAGAACGCACAATACTTTTTAAAATTTATTTATTTTTATTTAAATTCAATTAACATATAATGTAATACTGGTTTCAGAGGTTGAGGTCAGAGATTCATCAGTCTTATGTAAGACTGCTCATTACATCATGTGTCCTCCTTAATGTCCATCACCCAGTTACCCCACCACCCACCACACTCCCCTCCAGCAACCCTCAGTTTATTTCCTATGATTAAGAGTCTCTTATGGCTTGTCTCCTTCTCTGATTTTGTCTTGTTTTATTTTATTCCTCTCTTCCCTATGATCCTCTGTTTTGTTTCCTAAATCCCACATATGAGTGAGATCATATGATAATTGTCTTTCTCTGATTGACTTATTTTGCTTAGCATAGTACTGTCTAGTTCCATCCATGTTGTTGCAAATGGCAAGAATTCATTCTTTTTGATGGGTGAGTAGTATTCCATTGTATATATACCACATCTTCTTTATCCATTCATCTGTCAATGGACATCTGGGCTCTTTCCCCGGTTTGGCTATTGTGGACATTGCTGCTATAAACATTGGGGTGAAGGTGCCCCTTCAGATCACTACATTGGCATATTTGGGGTAAATATCCAGCAGTGCAATGGCTCTATTTTCAACTTTTTGAGGAACCTCTGTACTGTTTTCCAGAGTAGCTATACCAGCTTGCATTCCCACCAATAGTGTAAGAGGGTTCTCCTTTTTCCGCACCCTCATTAACTTCTGCCTTTTCCTGAGTGATTAATTTTAGCCATTCTGACTGGTGTGAGGTGGTATCTCATTGTGGTTTTGATTAGTATTTCCCCAATGCTGAGTGATATTGAACATTTTTTTATGTATCTGTTGGCCATCTGTATGTCTTCTGTGAGGAAATGTCTGTTCATGTCGTCTGCCTATTTCTTAACTGGATTATTTGTTCTTTGGGTGTTGAGTTTAATGAGTTCTTTATAGATTTTGGATGCTAGCCCTTTATCTGATATGTCATTTGCAAATATCTTCTCCCATTCTGTCAATTAACTTTTGGTTTTTTTGACTGTTTCCTTTGCTGTGCAAAAGTTTTTTTATCTTGATGAAGTTCCAATAGTTCATTTTTACCTTGTTTCCCTTGTCTTTGAAAATGTGTGTAGCAAAAAGTTGCTATGGCTGAGGTCACAGAGATTGCTGCCTGTGTTCTTGTCTAGGATTTTGATGGATTCCTATGTCACATTTAGGTCTTTCATCCATTTTGAGTCTATTTTTGTGTATGGTATAAGGAAATGGTCCAGCTTCATTCTCCTGCAAATGGCTGTCCAAGTTTCCCAACACCATTTGTTGAAGAGACTGTCATTTTTCCATTGGATATTCTTTTCTGCTTTGTTGGAGATTAGTTGACCATAGAGTTGAGGGTCCCTTTCTGGGTTCTCTCTTCTGTTCCATTGGTCTATGTGTCTGTTTTTATGTCAGTACCATACTGTATTGATGATTACAGCTTTGTAATACAGCTTGAAGTCCAGAATTGTGATGCCACCAGTTTTGGTTTTTCTTTTTTAGCATTCCTTTGGCTATTCAGGGTCTTTTCTAATTCCATACAAATTTTAGGATTATTTGTTTCAGCTCTGTGAAAAAAATTGATGGCATTTTGATAGAGATTGCATTGAATATGTAGATTTCTAGGTAGCATAGACATTTTAACAATATTTGTTCTTCCAATCCATGAGCATGGAACGTTTTCCATTTCTTTGTGTCTTCCTCAATTTCTTTCATGAGTGTTCTATAGTTTTCTGAGTGCAGATCCTTTGCTTTTTGGTTAGGTTTATTCTAGGTATCTTATGGTTTGGGGGGGTAATTATAAATGGGATCAACTACTTAATTTCTCTTTCTTCTGTCTCATTGTTAATGTATAGAAATGCAACAGATTTCTGTGCATTGATTTCATATCCTGCCACTTTGCAATTTGGGGGTGGAGTCTTTCGGTTTTCCACATAGCATATCATGTCATCTGCAAAGAGTAAGAGTTTGACTTCTTCTTTGCCAGTTCAGATGCCTTTTATTTCTTTTTGTTGTCTGATTGCTGAGGCTAGGACTTCTAGTACTATGTTGAACAGCAGTGGTGATAGTGGACATCCTTGCTGTGTTCCTGACCTCAGGGGAAAAGCTCTTAATTTTTCCCCTTCTCTGTGGGCTTTTTGTATATGGCTTTTATGATATTGAGGTATGTTCCCTCTATCCCTACACTGTGAAGAGTTTTATTCAGGAAAGTATGTTGTACTTTGTCAAATACTTTTTCTGCATCTATTGAGAGGATCATATGTTTCTTGTCCTTTCTTTTATTTATGTAGTGTATCGGATTGATTGATTTGTGGATGTTGCAACACCCTTGCAGCTCAGGAATAAATCCCACGTGGTTGTGGTGAATAATCTTCTTAATGTACTGTTGGATGCTATTGGCTAGTATTTTGGTGAGAATTTTTGCATCTATGTCATCAGGGATATTGGTCTGTAATTCTCCTTGTTAGTGGGATCTTTGTCTGGTTTTGTGATCAGTAATACTGGCCTCATAGAAAGAGTTTGGAAGTTTTCCTTTCATTTCTATTTTTTTTTTTAAACAGCTTCGGGAGAATAGGTATTAATTCTTCTTTAAGTGTTTGGTAGAATTCCCTCTGGGAAGCCATCTGGCCCTGGGCTCTTGTTTGTTGAGTGATTTGGGGGTTTTTTTGTTGTTGTTTGTTCGTTCATTTGTTTAAAGATTTTATTTATTTATTTATTTATTTATTTGACAGAGAGACAGAGAGGGAACATAAGCAGGAGCAGAGGGAGAGGGAGATGCAGGCTCCCTGCAGAGAAAGGAGCCCAATGCAGGGCTCGATTCAGGACCCTGGGCTCATGACCTGAGCCAAAGGCATATGCTTAACAACTGAACCACCCAGGCGCCCCTGTTGGGAATTTTTTGATTACTGCTTCAATTTCCTTGCTGGTTATGGGTCTGTTCAGGTTTTCTATTTCTTCCTGTTTTGGTTTTGGTAGTTTATACATTTGGTAGTTTATACATTTTATACAAGAAATGCATCCATTTCTTCCAGATTGCCTAATTTGTTGGTATATAGTTGCTCATATGTTCTTATAATTGTTTGTATTTCTCCAGTGTTGGTCATGATCTCTCCTCTTTCATTCATGATTTTGTTTATTTGGGTCCTTTCTCTTTTTTTTTTTTTTTTTTTTTTTTTTTTGATAAGTCTGGCCAGGGGTTTATCGATCTTATTAATTCTTTCAAAGAACCAGGTCCTAGTTTCATTGATCTGTTCTACTGTTCTTCTGCTTTCTATTTCATTGATTTCTGCTCTAATCTTTATTATTTCTCTTCTCTTGCTGGGTTTAGGCTTTATTTGTTGTTCTTTTTCAAGCTCCTTTAGGTGTAAAGTTAGGTTGTATATTTGAGAACATTTTTGGTTTTTGAGAGAGGCTTGTAGAGCTATATATTTCCCTCTTAGGACCACCTTTGCTGCATCCCAACGATTTTAAACAGTTATGTTTTCATTATCATTTGTTTCCGTGAATTTTCTATTTCTTCTTTAATTTCCTAGTTTACCCATTCATTCTTTAGTAAGATGCTCTTTAGCCTCCATGTATTTCCAAATTCCTCTTGTGATTGAGTTCCAGTTACAAAGCATTGTGGTCCAAAAATATTCAGGGAATGATCCCAATCTTTTGGTACTGGTTGAGACCTGATTTGTGACCCAGTATGTGATCTATTCTGGAGAATGTTCCATGTGCACTAGAGAAGAATGTGTATTCTGTTGCTATAGGATGGAGTGTTCTGAATATATCTGTGAAGTCCATCTGGTCCACTATGTCATTCAAAGCCCTTGTTTCCTTGTTGATCTTCTGCTTAGATGATTTGTCCATTACAGTGCGTGGGATATTAAAGTCCCCTTCTAAGATGATGTGGAGAAAGGGGATCTGTCTTACACCGTTGGTGGGAATGCAAGTTGGTACAGCCACTCTGGAAAACAGTGTGGAGGTCCCTTAAAAAGTTAAAAATTGAGCTACTCTACGATCCAGCAATTGCACTACTGGGTATTCACCCCAAAGAGACAGACGTAGTGAAGAGAAGGGCCATATGCACCCCAATGTCCATAGCATCATTGTCCACAATAGCTAAATCATGGAAGGAGCTGAGATGCCCTTCAACTGATGACTGGATTAAGAAGATGTGGTCCATATAAACGATGGAATATTATTCAGCCATCAAAAATAATGATTTCTCAACATTTGCTGCAACATGGACGGGACTGGAGGAGATAATGCTAAGCAAAATAAGTCAAGCAGAGAAAGACAATTATCATATGGTTTCACTCATTTATGGAACATAAAAAGTAGGAAGATCGGTAGAAGAAAGGGAAGAAGAAAGGGGGGTAAACAGAAGGGGGAATGAACCATGAGAGACTGTGGACTCTGGGAAACAAACTGAGGGCTTCAGAGGGGAAGGGCGTGGGGGAATGGGATAGGCTGGTATGGGTATTAAGGAGAGCACATATTGCATGGTGCACTGGGTGTTATACGTAAGTAATGAATCATGGAACTTTATATCAAAAACTGTATGGTGACTAACATAATGTAATACAAAATTATTATTTAAAAAATAAATAAATAAAGTCCCCTTCTATTATTGTATTATTATCAACATGTTTCTTTAATTTTGTTATTGATTGGCTTATATAATTGGCTGCTCCCATATTAGGAGCATAAATATTTACAATTGTTAGATCTTCTTATTGGATAGACCTTTTCCTTCCTCATCTCTTATTACAGTCTGGTTTAAAATCTGATTTGTCTGATAGAAGGATTGCCACTCCAGCTTTTTTTTTTTTTTTTTTTATGTCTGTTAGCATTACAAATTGTTTTCCAGCCCCTCACTTTCAATCTGGAGGTGTCTTGGGGTGTAAAATAAGCCTCTTGCCGACAGCATATCAGTGGGTCTTGCTTTTTCATCTTATCTGATACCTCGTGTCTTTTGATTGGGGCATTTAGCCCATTTACATTCAGAGTAACTATTGAAAGATATGAATTTAGTGCCATTGTATTACCTATAAAGTCACTGTTTCTGTGTATTGTCTCTGTTCCTTTCTGGCCTATGTTACTTTTGGGCTCTCTCTTCATTTAAAGGATCCCTTTTAATATTTCTTGTAGGGCTGGTTTGGTGATCACAAATTCTTTTAGTTTCTGTTTGTCCTGGAAGCTTTTTATCTCTCCTTCTATTTTCAATGACATCCTAGCTGGATAAAGTATTCTTGGCTGTATATTTTTCTCTTTTAGCACCCTGAATATATCATGCCAGTCCTTTCTAGTCTGCCAGGTTTCTGTAGAAAGCTCTGATACCAATCTAATGTTTTTACCACTGTAGGTTACCAACCTCTTGTCCCGAGCTGCTTTCAGGATTTTCTCTTGTCTTTGAGTTTCACTATTATATGTCAGGGTGTTGACCTATTTTTATTGATTTTGAGAGGATTCTCTATGCCTCCTGGATTTTGATGCCTGTTTCCTTCCCCAGATTAGGTAAGTTCTCCACTATAATTTGTTCCAATATATCTTCTCCCCTCCTCTTTCTTTCCTTTTCTTCTGGGATCCCCAATTATTCTAATATTGTTTCACGTTATGGTATCACTTCTCTCTCCAATTCTCCCTTCGTGATCCAGTGGTTCTTTATCTTTCTTTTTTTAAGCTTCTTTGTTCTCCAACATTTTGTTTTCTATATTGCTAATTCTCTCTTCTGCCTCATTTACCCTAGCAGTTAGAGTCTCCATTTTTTATTGCATCTCATTAGTAGCCTTTTTTATTTTGACTTGATTAGATTTTAGTTCTTTTATTTCTCCAGAAAGGGATTCTCTAGTGTCTTCTATGCTTTCTTCAAGCCCAGCTAGTGTCTTTATAATCGTTATTCTAAATTCTAGTTCTGACATCTTATGTCCATACTGATTAGGTCCTGGCAGTCAGTACTGCCTCTTGTTCTTTTTTGAGGTGAGTTTTTCTGTCTTGTTATTCTTGCAGAAAATCATCACTTTTCTGTTTGTAGAGTTGCAGCTATTTCTTTCTTAGATCTCCGGTTGAGTTTGCAGGTGTTCAGAATGATTTGATAGCTATCTAGCTGAATTCCTGGGACAAGACGGAACTGAGGTCTCCTACTCCTCTGCCACCTTGGACTCCTCAACATATAATACTTTTTACATGGGGGGGGGATGGGATTTGCTTAAAAATAACTCAATGAAGCCTCACAATAATATGAATTAATGATAGAGAGCAGGAATCTGTACAGGGCAGAACTGTCTTAGACTCCAGCCAACAGTATTTTCCTACCTAAAAAACCTGATTGTAAATTTCACTTTTATGCTATGTATCCTAAGGACCTCAGGTTTGAATTGTGTAAACGTGTTCTTTTTTAAAAAGCTCTTGTCTTTTTTTTTTTTCTCTCGAAGTGACACAGTTTTTCTTTGTTTTTTAATTATTTAATTTTTATTTTAATTTTGTTAATTAACGTACAGTGCAATATTGGTTTCTGGAGTAGAATTCAATGATTCATCACTTACACACAATATCCAGTACTCATCACAATAAGTGCCCTCTTTAATGCCCATCACCCATTTAGCCCATCCCCCTACCCACCTCCCTCCTCAACCCTCAGTTTGTCTCTATTTTTAAAAGTCTCTTATGGTTTATTTCTCTCTGTCTTTCCCCTCCTTCCCATATATTCATCTGTTTTCCTTCTTAAATCCCACATATGAGTGAGATGTCTTTCTCTGACTGACTTATTTCACTTAGCATAATACACTCAAGCTCTATCCCTATTATTGCAAATGGTAAAATTTCATTCTTTTTGATGGCTGAGTAATATATATATATATATATATATATATATATATATATATATATTTACCACATCTTCTTTATCCATTCATCAGTTGTTGGACATTTGGAATCTCTCATTGTTTATTGTTTAGCTATTATTGATAATGCTGCTGTAAACATCAGGGTGCATGTACCCCTTCGTATCTGTATTTTTGTATCGTTTGGGTAAATACCTAGTAGTGCAATTGCTGGATCATATGGTAGTTCTATTTTTAACTTTTTGGGGAACCTCCATACTTTTTCCAGAGTGGTTGCACCAGTTTCCATTCCCACCAACAGTGCAAGAGGGTTTTCCTTTCCCCACATCCTCACCAACATGTTGCCTAATTTCCAAAGAACTTATGTGATGTAATATCCTATTCACTGAGATAAATATGTTAAATTTTCCATTAACAAAACATCCCATATTACTATTTTCCATATTTCTTGATTTCAAAGTTTAGTAAGAATTTAAAATTCAGGGGAAAACAATTGTTTTCAATTGTTTGGGGGAAAGAACCCATTATATGATATTAAACTTGCTAAGATCATTAAGTTTAGCCAGCTATTTATGCTTTATCCTGGATTAACCTCCAGAGTGATGTAATAAAAACATATTACAGCTGCTTTCTATTTAAGCCTTTCAAATCACTTAAATATAGAATATCTCTTTTGATTTTCATAATAACCCATTAGATAATTAAGGCAAAAGTTATTATCCCCATTTTTCAGATGAGAAAACTGATGCATGTGGTAATTAAAACTCTGGAATCCAAATTAAAAGAGTGATTTAAGAAATCAAGTTAAAGGAGAATAATATTTACTAAGCAGCTTTCGTGGTTACATTTTTCTGCATCTCTGTTGAAGCTAAAAGGCAGCCTAAATGTTGACCAAGGGGTTAAAGAATAATTTCCTGCCTGTTAAGGAGAGTACTCCATCTAATAACATAATAGATGGAGCACCTGGGCGGCATGGTCATCTAAGTGTCCGACTCCTGGTTTTGGCTGGGGTCGTGATCTTGGGGTGGTGGGATGGAGCTCTGCATTGGCTCTGCACTCGGTGAGAAGTCTGCTTGGCACTGTCTCTCCCTCTCCCTCTTCCCCTCCCCCCACCATGTGCACTGGCTCATACTCTCTTTCTCTCTAGAAAAAATAAATCTTTAAAAAAAAATAGATAAAAGAACGGCCTGCTTTCCCACACCTATAAAATGACTTTGAACAACTGAATCAAAGGGTGTGACCTGGCAAGATTATGAACAGATTCAAGGATGAATTTCATTTGACCTGCAGAATCTTAGCTTACAGAAAATTTTACATTAAAACAATCAGAGATTTCCAGATTCTCTTGGAATCTGAACAATTGGCTACACTTGACCCGCATTCATGCATTGTAGCAATTAAATGGAGTTGAGCTATGGCTTCTCCCTTTTTCCAGGGCACGTACTTCTCAATTTCCCATGATTCGTACCATTATTACTTACACCTAAGCTGCTTCATTTACTTGCAAAATTTCCTGAGTCCGGTAGATATCGGACGTAGAGACCTCTGTCTGATATCACCCATTTTGGCTCATCCATCCATTTACTCACTCATTTGATTCAATGAGCATTTATTAAGCAAAGCTTATGCACAGAGTATTCCACAAGGTACTTCAAAGAAAGGGGTGACTGAAAGCCTTTCTCATCATTTAATGAGGATACGGACACATAAACAGATTACCACATCAGTGCCTCAGCCTTTGGACCTTCATTCATTTCCTTGGTACTTTCACTCAGTCCCGTATCTTTAAACACCATCTATATGCTGATGTCTGTCTCTAGTCTGGGCCTCTCTTCTGAATTCCAGTCTCTTCTAGCCAAATGCCTAATCAATAATTTCATTTGGATATCTAATATTTATTCAAACTCCATACATATGTCCAAAGCCAGATCATAATCCTACCCCCTAAATCCTCACTCTTTCCCATCTCAAAGAACCACAATTGCATTCTTCTAGTGCTGAGGCTCAAACCTTGACGTCATCTTCAGTTCTTCCCTTTCTTTCTTTCTTTTTTTTTAAAGATTTTATTTATTTATTCGACAGAGAGAGAGACAGCCAGCGAGAGAGGGAACACAAGCAGGGGGAGTGGGAGAGGAAGAAGCAGGCTCCCAGCAGAGGAGCCTGATGTGGGGCTCAATCCCACAACACCAGGATCACGCCCTGAGCTGAAAGCAGACGCTTAACCGCTGTGCCACCCAGGTGCCCCAGTTCTTCCCTTTCTCATCTGTCCCATCAGCAAGTCTTGTAGCACAGGGAATGAGCTTGCAAGTCTTCACAGTGTGACACTTGGTAAGGAATAGGACTCAGCTGGAGGAAAAATGAAAAAAGGAAGTGAAGTGTAATCCAGACAGAAGGAAACGCATGAGCACCTGCCTTAAAGTGAGAAATACCAGAGTATCTAGGAGGAACACCTCATAATTCAGCATAGATCGAGGGTAACTCGTGGGAAGAAAGAAGCTGGAGAGAGTTGGAAGGAAGTAGGTCAGGTTTGTTTGGATCAGGGAAGGCCTGCCTCATGTATCCTGTCACCACACAACGCCGCGTCATCCGAGGAATTTAGGTGGGTAGAACATTGTTACATAAAGCCAGGGGGAAGATGACTGGGGCCTGAACGGAAGCGGCACTAATTTGGATTTAAATTCAGTAGGACTGAAGATTGGTCGAATGTAGAAGAGGAAAGGAAACCATGAAGATGACCCCTGTAGCTTGGCCCCTGAATGGAAAATACAAGAGAAACAGGTTGGGGGAAAGAAAACAATTTGGTGTCAGAAATATTGAGATTGTTACTCCACGGGGCATCTGTGGGAATGATTTACTGAGTTATCCATGAATCCGAAGCTTGAGGGATGCAGACTGGAGGTGTGAGCTTAAGATTTATCAGCAAATAGAGAGTTAAAACCACGACAGCGACTGCCTACTGCATCTCCTTAGCCAAATCACTTATGGCTCAGTGTCTCAGTTTCCTAATCCCTAAAGTGGGGTTTATCATACCTACTTCATACAGTTGTCTTGAAGGTTACGTAATAAAATTATTATACCTTCACTTAGTTAACCCTTAATATGTGTTAGTTGTTTAAAAACTAAATTAATTGCTAAGATCACCTTAGAAGACCACACAGAACAGCGATTATTAACCTTTTAAGGGATATGAATGCCTTTTAGAATCTACTGTAAACTATGGACTTTCTCATTAGAAAATTATACATAACCAAACCCTCAAAATTCTGTGCACAGTTTCAAGAGGTCTGTGAACCCCTGAAGAAACTGTGTTTTTAAAAAAAATTAAATTATTTTAATTTATTTATCCTTTTATTTGAGAGAGAGAGAGAGAGCATGTGCTTGCACACAGACCCAAGAGGGGGAGGGTGTGAGAGGCAGAGGGGGAGAGAGAATCTCAAGCAGACTCAGCACTAAGCACGGAGCTCGATGCGGGGCTCGATCCCACAACCCTGAGGTCATGACCTGAGCTGAAATCAAGAGTCAGACGCTTAACTGACAGCCACCCCCCGCTTGTATTTAAAAATTCTGGATGCCAAGTAAGAAGAGGGAAAATTTGAGAATCAAACAAGGGGAAATCAGCATTTAAGGAATCAGAGTAAGAGAAGACCAGAGGTTACCAGAAAACTACAAAGAGAACACTGGGTGTTTTCAAGGAGGATGTTGTGATAAATTCTGTCAAATTTGGCAAAGCTATCCAATAAAATAAAGAGCTAAAATGGTCATTGGCAACTTTCACAAATTACGTCAGTCTAGCGATGGGAGAAGCAGCTAGAGTTTAGTAAGTTGAGAAGTGAACAGTACCTGAGAAAATGGAGACAACTCATGGACAAAAAAGGAAGGAAAGGATGAAATGCAAGTCAAAGGGGAATTTCAGGTCAAAAAACAGCTGATTTTTTTGTATGTTGTATCTGTTTTGCTTATTGGTTATGAGAATTTTTAAAAATTGTTTTGGAGGATATTTTGTTTGTCTGTTTTTTAGGAATGAGAAAGACTTTGGGTTTGCGGACTTAGGATCAGAGCCAACAGAAAGATTAGGGTGGGAAATACAGAACCGAGTGGGAGTGATTGATGGAGCAACATTCCAGCGACAGAGATGGGAGGGAGGCCTGGAACCAAGGGCTCCAGGTCTGGCTTTGAGCAGAAACAGGAGTATGTCATCCTCTGAGGATGAGGGAAGGAGGCAGGGAAATGCTTCTATATTAGTAAGGGTGGGGTAGGCTGACAACTGACAGGTGGCCACGACTCCGTCAGTGAAGGGACAAGGCTCTCTACTGAGAGCTCTGGGAGTCGTATGTGGAGGAGAATGTTTGTGATTTGGAATAGAGGTTAACAGGATGACAAGAAATCTAATCAAACAAGTAAATTATTTTTAATTTGAGTATATTTAATACACAATGTTACATTCGTTTCAGGTGTACAACATAGTGATTGGACAAGTTCCTGCAGTATGCTGTGTTCACCTCAAGCGTAGCTATCAGCTGTTCCCATACAATGCTATCACAGTGTCATTGACTCTATTCCTTAGGCTGTGCCTTTTATCCCAGTGAGTTATTTGTCCCACAACTGGAGGCCTGTATCTCTGTCTCCCCTTCACCCATTTTACCCATCCCCCCACCTTTCTCCCTTCTGGCATCCATCAGTCTGTTCTCTGTATTTACAGGGATGATTCTGCTTTTCAAACAAGTATGTTCTATTGCTCTGTGACAAGCTATGGGAACTCATTTCTCATGAGCCCTTAAAATCTTGATAATCATTGCCAGGACATATACCAAAGAACCATTTTGGCAACTTGTCTTCCTGTTTCACTAGCAATCGAATTTAGACAGAATCATTATATACTTTACCATTAACATATTAGACTTACAAAATTGAAAAAGCTGAACAAGACAATATGGATATATATGTTATATCCATATGATGGATAGGGGGATGGATAGATAGATAGATAGATGATAGATAGACAGACAGATAGATAATACTAAGGACCAAAACTTTATTTGATGTTTTGATGTGTTTAGGGTACAGTGTTTATTTTAACCAGCTGCTGTGTTTTCAAACATTGATTTGTTTTATCCTTCTCTTGCTTGCATAACCAGAAGGGAAGTCAGCTTATTAGAGCAATTTCCTCAAGATTTTTTTGCCAATTAGAGGAAATGGAATTAATTTCATTTCCCATTGTCATTACTACCAAATTTGATGGTATCAAAACCAAAATAAAGCCCAAAGTATGCTCACATAATAAAGTACAAAAATTTCCATACTAACATTTTTGATTTCTCTGGACCCAAGCTATGTGTCACTTTATAATGAATTATCATCTCGGGGAGATGCTCTTGTTAGGAGGTACATTTTTCCCCACTAGATTTAATCCTTAAAACAAGTTAGCCCTTCTGCCAACACACTTTTAAATACAAAAATCCTCTGTTATGGTTTTATCTGAGTTGTTTTTCTTTCTTCTTTTGGACTATATGGGAAATGTGCTGCATATCTTCACTTGGTGTTCATACAAATGTTTTAAACCTTTGTCCTCATGTTGAAATTGGTTTTGATTACAGTTTTATGGATAAAAGGGGAGAAAGGATTGAAAGGACAATCTATTTATGATTGAAAGCCATGAAACATCAAGAATCAGAAATTAAATCTGAAGGTGTTCAGTTTTCTCATGACTTATGAGGTTAAACCTACACAGCAGTTCCAAAAATATGTCAGATTGTCTTAGAAAACATAGCACTGTTCATCTGAAGAGGAAAACAATATATTTGTCACATTGAACAAGCTCTTATGAGCAAAGATAAAGCAAGGAATACGGAAATGGGGGAGTTGTTCCTCGAATGTACTTGTCCATAGCGCCACCAAGCGCCACCAAGCGCTACCAGTTTACAAATACGGCTAAACACAGGAATTCAGTTATTCTAGGAGTTAGACGCTAGGTGGCAGTAGATTTCTTTTTAAAGCGGCCTGGAAACCGGAAGAGTTGGAGATTAGTCACGTTCAAGGGTAATTATTCATTTTTTTAAAAATTGGAATAGCTATAAACTAATTCAAAAGTAAAGAAAATATATCACAGTTTTGTATGTTTTTAAAATTTTTGCAACAGTTTGGTCGTATTTTTTAAAATGACCTATTTCTCATTGCTTTAATCATCATTTAGTTCTCAAATAGAAGCAAAATATTAAAATAACTACTTATTTCCTTTATTAGTATGTCCAACCTAGAAAACAGAACCTCACAAATCTTCTCTCTGTTTTTATCAAAGCGCTGTGATTAGCACTAAAAAAAAAAATCCAGCTGTAGTGACTCTTTAAACATAGTTACTAATTAACAAAATTTGACAAAGTCATGACTTAGAGGCAGAAATGAAAAATTTATGCAACTAGTTAGCTTAGATTCACTCATATACTGTTTTAACAAGAAAGAAATATGGAGGTGGGGGAAGGAACCCTGTGACGATCACTCCACTTCCCTTTTATCTGAGCTTCCAAGGTGAAGGATTCTTCATTTCTCCCGTCAGTCAGAAAGAAATGCCATGTCACCTTGAAACACAAATACAGGGGGGCCTGGGTGGCTCAGTCGGTGAAGTTTCTGACTCTTGGTTTTGGGTCAGGGGGTGATCTCGGGGTCCCCTTGAGATTCTCTCCTATCCCTCTGCCCCCCACTCTGCCCCTCTCCCCACTCGCTTGCTCTCTCTCTCTCTCTAAAATAAATAAATAAAATCTAAAAGAAGGAGGAGGAGGAGGAGGAGAAGGAAGAGGAAGGGGGGGAAGGAGAAGAAGAAGAAAGAAAGAAAAGGAAACACAAATACAAGATGCCTGATTTAGGAGTTTTCCCTAGTTGCACCAGCAAGTGCAACATAATATATAGGAATCCAGCAGGGCCATGGCTTTTTGTATAAAAATTTGTCTCTTCTTTAATATAAATAAAATCCAGATCTTACCAAATGGTAAAAGATTGCCACACAAAAAAGAATAGCAGAGGCATGAAGCCCCATTTCACGTTGACAGATTAATTTCTCCTGAGGGAACTCACTTCTGACACCTGCCCCTCCTACATGGGTTTAAGATGAGGAGAATGGGAATGCTCTTTCACCTTCAACACGCTCACCCAATTTTGGACAAAGACCCTTCCTTTAATACCAACAAGTAAAACTGCAAAAGGGCCAGCATATTTAAACAAGATTTGACTAAGTAAAAAAGAATAACCGTAGGAAGCGTGACGGAAACGGAATTACACTAGCTCCATCAAGGTGATGAAAAGATTTAACTAATCCCTTGGTTTTTGAGTACTCACTAGGAGAGAATTAAACTATGTCCCTCCCCTCGCCCCATTCTAATTCCCTATCGAAAAAGGCTAGAGCTTGGTAATCTCCAATGCTGGTGGAAATCTTGGTTGATTCCCTTGGAGGTAGCATTGTAGGGTAGAAAGTGGCAGGAAATGGACCTTTTTCTGTTTGGAAGCTAAAAAGTGGAAAAGTAGAAGTAATCCTCACTAATAACCCCCTCCTCCAAAAAAAAAAAAAAAAGTCACACTTTTGTTTAGAAGGGATTAGGTGATTAGGGTAAATTGCCCTAAAAGGGGCAGCCACATTGGGTAGAGAGGTAAACATCGGAGCCCAGGTAGGGGAAGCCTCCCCAGGATGAGAGAGAGGACCAGACTGCATGTTTCCACAGACCCCCACACAGATGGAGACCGAGAGCCCACCCAGATGCCATCCCCCAGACGTGGCAGTTTCTCAGGTACAGACCACGCTGTGGGGGGCTGGGCTCTCGTGCCTAGCCTCAGAGGCTTAGCCTTAGAGACAGCAGAGGCCCCTGTCGCTGCGTTTAACACCACAGCAGAAATCACAAAGTCTCCCCACTCTGAGTGCACCGCAGGACCATCCTGGCAAATGAAAAGGTACACAGAACAACACCAAACACTGCAACCTTCCCTGAGTGGCTCAGTGGGTTAAGCATCTGCCTTCAGCTCAGGTCATGATCTCAGGGTCCTGGGATCGAACCCCTCATCGGGCTCCCTGCTCAGCGGGGAGTCTGCTTCTCCCTCTGCCTGTTGTGCTCTTTCTCTCTCTGTCAAATAAATAAATAAAATCTTTTTAAAAAATTGAACTTCTTGTTTAACTTCTTGCACTAAGGAGAGGAGGGAGGAACTAGGCAGAAAACAGGAAAAAGCAGCATTTTTAAATTCCAGGGGTACGCAGGGCAAAGTGACTCTTTACGGAGAGACAGCTTGCACGTAATGATGTGCACTCCTGGAATGATGTGCACAGCCTGGCTGGGTCAGGTTGCAGCACTTCAGTGATGAGCACTGTCTTAGAACCTACGTCCCACAGGCATAGACTAGTGTCTTCTGATGCATTTAGACTTAGACTAAGAGACCCAGAGAGGAAGGGAATTCCTTCCTCCAACCTATGTCAGTCCAGTTCCTGTCTGAAAACCTGCTCTTCCCAGAGCACCCAACGGCAGGGATTCCCACCCCTGACAGGAGATCGTGTTCACCCACAGAGGTGTGGCTTCCAGCCTCCTCAAAGCCTCGGATGAAAACTGACTAATCCCCTTTATTCACACAGGAGACCTGTAAAAACAGTACACAGATGTGGGTTTGGTTCTATTACAAAATCGCGTTGATACTGTGTGACACGGCATAACGACTATGAATAGCCTTCCTCATCAGATGCGCACTTCTCGTCCTAATCTTTAGTCATCTTGCAGTGATGTTAGGGGAACAGCTGTGGAAAGAGGAAACAAAGCTTCCCTTCCCCACTTCAGCACTACTGGAAACATTGTTTTCAGGCTTGTGAATTTCTGGATGGTGGTTCTCAATACAGTTTCACAGGGTGGCTCATTTTTTCAGACCTTGGAATTCAGACCTCTTGAATTTAACACACAAACATATCTAAGGATCCTGGAAATACAACAGACCCCAGATGACCGACTAAACCTTGGAAGCTCCATATGACAAGCTCCCCAGACATGCCAGGGCATTCCCGGAGAACGGCCTTCCCATTCTCGAAGAGTTTAATTTTTCCTTGGGGTGACCAGAGCACTGCACCCTAAAGATCATCCTGCTCTCTTCACGATGAGGGTCCTCAGCCTTTTGTATACTTAGAGAGTGGCTTATTGGTTCTGTGAGTTCTGGCTTATTAATTATAACAATTATTTTGTTCACCTCTACAAAATGTCAAATGTCATCTATCTGCTTAATCGGCATTTGAAGAACTAAAAAGCCACTGCCTGTGTAAGAAAGACCGGCTTGATGAAATGCCGCGGAGGCAGTCCTCAGTACTAATTAAAATCATAGACATTGTCACATGGTGCAATTATTTTCCAGAAAACAGCTGACGTCTACACCCTATGCTTGGCAAAATTCCTGGCCAGTTTCGCAAGAATGTTTATTCCAGACTGAGATCATCCTTTTAAAAAAGAAAAAGAAAGAGAGACAGACAGACAGGGTGGGACGGAGAAAGAGAAGGGAGGGAGGGTGGGAAGAAAGGAAGGAGGAAGGAAGGGAGAGGGGAGATTTCTAATTAAACCAAGAGAAGATTTTAGATTTTAAAGTTGCCTTTCTGCATTCTGACCAGATACCTATCTAACCCTATAACAAAATTTTGTTAAAAACAGAAAGGACATTTTAGTACCAATAAACTTTTTTTAATGGTTTTTAAAAGTCTGGAAAATAGTCGAAGAGTTAGCACTATACCATTTACATAAAATTCAAAATATAATATTTGCTATCTATATTTAAACAAAAAAATTTTTAAGCCTTAACAGTTTGAAGAAAATATTTTCAATCATGAAAATAATTACATATAGAGCAAACAGTCCGGGAGGTGAGATATTTCATTTTTACTAGAGAGATTCATTCATTTAAAATATTGTAAGCTCAAATTCACACTGAAGAATCACAGCATTGGATTTTTTTTTGAATTTTAATACTTTGTCTACCATAAATGACTTTAAGGAGAATTAATCAAGATGAAACTATTTTCAAAAGGATCCTGGAAGAGAAAATATAAAGTGACTATTCGCAAATAAAGACAAGCATTATACACACACACACACACAAAAGCATTATAGAAATGCAGAGTCATGATTTACTCATTCCGGTTCTGTAGATGTCTAGAATACATCTGCGAACAGTCTGCTCAGCCAACATAATAGACGAAACTCACACACTAACACCGCCACTCACAAACACAGAGCGAGCAGGGCATGGTCAGGCTTGAAGGAAGCCGGTTCTGACATGTCTGTCCCTTATCTGGGAGGAAGGCATCACAAAGTGCTCTTTCTATCAGACTTAATTTGCTCCTGATTTCTGAAGGCAAGGAGGATATTCCTATTTTCCTCCTCTTTTGATTCAGTCTGAAATTCTGGCTAAAAAAGAATTTTTGCCACTAGTCTAAAAGAGGTTTATTTAGGGACTGAAATGTAATAGCTGCTAATATTTCAGCTTAATGAAAACCGGTATTTGGGGTTCTGAAAGGAAAGTAGAGTTTGTAGCTTGCTTTTAGTTTATTGTGGTCCTCAACCTATTATTATTAAAATATATTCTCTTTTTTGTTTATCTGCATTCTGTTTTTCTAAATGTTAGGTTCTAGAGAAATAGATTTGGATAGAGCTCGCGACTTCCAGTTTCTTGTCAAAAGCAAAGCTATACAGTGAGCACCCCAGATAATGGCTTCATGACTCAATTTGGAATGATCATATACAGCTTTAGGGTTTCACATAAAGATTGCTTTGAAGTTTCATTCAACAAGCCATGTGCAAAAATGCAGGAAGAATAATGAATGGTTGGGTGAATAGTGGTGGGCTTTCTGAACTTCCCACTTTATAGATTCTCTTCCAGAAAGCTTTTCAATTAGTAGGGAAGAGGGAGTATAGTCTTAATATAAAGAGATATAAATTTATATATAATTTATATTAGTTTCAGGTGTATGACATGATTGTTTGATATTTGCATATATTACAAAATGATCATTACAGTAATTTAAATTAATATCCATCACCATACATAATTATAATTTTTTTCTTGTGATGAGAACATTGAAGATCTCTCCTAGCAACTTTCAAATGTGCAATAAGCTTATCTTTTTTGAGTTTCTAATCTATAAGATCACTATATGGCCATACCACCCTGAACGCGCCCGATCTCGTCTAATCTATAAGATCATAATTGTTCATGATAACTTTCTTTTTTTAAGGATTTTATTCATTTATTTATTTGAGAGATAGAGAGTGCACCATGAGTGAGAGTGGGGAGAGGAGCAGAAGGAGAGGGAGTGAGAGAATCCCAAGCAGACGCCACACCAACCATGGAGCCTGACTCGGGGCTCGATCTCAGGACCCTGAGATCACGACCTGAGCTGAAATCAAGAGCCAGATGCTCAATGAACTGAGCCACTCAGGTGCCCCCATAATAACTCTCTTTTGGGACTAAGAAAGATAAAATATTATCAACATCATGGCATCTTCTCCTTGCCATAATTTTATCCATACAAATAAATACAGAGAAGAAGCATCTTTCCATTATATTAGTTACAGTTTAAAGTCAATCAGTTATAACTATTCCTTTACTAACCTTTTAGCTCTATTATAGTCAGAAAGAAAAAAAATGGTCTAAAGAGATGTATTTTTGATAGGACATCTTTAAATAATGTTAACTCTAATCTAATCATCTCTTTTTTTTTCCCTGAGTAAATGTATTTCATCAAATTTTCTTCTAAATTTTCATCTGTTTTTCTTCCCTGCACACACACACACACACACACACACACACAAACACAAAAGACTAACCACATATATTCTTTAAGAAAGCATTAATGGTCGTGCCTGGCAGGCTCAGTCAGTGGAGCATGTGACTCTCGATCTCAGAGTCCTAAGTTCAAGCCCCATATTATGCATGGAGCCTATTTGAAAAGAAAGAAAAGAAAAGAAAAGAAAAGAAAAGAAAAGAAAAGAAAAAAAGAAAAGAAAGAAAAGAAAAGAAAAGAAAAAAGAAAAGAAAAGAAAAGAAAAGAAAAGAAAGAAAAGAAAAGAAAAGAAAAAGAGGGGTGGCTGAGTGGCTCAGTCGTTAAGCATCTGCCTTTGGCTCAGGGCGTGATCCCGGTGCTCTGGGATCGATCCCCACATCAGGCTCCTCTGCTATGAGCCTGCTTCTTCCCCTCCCACTCCCCCTGCTTGTGTTCCCTCTCTCGCTGGCTGTCTCTGTCTCTGTCGAATAAATAAATAAAATCTAAAAAAAGAAAAAAAGAAAAGAAAAGAAGAGAAAAAGAAAGCACTAATAGACATAAAAGGATCAATACTGAAGATGCCAAATTACTATTAGAGATTTATTCCTTCGGTCCAACATGTACTGAACTTCTACCATGTGCCAGGTGCTCTAGGTGTGGGGATACAAGCTGAACGAGATGCATGAGTCATGACCTCAAGGAGGCAACAGCTTCCTGGAGAAGACACTAACAAACAACTAGAATACGGTGTGCTCTTTGCTATGGTGGAAGTCTAGCAGTTGAACCTCTTTAGTTGCAAGTGACAGAAAACATCTCGCACTGGCTTAAGCAAAAAGAAATGGATTGGTTCACACAACCAAAATTGAAAGATGGAGAGTGGTCCATAGAGCTGACACATAGCACATCTCAACCCAGGAATTCAAGTGACATCAAGTGATGTCACCAGGATTGGTTTGTGCTCCTCTCTTAGCTCTACCCTCATCTGCACCGGATTTGTTCCCAAGCTCCAGTGATGGCCTGGGGCAACTCCCAGCTCATTGCTCACCGTGTATTATTTGGGGATATTGCCCTTTCATTACTCAATATTAACAGAAGGGTTAACTTTGTAAACTTGGTAATATACCTACATCTTTCTCTCTTTCCCTATTGGTTCTGTACTTCAGCTTTACGGGGTCATATTTCTAAGATAAACTTAGATGTACTAAGGATATCGAAGTGCATCAGATAAGACTTTGTTGCAGGTTCTGCTTTGGAGAGACCCAAACTAAGAGTGGGAAGTTATCCCGGCACACACTGACTCCAAACTGCCTCTCTGACCCATTGCAGCAGACATCCAAACACCATGCTTCCTTCTACTAGGTCATGGTCCCTTGGTCACAGTTGACAAAACTGGGGACCGAAGCCCGATAGACAAGCTGGGCCACTGAGAATTTTCCCTGGAAGGTGGGAAACTGCGTGAGAAAAAGTTGTTCCCTCGCTGTGGTAAATCACACGGGATAAAGCTTACCGGCTTCCCTCCTTCCCGTGTTGTGCTGGAGCACATTCACTGGGCTGAGGTTAAACACTCAGAAATTGTGTCCGGCAGCCTGGTGGGAGCTGGAAATACACCGTGATGGAGCATTTACATCACAAACATCAGCAACTGCTACAAATCCAGCCCTTCCCTCTCCTCCCCCACCAAGAGCCAGTTTACCAGCACACCACTGCCTTCTTACCTCTGTTTCCTAAAACCTGGCAAATATTCAGAAGGATCCGGTTAGGGAACAAAGTATTGACCAGACATTATAAGGTCAGGTAAATCCGAATAATAGCCAAAGAAAGAGTTTGGTAACGTGTTGGTGCACACAATTTTCAGCTGAGTCCCTTCTCGAAATGTGACCTCTGGGCCCCCAGAGTAGCTATACTTGATCTACTCACCCACCAGCAGACTTAGACCTAGACTGGCATGCCAGACACAAACCTTTGTGTTGCCTGTTATTTCCAGGAGACAAAGGACAAGGGCCAACACAGATCCACAAGAGACAAGTGAGAGGAGACCCACATTCTGAAGCCATGACTTCATCGCTGGTTAAGAAAACTCAGTGTATACCAGTCATGGCTCCATGTCACCAGGAAGATAAACTAGTCCTCCTCCTATGAGCAGGAACATGGTGCTGGAATAGAAAGAAGGATAGAATTGTTTCCTCTGCTATCTGCTCCCTTCTGGAAGGAAAAAGAGAAGGGTCTGCTCTTTACTAAAAATGTGAGCAGCTAGGCGGCAGCCATGTTTTCTTCTATAAGGTCTGAGGAGTGGAGGAAGTGCCTACAGAAGAGAATAATGAAGCAAAGGAGGAAAGGTGAAGACCAGCTCTGTTGCTTTAGGTTTCTGGTGACTTTCAGTTTTTTTTGGAGGCCAGCAGATAAAGCACTTAAATCCATGTGGACAATGGTATTCTATGAGCATTGGCCATCATTTCTTTATTAATGCCAACATGCTATTTCAAAGATTTTGGTTTTGAACTTATTTAGCCAGCCCCCTACTATTAAATATTAAGGTCATTTCCAATTCTCTACTCTAACAAAATAGAGAGAGAGAGAGAGTGAGTTAAGGAAAAATTATTCTGACACTTGTTAAAAATAGTAAAGAATTTATTCAAGACTATTGTAATAAGAGTATTGCAATAAGAGGAAAGATTGGCTCAATTCCAAATACAACCAGGACAAATGGGAAGGTATAACCATGAAGCAGAGTGAGGAGGTCATGGATGGGAAACGACTGAGAGGAACTATCAAGGGTGGGGGATTCTTGCTAAACTGACCTCACAGGAATCTTGCTAAAGCAAGCCAAGGACTTACACAGTCAAGGTAGGGATGAGGAACTTGATCAGAGATCAAGGATGATCAGATATTAAGGGTGGGAGAATTCTTGCTAAAGTAATCTATGCAGGCCCAGCTAGGGCAAGACAGACAAGGAAGGCCAAGGTTAAGGCCTTAGTTGAGGAGCCTGACTAAAGTTTGGTCAAAGAGAAAGTCTTCAAAAGAGAGAAAGACAATTATTTGATTAAAACAAATTCCCAATAATGGACTCCAGTGGAAATGCATGAAATTTTTTATGGTTCTTGTTACAAAGTATCAATGGCTCTTTGAAAAAAATTGAACCTACTTACAATAACAAATGCATGAAGGTAAATGTTTTTCCAATTTTTTAACAGCATTTTTTTTGACTAATTTTTAATATATGTAAATATCTAAAATTCTTTAGTCATCCTGAAAAAGAAAAATATCTAAGCACAATCATCTAACTTTGTGTTTTAGTAACAAAATTGAATGTTTTCCTCATTAAACTGGCAGCGCTTTGGAAGGGTTTTTTTTTTTTTTTTGGAATTGTGGCCAGCATGCGTATAAGGGGTCACAAGCTCTTATTTTGTAAGCACACACTGGAAATTATTTCTGATGAGATGGTTTCTACTTTCTAACCACTTGTTCCATTAAAACCTAGACACACAGAAGAATTAGCTTCCTAGTATTAATATTCTGCATGACTTTTTTCTGTCTGACTCAATCAGGAACAAGGTAACATCTTAGCCAGAGTTCATTGTTCATGGGAGTTTTCTGCCCAGTCACTGAACCATTCACTAGGTATTTACCCATTCTCTTCATTCAGCAACCTTCCCACGTGCCTAATATATAGTCATGTTGAAGAACACAGAGGATGCAGGTTTAATAAGAAAGCTCTTAGTATCTTTGTCATCTTCAAATCTCTGACAGAAAATGCATACAGGGGCAACTGGGTGGCTCAGTCGGTTAAGCATCTGCCTTCAGTTCAGGTCACGATCTTGGGGTCCTGGGATTGAACTTCGAGTCGGACTCTTACCTCAGCCAGGAGTCTGCTTGTCCCTCTGCACCTCCCCCCACTCATACACACACTCTCTCTCTCTGTCAAATAAATAAATGAAATCTAGAAAGAAAGAAAGAAAGAAAGAAAGAAAGAAAGAAAGAAAGAAAGAAAGAAAGGAAGGAAGGAAGGAAGGAAGGAAGGAAGGAAGGAAGGAAGGAAGGAAGGAATAAAGAAATGCAAACTGTTGGGAACAGTTATGACATGGACTTTACCCAACACAGACAAGCCTGGCATATCACTAGAGGGTTCCACATAAAAATTCTGTAATATGGGAGAATAATAGACCTTGTTTTTTACTGAAATACTTCTGCATTATCTCCCTAAAACTGAGACCAGTTTGACTGGGGCAAAGGACAAGTAGTTCATGCCATCTTGGGCATTCGCAATGACTAATAACGTTAGTCAACAATTACTGAGCCCTGTTGATGTACCAGTCTCTGTTTTTTACACTTTTCATGTGTTTAAATTCAATGAGTTTAATTCAATTCAAAATTAATTCAAAATGAGGATCATTAGTATCCCACTGTACAGAGGAGAAAACCAAGGACGTAAGAGGTGAAGAATTTTGCCCAAGGTCATATAACAAGAGGCAGAACTAAGGTTCAAACCTAGACATGTCTGATTCATGCCATTAAGCTCTTGGATGTCTAGTCTCAAGGATAAGAAATAAATAATATTGCCAGATTTTCCTCAATTACACATTAGGGATATGCATCCCTTATCGAACCTTTAAAAACACGTTCATGTATTTATTTCAATTGGTCTAGTTACTTCCATTAATTTAGACTAAAACAACGTTTAAAACTTTTTATTTAGACTAAACTCTAAAGACTTGAATTATTCAAGTTTCAATAGTAATTTGGGATTTGTTTTAAAAGTTGGTCATACATTTTGTAATTCTTAGATGTTAGGCAAATTCATTGTCAGGTTTGTTCTCCTGGATTGAAGCACCCTTCCTGGCTAATATGTCCTCACACAGCAGCTCTGCCATCCTGTTTCTGTGTGGTTCTTGGGCTTTCTACAACACCTTTCTATATACTTCTTAAGATGGGTGGACTGGAGCCACAAAGCCTATTACAGGTTTATGCACAAAGCGCCTTTGTGGAAATGCAGGAAAGCTTTCTTTTGCTGTAACTCTGCCTCAGATCATGAATCTTCTTGACCTTTTTGGCAGTGGAGATTCAAATAGGCTCTTCTTGGAAATCTCTGTCTCTAGGGTCATAATGAAATGTCTAGAAATGTGCTGTAATGGAAAGAACCCTAGCCTATAGGTGGGCAACTCACGCCCTATTCCCTGTTGGGCAATTTATAGACGTGTGAGTCTAATGAAATTCACACTCAACTTCCTCCCTCACAAAATGGAAAAAATTGATGAACAACTTTATCATGATAGCTAAGAGTATGGATATTGGAGCCCAACTGCCTGGTTCGAAATCAATCAGTAGAAACTGATTCTCTGTGAGCACAACCTCGGGCGACTTATTTCACCCTTTTGAGCCTTATTTTCCTTATATGTGAATGAAATTTATAACCGTAGTACCTACTTTCAAGAACCAAACAATTGTTACAAACGTCAGATGAGTTAATACACGTAAAGAGCCTAGAACATTGTCTGAGACAACCGCGTCAGTCAGTTACATCATAAGGGTATTGCGAGGGTTAAGTGAGGAAACGTAAGGGGGGTGCCTGAACTGTCAGCAAGCCTGTAGACACTATTTCATTCACACGCTCCCCTGCAGGGAGCACTGACCAGACCACCCTTTCCTTCTCTGGGAACTTTCTTGCCACACCCTTCTTCTATTAAAAACCTATTTTGTACAACTCCTCAGAGCTCCCCTCTACTTACTAGATGGGATGCTGCCCAGTTCATGCAGATTAGATCTTCAAATTTACTCGGCTGAATTTTGTGGGTGTTTGGTTTTTTTTTTTTTTTTTAGATTTTTTACTTATTTATGTGACAGAGAGACAGCCAGCGAGAGAGGGAACACAAGCAGGGGGGGTGGGAGAGGAAGAAGCAGGCTCATAGCGGAGGAGCCTGATGTGGGGCTCGATCCCAGAACACCGGGATCACGCCCTGAGCCGAAGGCAGACGCTTAAAGACTGCGCCACCCAGGCGCCCCTTAATTTTGTTTTTTAACACCATCCAACCACAGCTCAAACCTATTACTGTTAACTTTAAAAAAAAAAAAAAGCGATCTGGAGTTCTGAGAAGACTCACGACGTCACACAGGACTTGGGTCTGTCTGACTCCCAAGTCCCAGGCTCTTTCCAGGATCCTTCACAATCTGTTAGTAAACATAATTTCTACAAAGAGTGATTAAGTACCAGGATGAGACCTGCACCTGTGTTGGCGGTTTAGTTTTTCCAAATGTGTTTTCTTTCTCTTGCCACAGGCCCCCGGACTTGCATACGGACTTCGCCTCAGACAAAGGATGGCCCGGCCCCACAGCCCCACGCATGCTGCTGCTGGCCCCAGCTGACTTTAAATAGACACACTTAAGATAAGCATCTCGTTAAATTGAAAAGTAAAATAACAAGTACTGTAAGTGCTTTTCTATACCACAAATCTTAGTAACTTTGGGCAGGTTAAAATCAGCCAAAGTTGTCTAATAAAAACTAAGTTGTTGAGTTCATTAAGTGAAAAGCAAATAATTAAATGAACAGATTAGTGATCCAACCCCCTCCATAATTCTACACCTGGGTAATCTCAGGAGGACCAAAAAAAAAAAAAAAAAAAAAAAAAAATCCTTAAGAAAAAGACCTAACTGCCTTGCTATAACTACTTTCTCTTTCAGGAGCTATGAAAATAGTTTGTGGCAGGAAGTCTTCCCTTAAATTCGTGCCAGGTCTATACCACACCAAACAAACATTCTTTTACGGAAGAAAACTACATAAGCAGCAATATTTTAATAGCCATCCATTGGTTCAGTCATTCAAAAATTTTAATCAGATGGTCCTAGAAGGGAGTTTCCCTTCTAGAAAGCCCCCTGACTCACAGCTCAGCAGGAGGAATTCACAGTTGCTAAGCTTGAGCACCCTTAGAAAAGAAAGAGGGAAACAAAGATGTGAAAACTTATTTTGCATAGACTCAATTAGATAGTAGTGCAAAGTCTAGTCATAAAATCATTGTATGGAGGAAAACAGCAACCTATGGAAGAATGAATTCTATAGCCACACGGAAATGGTAAGGGCAACAAAGACGCTTCCAAGCAGTGCTTCTCACACTCCAACGTGTCCAGGAATCGCTTGGGCGATCTTGCTAGAAGGCAGATTCTGATTCTGTAGGTCTGGGCCGGGGGGAAGTCTGACATTCAGCCTCTCTCACAAGTACCTGAGTGATGTCAGTATGGCTGATCCCCGAAACACACTTTGACCAGCTCCAGGTGAAGAGTGCGCGCCTGCTTATTGCGACGGCCATATCCACTGCTAAGTGTAAAGAGAATTTCATAAACTAATCTAAAGAATTCAGGCACCTTTACAAAAAGGCTGGGAGTTCATCATTCATTCCATTAGCATTATGGAGCTTATGGTGTACCAGGCTGGTGGTGGGTACTAGGCATTTAGACAATAACTAGACCAAAAAGTGCCTTTGAAACAACATATTTCAACAGATTGAATGTAAAAGTAGACATGAATATTCAGTCATGTTCATTAAGCCAGACATTAAAGAGATGTGCAAAAATGTAAAAGAAGGCCCTTCGGTTCATCAAATGTTGTTTTGGAAAAATTAGTTTAGAAGATATAGTTATTTTATATAAATATGTTGTTTATGTTACTGCTTAATTGGTTCATTTTTAGCAAATAAAATTTTTTAAAAGTGTAAGTGCCTTTGATAAAACTACTTTTGCTTTGACTATTCCCTAAAAAAGCAAAAGGAACATGGATTAAAAGACTTCACCGATCAATCAATAAATGATCTTTCTTGATTCCCAAATCAAAATGAATCAATGCGTTACTTGTGTTAACTTTTTCCTGACATATTTTTAGGAATTCAGCCAGATTGTTTACATGTTGAAAATCATTGGCAATTTAATCCAATGAACTAGCATTGGTCTATTTTGAATCAACTAGTGACACAATTTAAAAATTTTTCATATGCATGGCATAATTTACTGGCAACTATACTATTGCAAGCATTGGTGAATCGTATCAATTAAAGTTAAAGCAAATATGGGGGCTCCTGAGTGGCTCAGTCGGTTAAGCATCTGCCTTCGGCTCAGGTCATGATCCCAGGGTCCTGGGATCGAGTCCCACATTGGGCTCCTTCCTCAGCGGGGAGCCTGCTTCTCCCTCTGCCTGCCGCTCCCCCTGCTTGTGCGCTCTCTCTCTCTGACAAATAAATAAATAAAATCTTAAAAAATAAAATTAATAATATGTATAGTAATGTGGCAAGAAAACTTTCACCGAATTTTGGCTTTGTACGGCCAAGTGCTCCAAATTAAAGTCATGGCTTCTGCCTCAAAATTCTATGTATAACATAAACAGTGGAAGGCTTGTACTCATCAAAGATTTTGCTTTTTTTCAGGAGCATCAAATACTATCCCTGCTGCTTACTAAATGGCAAAGTAGAGTCACCAATTAGGTTTTCAAATTCCATCAGGTTGAGCATAGTGGGAGAACAGATGTGCCAATCCAAGATTTTTTTTTCCTTTCCCATAAGCACCCCGACTCAGATGACTCTAGCAAGCAGAGAATAAATATATGAAGGGCCATGTCTGAGGCGTGTAGTTAGTAGCAAATAGCATCTGAGCCAAGTAGGAGTCTTTACTTAGCAGATCTCACCTCCCCAAAAGGTGCCAGGAGGTGGCAGCATTCATTGCAGCTTGTGTGACTGGAATTAAGACCGAGGTTCTGAGAAGAGGGCCGGGTGCGTTCCATTGGAGGGAGTAAGGTAGGATGAGAAGGGTAAGGTGGCAGCAGTCTATTCAGACTGAAAAGGCATTGGGACAATATTATAACTTAATGTTGTACTCGAAAGTGAAGCAAACCTGGGGACATAGGACAAAATCTTGCCTAGTGAGAGAAGAAAGAAGCTACTGCAATTTTCAAAGGACAGAAAGAGGGACACAAGGAGAGCACAGATTTCAGTCGGGAGACAATGACTAACGTGGAGTTCCACAACTTTCTCCATGAACAACTGGCTGCATACATTATAGTTGTGCAGGATTTGGCATGGTGCCAAATACACATTAAGAAGACTCAATAAATATTCATTTCCTTTTTTTTTTTACCCATCCCCACTATTGCAGAAGATTTGCCCTGGGGCTACTGGCTATTCGTCAACCCCTGGGAGTTGTATTTTTCTTCTCAGACTTTGCCCCATAGAAAAATCATTTTAAAAAAAATAGCCATGGATGTCTAGGAAATAGTAGCAGACAAACCTGGCAGAGAGGAAATCAGGAATGAAGTTGTTCTTCCTGAGCAAGCTTTCAGACTAACGATAAGACGCACAATGATTCTAGTTGCCACAGCCTCCGATCAATGTTCTTTAAAGGCTTCGTTAACTGGTGTCTTAATCTATGCTCATATGCAGAAAGATAGTCACTGTATGTCTCATTGCTTTAAATCACGAATAGAGTAACTTAAAAAAAGAAATTCTTTCCTAACTTAAAAAAGTGGCCTGTATTTATCCCATTGACATACACTGTGAAGACTTCAAAGTACGTTGATTAAAAGCCCTGCTATTCTTTTCCTACAAAATTTGACCTCATCATTAACGTGTAATATTCTTATTATTAGAAACAGACCTCAAAACTTTATTATTTTTTTTTAAAGATTTTATTTATTAATCATCAGAGACAGAGACAGCCAGCGAGAGAGGGAACACAAGCAGGGGGAGTGGGAGAGGAAGAAGCAGGCTCATAGCGGAGGAGCCTGATGTGGGGCTCGATCCCATAACGCCGGGATCACGCCCTGAGCCGAAGGCAGACGCTTAACCGCTGTGCCACCCAGGCGCCCCCAGACCTCAAAACTTTAAAGACTAAAATATGTTCTAGGATAATGTCTCCCCCTTTTTTGCACCTTGTGAATTTTTCATCTAGAGTGAACTAAAAATGAACAAGCAATGAATCATGTGCAGTTTGGAATGACTCAAAATTCTAAAGAATAGACATGCTAATTGTTATACATTACTTCCCAGAAAAAAAAAATGTGCAAGTTTGTGGCCCAAACTGCTTTTTAAAGATCCACCAAATTCTACTTTACTAAGGTTCAAAAGGGAAATTTAGAGCTAGAAGAGAAACATAAAGATAATATAATCTAACATTTTTACATGACATCAGAAAATTTAAAGAATTTAATAAAGAAGACATATTTATAAATGTTAAAAATGTTATTTTGAACCGTATGATTTCACTCATTTGTGGAATTAAAGAAACAAAACAGATGAACATAGGGGAAGGAAAGGAAAAATAAAATAAGAGGAAAACAGAGAGGCAGGCAAACCATAAGAGACTCTTAACCCTGGGAAACAAACCAAGGGTTGCTGGAGGGGAGGTGGGTGGGGGGATGGGGTAATTGGGTGATGGGCATCCAGGAAGGCACTGAGCGTTCTATGGAACTGATGAATCACTAAATTCTACCCCTGAAACTAATAAGATAGTGTATGTTAACTAATTTGTATTTAAATAAAAATTTTTTAAAACATGTTATTTTGACATAGTCATGGCTATATCCATATCCATATATACATATATGTACAGACACATATATATTTAATTCAAAGTATTTGGTTCTGAAGTCAGGAAAAAAGGCTACATTGCTAATTCTGTGAACGTGAATTGCACGCAGCCAGTAATGTGTCTTCTTACTATGTGATTCTATCTGGCTGAGCCTGGCATACACTTAACTACAGCAAGCTTATAGACACAAAACCAAATCTGTGTACCTGTGTAGTTTGACAAGAGGAGAAAATGCTTAGAGCGGCACAAGTACTTGTGGAAGAGAGGAAAAGAGATGAAATGGACTGATGCATTTTTGTGGCAACGTGAAGTACAAGCAAAACCCCCCTGTCACTTAGAAATTACAGGGAGGAAAGTACTTGTATGTTTTGTGGGTAACCACAAGGAAATTAAAGAGAAAAATGCTCAGGACTTTAGGAAGCAGGTTCAATTTTCCCTAATATGCTTCTTTCCAACTTTTCACTAACATACCCATGAATATGGCTGGTTTTGTTTTTAAACTTGAAGTTTGGGGTAATATTTTCACTGAAATGGTGTGAAGGAAGATGTCGGCACTACGTAGCAAATGCTCCCACCCTCCAACCAAACACAGACAGTCTGGAAGGAGATGGGAGCGTACTTAACTCACCTTGCATTTCCTGCTTCAGCCACCTCCAAGACACAGCAGCGCACGAGCACGCTCTCCGAATCCACGGACGCAAACTTGTCTCATGCCCTCCCACAGCCTCGACCACGAGGGAAGGAGTGGGCCCTAAAATGGGATATAAAAATACATGTATTCGACACAGAGTGTATTTGTACATTTCAATGTCTAATTTCTGTCAAAGGGCACTTTGCACTTCTGAATTATAATGTGCTTTTCTCTTTACCTTCTGAGATACAGGACTTTCACCTTCGTCTTCCCTCAGTAACTATTGTCCTGGGTTACAAGAAACGCAAACTGAAAAACTGTGGTAATATCAACTGTTTCATCCAAACATAGAATTTTGTAGCAAGATGAAAAATACCCTTGCCAGTCAGTCACATCATAAGGTTTTACATCAGAAAAATGAAAGCCCTTCTGGGTCCTGGGGGTGCTGGGGAAGAAAGAAAGACAGGAGTCAGATTATTTTAGAAATATTATTGTAATATGAATACTAAATTGAATGCAAAAGACTAGAACCTTGAAGTTGAAATTGGCATATTTCTAAAAATAAAGTGTCAAACTAGCTCTATGTACCTCAGTTACGTGAATAAAGCCTGCATTTGAGGTTGGTGGATTGGAGTTAAGGAAGTAAAGTTCTGCTTTCCCAAGCTTGACCACATCCCACAAGTGTTAATAGGAAGTGTGGTGACTTTAAATTTTAGTCACAAACTCAAAAGCATCAGAAATAAAACTTACTTAATTTTTCTACAAATCAACTCAATATCTATTTCAAGTTCCCATTCCACCGGCAGCCACTCAAGGTAGGGCTGGCTCCCTTCGCCCCTCTAAGGTTCTTTAGGCAGCACCAAGGTGAAAGTCAGGACATCTGCTCCTCAGTGTTGACCACCCACGTAGACGCCAGCTGAGACGTTCGTCAGCAAGTCTGGTCCTCAGGGCTTGAACACCATCAATCCAAACAAGGTGACAATGAGACGTGACGGCCACCCTAAGGCATGGGCACTCTGGACACTTTCTATACCTGTGGGCCTGGACCCACTCTCCAGTCTTTCCTTCTCTGGACAGATGCCATTTCCCAGAGCTCTGCTAATAAGACAGGATACAAGGACCCTATACAGAACTTCCGGTGATGATGTCCTCTCTTTCCAACTTTAGAAATATTTTTCTCTTGAGTGGAGTAGCAGAAAATACCTTACCACCAGTGCTCAAACATTTTCTCTGTACCTCAGCATTTCCCTAAAGACCCTAAGCTTTTCAAAGACAGATTCCATAATTATAAGAAATAAATTATTATTTCTTTTTACCCTGCCACATCCCTTTCCTGAGCCAAGGAGTGCAGACTGGCCTAGATGTTTGCATGCTGAAACAATGAAGGGGATAAAAAGAAATATGGGTCAGAGGGAGAATTGTCTCTAAAATGATATCCCCATAATACTAACATTTTCATTTTTTTTATTAACTTAAGTTTCTCTTTTTTATCCTAATGTTATGGGAGAAAGATTTTTTAGTTTCCATATGAGTCTTTGTATTTCTTGGACCTTTTACAATTAATTTCTAGGATTGTTACATTTTAGAAAATGTGTTCTTTGAAAGTTATGTTTTGAGGAATAAAGTGAGGTGGTTTTTGTAGCTAGTATACTGCCTATTTTATTTTATTATTATTTTTTTAAGTGGGCTCCGCACTAGGAGCTTGAAATCACAACCCTGAGATCAAAACCTGAGCTGAGATCAAGAGCTGCAAGCTTAACCACCTGAGCCATCCAGGCGCCCCATATATGATTTTAAAAAAAAGTACGGTCGATCTCATTTCCAAAGACTATCTCCTATTAATCATTATTAATTATATTATTCAAACTCTCTGAAAACTTACTCTTTCTTGCTTGAACTGCTACATTGTTAGGGATCTTTTCATTGCAAATAACAAACCCAACTCAAAGTAGCACAATTCATTAAAAGAACTAGTGAATTAATATAACTCGAATTTCCAAAATACAAGCTTCTTCATCAAAGGCTAGATCTCAGGGTTCAAGTGATTTGTACTGTCTTTCTTATTCTCTTAGCTTTGCTCGCCCGAATTCATTTCTCACTCAGGCTCTGTCTGTTCGGCAATGATGATAGCTCCTGGGAAATCCAGAAGTTGTGGTCCTTGCATGTTGTCATCAGAGGGATTTCTAGAGACATTTTATCTTTCTCCTAGCACCATGCCAAGACCAGAAAAAGGATTCTGACTGACCCAGTTTAGGTAAATTTCCCAACTCTGGCCAATCGTTGGGTTAAAAAGACAAACCGTTTAGGTCACCTGCCATTTCTAGTCAGGTTTCACACAAGCAGATCTTGAGTCAGGAAATCCTGAGAGTAATTTATTAAGGACCAGCTTCGAGGAGAAAAGAGTGAAGGAGTGGGGAAAGCCAAACAGGGAGGGAAAGAAGCCTACAATTATCAAAGCTAGGTAAGGGAGCTCTGGAGCCTAAATTACACCTCCAAGTTTGTCCTCCTCAGGTGAAGGGACCAGGCCAAGGCAGACCCGATGCCCAAGGCCCAGCCTAGAAGGGGCTCAGGAGCAGAACCTTAGCAGCTAAGCACAGAAAAGCTGGGGATGGACTCACAAAATTGATCAAAAAGGATCCAGTGAAATCTGAGTGGGGTGTCAAGCGTCTGCTAAACTTGCCCAGTCCTGTATGGCCAAGATGTAGCCTCTTGACTGACACCACCAAACATTCTGATGAGTTGGGGGAGGGGCAGTTCCCAAATGAAGCGATGTGGGGCAGAAAAAATAGATGCCACTCTATTCTTCAAAGCCTGAGATGTGAATGTTAAATTTTCCTGCAACTGTGGTATTTGGTCCATTTCTTTTTTCCTCCTAATAGTTTTTTTACTCCAGATGTTGGTACTATTTTAGTCAATGCATAAGAATATACGATTGTTATAACTCGATTGTGGATTATAGTGCACATGACAGAAATTACCTTTCTAACCTTTTAATATTTTCGTTAACCCTTGATATGTACATTGTTTGAAATCATTAGTGGCGTCTCTTTTTTCAACTTACCTTACGAATCTTTGTCCAGTCTCTTATATTTAAAATTTGTGGGTTTTTTTAGAAGTGCAGAGATACTGTTTTTCAACCTCCTCATTTGACAAAACTTTGTTTTAATTGGGAAGTATAACCCATTTAAATTTATTATCAGAACTGACATGCTTCATCTTATTTTAGTATCTTTGGTTGTGCTTTTTTTTTTTTCTTCCTTTTGGCAGGCTTTTATGTCACTTCCTCTGTTTTCTGTCATTGCTATTTGGGTTGATTTTATCTTCTGCCAATTTGGAAGATTTCAGTCCTGTTTTAAGTTATATTACTACTCTGTTTAAAAATCATTCTTTTCCTGGCGCAGTCGTTAAGCATCTGCCTTCGGCTCAGGGCGTGATCCCGGCGTCCCGGGATCGAGCCCCACATCAGGCTCCTCCGCTGGGAGCCTGCTTCTCCCTCTCCCACTCCCCCTGCTAGTGTTCCCTCTCTCGCTGGCTGTCTCTATCTCTGTCGAATAAATAAATAAAATCTTTTTTAAAAAAATCATTCTTTTCCATTCTTTGCTGACTTTCACATAAGATTTTTTTAAAATGCAATTAGCTATCTTTTTACTTTCTCCCAGATAGCATTCTTCTCACTGGTTCATAGTCTTCATTCATATTATCTGGACACTTAGGCCCACTTTATTGAGACTTAGTTTTAGATATAATTTTAACATTATTCTTTTTGAAGAACTATTTCTGATATCTGCCATCATTTTTTATAACCAAACATACAACAAGTTATTTCAACCTAGTGTGATGGTTAATTTCAGGTGTTATGTTGACTAGATGACAAAGTGCTCACATACTGGTGTGTTTGAGGAACACTATAATGGGTGGGTCTGGAATGGAGTCTGGATGAAATTAACACTTGATGCAGGAGAGTGAGGAAACCAGCGTGCCCTCACCAACACGGATGAGCCGCATCCAGTCCACTGAAGACCTAAACAGAAGAAAAAGATTGATTGAGGGAGAATTCGTTCTTACTGCCTGGCTGCCTTCAAGTTGGGGTATCAGTCTTCTTCTGCCTTAGGACTTGGACTTGGACTAGAGGGTGCGGCGTCAGCTCTTCTGTTTCTCAGGTCTTTAGACTCACACTGAACCTGTGCCGTGGCCTGGATCTCCGGCTTCCTGAATGCAGATCTTGGCCCTTCTCTGCCTTCATGATTATACAAGCCAATTTTTCATTACATATATTATTATATATATAATCTTCCATTGGTTGTGTTTCTCTGGAGAGCCCTAATGCACCTACTTTTATGTTTGAATTATTTCAATGTACACTATAAGTCCATTTATTTATATATATTTGTATATAAACACTTAAACATGTTTAAATTTTGATTAACTTCACAGGCATCTGAAATATGTCTTCAGTTAATTTTTTTTAAAATAAAAAGCATATAGATAGTGTGTTTTCTGAGCCATCATATATATTTTTAAGTGTCCTTGTGTCGCCTTTGCAGATAAAAACTTGAGTGGATATAAAATTCTTGGGCAACAATTTTATCCCTTTAAAATTCTGTAGAAAAGATTGCCTTATAAACTGGTGCTTACTACTGTGAAAGAAAATTCTCAGGTCTGCTGACTTTTGTTTCATAGGTAACATGTTATTTTTTCAAAATGATTATATTTAAAATTTTTTAATTCTTTTACTTTATCCTTAAAATGGAAATTTTTGTTAAGATATGGCTTCTCTCTCCATTAATTTTCTTTGTAACGTGGTAAGTCTTTTATTTTATTATTTTTTTTTAGAGAGAGAGAGAGAGCAGGGAAGAGCAGAAGGAGAGGGAGAGAGAGAGAGGGAGAGAATTTTAAGCAGGCTCCTGTGGGCTTGATCTCACCACGACCCTGAGATCATGACCTGAGCTGAAATCAAGAGTTGGACACTTAACCGACCGGGCCACCCAGGCACACACCTGGTAAGTCTTTTAAACCAGCATAGTGTTAAGGTGTCACTTTTTCTGCTCAGAAAAGCATTGGTTGGCTGATTGATTGGTTGTTTTATTCCAATTTTTAATCTTTGATTTTTACTTCTGATTTCCTATTCTGAAAACCTATCATCTTTTTTCTTTTTTCTTATTTTTAGAGAAAGGCAGACTGCCACACACAGGACCTCATTTGGACGTGTCTGGAGCCTTGATTACCCTACATTCTCCTACAACTGGACCTCGAGAGCTTGTTTGGAGGTTCTAGTGGGGAAATGCAGCTACTCCTATACCTTGATCAAAAAACGGTCCTCCTCTATCAGGGAAGGTCCTACTATTAGACTGAGCATGCAGCTTCCAGAAGGATGCACACATGAAGCGGTGAGGGAGGACAGGGACACCTGCCTAGCCAGCCAGATCAGCTACATCAACCTTGGTGATCAGTGAGGTAACAGATGTCACAGACAGATGGCCCTCACATCCTGAAAACCTATAACTTTTAGTATGGATCGTTGTTCTCTATCCTTTGTACCTATCATCTCTTCTTCCATATTTTTTTTTCCTGCCTTTACATTCTAGGGAATTTTTTCAAGCCATTCTGCCATATCGTTGATTAAATTTCCTGTTAAATCAAGTCTGCTTTTACTGACTACCTAATTGATTTTAATTCTACTGGATTTCTCATTTTCTTAACAATTTCCACATCTCAGGCAGCTGATTTTATGTTTATCACATTTTCCCACCACATTTCACACTGCTATCTCTTTAGACTAATTTGTATTCTCTTCTTCAGTTGTATGTTCCAACTTCATAAAGACTATCTTTTCTGGCATTTTAATGATTTTACCAAAAATTTTTCTAAAACATTCTCCTGGTTCTAGTAGTAAATCATCTCAAAATATGCAATCCTTCTGAACTTTCAGGGAAAACAATGGCTTCTTCTTGTCTTCATTTTTCTTTTAAAAGCACACATTAAGGAGCACCTGGGTGGCTCAATCATTTATGCCTTCAGCTCAGGTCATGATCCTGGGGTCCTAGGATGGAGCCCTGTGTCAGGTTCCCTGTTCAGCAGGCAGTCTGCTTCTCCCCCTCTCTCTGCCCCTCCCTCCTGCTTGTGCCCTGTCTCTCTCTCTCTCTCTCTCAAATAAAAAAATAAAATCTTTTTTTTTAAAAAGCACACATTAATTTTTTTTCTTTTCCTTCTTTAATTCCGTTGAACAAAGACGTTTTTATCCAGGCCTTATAAATGCCAATTGTCAGAGTGTTACTTGTCCATAATCCTACCTCAGCCTCTGGACTTAACAGAATTCTCTTCTTAAGCAACTTCTGGGAGGCAATTTGCTATGCAAATGTACTGGTTCAGTCTTTTTATCTTATAGGCCTGAGATGCGGTCTACCAGAGACCCAGACTCCAATTTCTTTGACCCTCTCATCCCACAGAATATACAAAATCACAATCCAATGTTCTTCTAATGTTTACCCTAGATAAGTTTATTTTCTTTCAGGACTATATTTCTTTGTACACAATGAGTCACTGTTGTTCTCACTAGTCCACTGCCTAACATGATCACCAAAACTCCATATATCCTGCCTTATTTCTAAATAGTTACATAAAGATTGCAGTTTCAAAATGGGTCTATGAAGATGGGTACCAATGAAACAAGAAGGAGATTGGGATCAGAGTAAGAATTATGCTCTCAGTGCCTTGAAAATAATTCCTGGGTTATAGAGAGAGAGTCCTCCCCACTCTTTATCCATGGCCACAGAACTTTTTTTTTTTTTTTTTTTTTTTTTTTTTTTTTTTTTTTTTTGAGAGGGAAGCAGGTAATAGGTTTCTCTACCTACTTTCAAGGAAATATTTTAATTCCATTTCAGGAAGAAAAAGAATAAAGAACAAGCAAAACAAAACCGCCCACACTGGCCATAAACTATGGGCATGACCATTAATTATGATTACTCTTTAAATGACCTAAAAAAAAGCTGTTGGGCTTAGTTTTCATTGTTATGAGTTTTCATTCCTTACTGTGTCTTTGTAAGTATCTTTGTGAGAAATTCAGAGAGTTACCGAAATAGTACCTGCTAGCCAGATGTCATTTAAATTTAAAACTCCAGTTCAGTATTTCAATACTGAAAAACGAATTTATTTTATTTCTTTTTCTTCTTCTTCTAGAACAATGATAATAGCCACCACTTGCTGGATGGTGATTATCAGGGGGGCATGTGGTAGGCTCTTTATGTAAGCTTTTTCTAATTCTCATGACACTAAAAGGTAATTGCTACTAATCTCATTTTTCATCAAGAAATTAAAGTTCAATGAGTTTGAATAACTTACCCAAATCATACAGCTAATAAATTGTAATACAAGGGTTCACAATCGTCCCCAATCAGATGGCTTTGACTCCAAGCTCCATACTCTTGCTTCCACGGTGATAGCCATCTAGCAAAGTATCTTATGGTTATAAGAACACAGCCACCATCGCTGTCACTACAACTGAACTTTTTCTTGCATGTAAATTTTAGTATAACAAGCATTTTTTATAGAAGGCCCCCACAAATTGCCAACGAATCTCACTAGTAATATATGTGGGAGAAAACGAGAAAGCAACTGATAGTACAACTAATTGAGGTGAATCAACGCAAAATTCCTGATCCGTCATTAATGGCTGCATAGAGATAGGTTTGATCTGTCTGTGATGCTGGTGCTGATGGTAGAGATAGTATTTTTTTCAATGCATCACGTCATTAAATGAGTTATTTCCTGTATTCAACTTCCTTCCTTCAGCAGGATTTAAGCTTGTTGATAAAAAGATGTGAACTGTTTGAGGGAGTACAGTTTAGTATCCACATCCTTTCAGTTAAAACCCAAATTTAGAGTGGGAATGAATGATTGAGTCCTCTCGATGAAACTGTAAAATAGATTATTTTGTAAAATAACAGGTTTCAGAAGAGCGGCTCTTTAACTGTTTACCACTTCTTTGTTACTAGTTTTTAAACATCTAAACTCTAAACAACTTCCACAGTATTGTTGTAAGAGTTTGAATTCCAATCTTAAGTATGTCATCAGTGCTTTATAAGAGGGAGGCTGGAAATAAATATTCCATTTAAAATGAGGATAAGCATGTGTGGTTCTGAATCACAGTTCTGTACAGTATAGTAGGTCTTTAGAGAAAGAAGGGATCTTAGCTGGTTAAAGCCTCTCATTTCACCTGTGACTGAACTATAATCCAAAGGGGTCAAACAGATATATCAGGAATAAAATAGGGATATCACTATAGACCCTGAAGACATCAGAAGGTAATAAGGAAATATTCTACATGCATAAATTTGACAGCCTAGGTGAAATAGATCAGCTCCTAAAAAAATGCAGGTTACCATACCTCACCCAGTATAAAATAGTTTAAATAACCCTATAACTATTAACAAAATTGAATTCATAATTTTAACACTTCAAAAAAAGAAATATCCAAGCTCAGAGGATTTCTCCAGAGAATTCTACCAAAAATTGAGAGGAGAATTAACACCAATTCTACCCAATTTTTCCAGCAAACGGAAGAGAAAGGAAGGCTTCTTAACCTATTTTATGAAGTTAGTATTACCCTGATACCAGACAAAAACAGTACAAAAAAGAAAACTATGGATGAATACCTTTCATGAATATAGACATGAAAATTTTAACAAGTAGATTTGGCAATATCTAAAAAGAATTACATACCATTACAAAGTGGGATTTATGTCTGGAATCTAAGTCTGCTTTAATATTTAAAAATCAATCAATATAATCCACCATATAAAAAACTAAAGGAAAAAATCACATGATCATATCAAATGATGCAGCAAAAACTTTTGGCAAAATTCAACACCCGTTCATAATAAAAATAAAAAATAAGAAAAATGGAATGGAGAATTTTTTCCACTTCATAAGCAGCATCCATAAAAAGCCTACAACTACTATCATACTTTATGGTTGAAAATTGAATGCTTTCTTTCTCAGATGGGGAGCAAGAATCCCACTTTCATCACTTTTATTCAATGTAATGCTATAAGTTCTAGCTATTGCAGTAAAGCTAGAAAACAAATAAAAGGCATACAGTCCAAAAAGGAAGAAATAAAACTGTCTCTATTTGCAGGTAAGATTTTTTACATTCAGAATCACAAGGGCCCAAAAAAAGAACTCTGTAACTAATAAGAAAGTCCAGCAAGGTCACAGAATACAAAATATACTAAATAATCAATTGTATTTCTATATACCAGCAATGAATACATAGACACTGAAATTAAAAATATAATACAATTTACAATCACTCAAAAAAAATAAAATATTAGGTGTAAAATAGGTGCATGATGCTTAAAACGACCAACTGGCGATGAAAGAAATCAAAGAGCTAATAAGTAGACACGTTGTATTGGTGGACGGGAAAATTCAACATTGAGTAAAGACGTCAATTCTCCCCACATGAATATAGAACTTTAATATAATTTCTACCAAAATCCTAGCAAAACTTTTAGTACATACAGACAAAATTATTCTAAAATTAAATGGAAATACAAAGAAACTAGAAAAGCAAAAATGAAAGGACAAAATTACTCTAGAAATATATATATGAAAAGACAAAGGAATTGGAATAGTTAAAAGAATTTTGAAAAAAAATCAATTTTTTTTCAGTGGGAGGAACCAATCTACCCAATTTCAAGACATTGTAGAGCTAAATACTCAAGACTTTGAGAAGCTGGCAATGGGATAGACACACACACAGCAATGGAACAGAATAGAGAACCCAGAACTAAACTCAGAGAAATATGCCCCGCTGATCTTTTACAAAGCTGCACAGGCAATTCAAAGCGAAAAGATAGACTTTTCAAACTGTTGTGCTGAAACAATTAGACATCCATAGGCATAAACAAACAAACAAAAGCAAAAAATCTCCTCAGTTAAAAATTAACTCAAAAATGGATCATGAACTTTAAAGTAAAATGTAAAGCATAAAACTTTTTTTTTTTTAAACATAGAAGGAAATCTTTGGGATCCTGACTAGGCAAAGAAGTCCTAGACTTGACACCAAAAGCCTAACCTGTGAAGGAAAAAATGATACTCTGATCTTTATCAAAATTAAAAACATTTGTTCTACAAAGATGTGGTTAAGAGGATGACAAGTCAAGCTGCTGCCTGAGAGAATATGTTTGCAAACCACATGGGCAACAAAGGACAAAGTATCTAAAATATAAACAATCCAGTTAGAAAACAACTTAACTGAAGATGAACAGACAGCAAGTAAGTACATAAAAATATGTTTAAATGTATAAATTAAAACCACAATGAAGCATTATAACACACCCATGAGAATGGGTAAAATAAAAAATAGTGACAGCACTAAATGCAGGTCAGAGTGTGAAGAAACTGGAAGACTCTATTATCACTGGTTGAAATGTGAACTGGTACAGCCATTCCGGAGTGCCGTTAAGCAGTTCCTTAAAAAATTAAACATGTGGGGCGCCTGCTGGCTCAGTCCATAGAGCATGCTACTTTTTTTATAGAGAGAGTGTATGCACACTTGTGCATGTGAGCGGGGGGGAGGGGCAGAAGGAGAGGGAGAGAGAGACTCTCGAGCAGGCTCCACCCTCAGCGCAGAGCCCAACGAGGGGCTCCATCTTATGAACCTGAGATCATACTTGAGCCGAAGCCAGAGTTGGAGGCACAACTGACTAAGACACCCAGGAGCCCCAAACATGTGACTCTTGATCTCAGGGTTGTAAGTTCAAGCTCCACGTTAGGTGTGGAGATTACTTAAAAAGAAAATCTTAAAGAAAAATAAAATTAAAGTTAAAAAAAATTAAACATGCAACTGACATATGACCTAGTAATTACACTCCTGGGGTTTTATATCAGAGAAATGAACATTTACATTCACACAAATACCTACACAAGAATGTTTATAGGAACTTTATTTGCAACAACCAAAAGGTGCAAACAACCCACATGTCTTTCAATGGGTAAATAAGCTGAAGCCTCTATACCACAGAATACCACTCAGCAGTATAAAGGAATGAACTATGACACATATATCTACTCGTATGAATTTCCAGGGAGCTAGACTCCGTGAAAAAACATTTTTCAAGAGGTTACATACTTTATGATTCCATTTATGTAACATCTTTGATGTTACAAAACTACAGAAATTGAGAACAGATCAGTAGTTGCCAGGGGCTAAGAAGAAAGGTATGAAGGAAAGAAGTGGATATTAAAGAACAATAGGAGGGATCCTTTTGGTGATGGAAATGTTCTATTTCTTGACTGTATCAATGGTGACATCTTGGATGTAATATTGCAGTATAGTTTTGCAAGATATAACCATTGGGAAAAACTGGGTAAAAAGGTACACAGGATCTGTGTATTCTTTTTTTTTTTACAACGGCATGTGATTCTACAGTTATCCCAAAATAAAAAGTATAATTTTTTAAAGATTTTATTTGTTTATTTGACAGGGAGAGAGAGACAGCACAACCAGGGGGAGCAGCAGGCAGAGGGAGAAGGAGAGGCAGACTCCCTGCGCACAGCTTGATCCCAGGACCCTGGGATCATGACCTGAGCTGAAGGCAGACACTTAACCCACTGAGCCACCTAGGTGCCCCTAAAAGGTATAATTTTTTAAGATGGATAATAAAGAAATATTATAAACAACTTTATAACTATAAATTGAACAACTTAGATGAAATGGCAAATTCTTTGCAAGACATTAACAACTAAAGAGAAATAGATAACCTGAAGAGTCTCATACGTATTAAAGAAATGGAATTTGTAGGGGTGCCTGGGTGGCTCAGTTGGGTAAGTGTGATACTCTTGATTGTGGCTCAGGTCATGATCTCAAGGTCATGAGATCCAGCCCCATGTTGGGCTCTGCGCTGTGTGTGGAACCTGCTTGGGATTCTCTCTCTACCTCTCCCTCTGCCCCTCCCCCACTTGCTCATGTACACATGTGCTCTCTCTCTCTCAAAAACATAAAGTAAATAAATAGAAATTGAATTCACAGTTTAAACCCTTCTTACAAAGAAAAGTCCAGGTCCAGAAGGCTTCACTGGTAAAGTCTATGAAGCGTTTATGAGGAAAAAAATCAATTCCACACCAATACACAACAAACCAAAGAGGAGAGAACATTTTTCAACTCATTCTAAAGTGCTAACATTACCCTGAAGCCAAAACCAAAGACATTACAAGACAAGACTACTACAGATGGCTATCCATCATGAACATAGATGCCAAAATTCTACACAAAATTTTAGCAAATTGAATTTGATCATATACAAAAAGATGATAAATAATAACAAGTGAGATTCATGCCAGGAATGCATGATTCATTTAACATTCAAAAATCAATGTATTTCAATACATTAATAAACTAAAAAAGAAAAGCCATATGACCATCTCACTCGATGCAGAAGAAAGCATTTGATAAAGTCCAACATCTATATGTGATTAAAAAAAAACACCCTGCAAAGCTGGATTAAAGGGGAACTCCCTACATCTGATGTAGGACACCTATAAAACCTATAGCAAACATCATTTCCTTAAGCTCGAGAAGAAGACAATAATGTCTACTGTCACAACTTCTATTCAGCTATGTTTTCGTTTTTGTTTTTAAAGATTTATTTCTTTATTTGAGAGAGAGAGCGAGCATGAATGGGGTAAGGGGCAGAGGGAGGAGACTAGCAGACAAGCAGACTTGGTGCTGAGCACAGAACCCAACACAGGGCTCAGTGTGGGGCTGTACATGGACCTGGACATGGGTGCTTGATGCAGTGGCTTGGTGGGGGCTCAACCCCAGGACCCTGAGATCAGGACTTGAGCCAAAATCAAGAGTCGGACACTTAACCGACTGAACCACCCAGGTGCCTTTCTATTCGATGTTGTGCTGATGATTCTAGTCAGTACAATCAAGAAAAAAAGTAAATAAAAAGCAACTAGATTAAAAAAAGAAATAAAACTTTTTATTCACAGAGGATATAATCATCTATGTAGAAAATGCAATGAAATCTACCAAAAAAAGAAAAAGAAAAAGAAAAGAAAAGCCCCTACTAGAAGTAAAAAGTGCGTTTATCAAAGTGGTAGAATGCAAAACCAATAAACAAAAATCAATCAATTGTAGTTCTATATGCTGGTAATGAAAAATCGAAATTAAACATTAAGTATTTTAAGTACAGTTTAAATATCATTAAAAATATAAATACTTAGGGGGTGCACCTAGGTGGCTCAGTTGGTTAAGTGACTGACCCTTGATTCTGGCTCAGGTCATGATCTTGGGGACCTGGGACTGAGCCCCAAGTCAGGCTCTGTGCTCAGTGCAGGGTCTGTTTGAGTTTCTCTCTCTCTCTCTCTGTGCTTCTTCCCCCACTTGCACATGCGCGCTCTCTCTCTCTCTCTCAAATAAATAAATAAAATCTTTAAAATATGCACATATGTATATACTTAGGGATAAATCTGACAAAAAATGTGAAAGTTTAAAACACTGAAAACCACAAAACATTGCTGATAAAAAATTAAAGATTCTCTAAATAAATGGAGACATATACCTTATTTATGGGACAGAACACTCATTATTAACATACTGATATTCCCCAAATTGACCTGTAAATTTAATGGGATCCAAAAATCCTAGTATATTAATTGTAGAAAGTGACAAGCTGGTTCTAAAATTCATACAGAAATTCAAAGAACTTAAAAGAGCCAAATACCTTTGAAAAAGTAGAAGAAAGTTGGAAGGCTAGCACTACCTGATTTCAAGATGTATTATAAAGCTGTCGTAGTTAAAGTGTGATATTATCATAAAGACAGAAAAAAGATCAATAGAACAAAATAAAGACTCCAGAAATAGACGCACACATACAGAGACAATTGATTTTTGACAAGTTGTGAAGGCAATTCAGCGGAGAAAAAGTAGTCTTTTCAACAAATGATACTGGAGCAACTGGATACCCATACTTTAATAAAAGAAAAAAGGACTTCAATCCATATTTTGCACCACTATATCCAAAACTTAACTGAAAATGGATCATAGATCTAAATTTAAGCTTCAAATTACCAAAGTTCTAGAAGGAAGTATAGAAAATATTTATGATTTTGAATTAGGCAAAGAGTTCCTGGATACGATGCTGAAATCACAATGCAGTAAAGAAAACCTGATAAATTAGACTTTATCAAAATTTGAACCCTCTGCTCTTCAAAAGAGGAGGAAAACATAAGCTTCACAGACTGGAAGAAGATATTTGCAAATTATTTATTTGATAAAAGAGTTCTACCTAGAATATAAATCTCTCAAATTCAATAATAAGCAAACAAACGACGCACTAAAAATGGACAAAATATTTGAACATACATTTCATCAAATGGCAAATAAGCACATGAAAAGATGCTTGTCATCATTAGACATTAGGGTAATGCGAAGTAAATCACAGGGAGATACCACCATACATACCAGTTAGAGTGACCATCCATACCAAATGTAGCAAGGGTGTGATGGATCTAGAACTCTCATAAACTGCTGGTATGATTGTAAAGGAATATCTTCCTTGGGAGAACAGATTGCTGTTTCTTAAAAAATTATACATATGCTGACCATATGTGCCAGCCATTTCACTCCTGGGCATTTACCCATGAGAAAAGGAAGTTTATGTCTACACAAACATTTATACACAAATGTTTTAGCAACTTTATTTGTATAGCCCCAAACTGCAGACAACCCAAATGTTTATCAACAGACGAATGAATCAATAAGTTGTGGTATATCTATGTAACAGAATCCTACCCAACTCAAAAAGGAATGAACTGCTCATACACAGAACAACATGGATGCATTTCAAGATGATTATGCTGAAGGAAAGAAGCCCAATAAAGGAGAGTGCACACTGAATGATTCCATTTATATAAAACTCTAGGAAATGCCAACTAATCTATAGTGACAGAAAACAGATCAGTTAGGGATGGGGGAGTGAAAATGAGGGAGTACAGAAGGCCATGAAGAGACTTTCAGGCGTGATATATATCGGCATTATCTTGATTGTGGTGATGATTTCATGGTGCATACACATATCAAAACTTATCAAATTGTATGCTTAAAATACGTGTGGCTAATTGTATGTCAATTATAACTCAATAAAGCCATATAAAAAGAGTGTGTGCATGACTCAGTTCTGTCCAGTGAGAATCAAAGAAAAGGTTGCTGAAAGTTTTTGGGAAAATTCTTCTTTGATCTTAAAAAAGCCATAAGAACTCTCTCTCTCTCTTTCTTTCTCTCTCTCCCTCTCGCTGTCTCAGTGTGAAAAAGGGAATGTATGTTGACCATGGCATAGCAGGAAGAAGAAAGCCAGCAAGAAAAAATTGCTAACACGGAGACAGGAAAACAGAAACAAATGCCTCTAAGCGGAAAGGAGCCAAAGTCTCCCTTGGATTGCATTGGATCTGAAGTCGTCTTTATCTAAGGATATCAACTACACAATTTAATAATATTCCATAATTGCTGAATCATTTTGAGTCAGGATTCTATACCTTGTAATGAAAAACATCCTAACCAAGATAAGCATATTCTCATTTGAGAACCACATTAACAATTTACAATATGCATTCAGGATGGAATTTTATTCCTGGCATTTAACTAAATTACATTTTTTAAAAACTGTAGTCTATGTATATCTACTATGTGTTAGGTTTATAGGAGTTGCAATATAGGGAATATCAGATGTTTATACCCTCCCAACATCTCTTTTTCCTTCTTTTAATTATAGCCCTCCAATTTTCCCATAGTAAACAGCCTCTCTGGCACTATTAGTTCATGTCTTTCAGTCGAGAGTCTCTTTGTCACTAAGAGTGGACATACGATTCAAACGGCGTTGTAGGAAGATGGGCAACTGAGCCCAGAGCCCTGAAGCCCCCTCCAACAACCTCAAATACTTCTCCAAACAAGAAAAAAGTTGGAGCAGGTAAGCAGAGGCACCTGGATGGGGCACTTGAGGTCATAGATTCCATGGTCTTCTAAAGGAACGATACACCCTCAATCTCCTTTGTTTGGGGCATGCATAAAGCAAAGGACTGAATTTGAGGGTCCCAGTGAAAGCTAGTCCTTGGAAACATATTAACACCTTCAGGAAAGAGTTACACATGCTTATTTATGTGTTTGTTTGTTTGTTTGTTTGTTGTGGAAGTTGACCTAATGCAGACAGATAATATGGAGGAGATCTGCACTCATGAGAGGAGTTGCTCCTGGCCCCTGAGGCTAAGGAAGAGTCCTCCCTTGCACCCAGGGAGATCTGGAAGAAGAAAGACTTTCTTCCAAAGCCTCAGCTGGATGTTGACTGTTGCCAGTTGCTTCACCACCAGCCCACAACAGCAGAAACTTTCCCCCTTGCAGATTTGCCACTGTATAAGAGACCCTAACTACTTGACCCGTACTTATAGGTCAGTGTATACAAAGTCTGAGGTCTGAACAGGAAATGGAAAATAACTACTTGCCCTAGTAGTACCAACAAGCCAGAGAGGAAAACCAAGATAAACACTTCAAACAGGTGTTTCCCTGAAATAGAACTGTTGGCAGAGTCAGATGAAAACTTTTTTTAAAAGTAATAAAACTACTCAAGAAGATATAACTAAAATTTAAGATATTGACAGTTAAATCTGTGACAGATGCTGTAACTAGAGGGAAAAAACTATCATTTAAAAATATGTAATAGCTTCATGTGTTTCTCACAGTGTACACTTCTTTATTGAAGTAACTAAAATGAAATAATTAATAGAGTAACTGATTAAAATGCCACATTGCATGTTTTAAAAATTAATGCACTGTTGAGGTTTCATGACAGTCAGAAATTCATAGGTTCTCAAAGCTAAAAGCAGAAATGAACAGCTGAGAAATTGCCTGTCTAGGCCTTGTCACTGTGTAAAAAGGAAAAAATTCTCTCCTGGGAATCCATAACCACTCACTTTATATGTGGAAGACAAAAACACTTGAGTAGAGAGTTTAATGTAAAGTGCTCCCAAACTAGGGGCACCTGGGTGGCTCAGTAGATTAAGCGTCTGTCTTTGGCTCAGGTCATGATCCCAGGGTCCTGGGATAGAGGCTAGCATCTTGCTCTCTGCTCAGTGGGGAGTCTACTTCTTCCTTTCTCTCTGTCCCTCCCCCCACTCATTCATGCACATGTTGTCTCTCTCTCTCTCTCTCTCTCTCTCAAATAAATAAAATCTTCTAAAAATAGAAAAACATGTTTTAAAAAGTGTTCCCAAGCTAATAATATACCCAAAGTATAGGCAAGAAGAAACATAAATATTCTTTGGAGTATTCAGTTTCAATCTAAGCTTCAAAAAATTTCCAAAGATACAGTGTCAAGAAATGTAGACAATTTATTATTTTAAACCCAGTTGTTGTAGTAAATAGCAAATAAGATGTAGTTAAAGAGAGAATTGGTGAACTGGAAGATAGATCTAAAAAGAGAGTTAGTAAACTGGAAAATAAATGTGAAGAAATTATTCAGAATGTGCTAGAAACAAAGAGATGTTAAGAGATACTGAGACATAAAAATTACAGTAATAACTTTATAATGGTATTTATAATATTAATAATAGTCAATATGGGAAAACATAATAGACTAGGATTTTTCCAGAATTGTTTGGAGGTATTAAATTCTGATGTCCATAAAGCCCTTTTTAAAAAAAACAACAATAAAATTCAAGTAGGGCATTTAAAGTAGACCACATCTACATTCATCACAAGGAAATCAGAAAATGGAAATAAAAGAAAAAAATCAGAAAAGTAGCAATTAGGCTGATCCAGGCTGACTTTTCTAAAAGCAACAATGAAAATTAAAGAGACTACAATGAAATCTTTAATGTGTGAAGAGAAAGTAACTCCTAATCTAGATTACATTTTCAATGAAATAATTTCTTAAGTACAATGACAACCAAATGACACTAAAAGAAATTCCAAAATATTAAGATTTGCTGCTTAAATATAGCCAGATAACACTTTGAAAAGAAAAAAGTGACTCGAATTGACAGAGTTACTAACTTTGATATGATTATACCTCTATTCCAGAGACTGAAGGGCTGATGTTGCTCTCTTACAAAGTGACATTTGAGCAGAGACCGGAAGCAAGGGAGGGAGTGCACCATATGGAGCATCTCCAAGTGTTTCAAGCATGGAAGACAGCATATGTGTAAGGTCCTGGGGGCTGGGGAAAATGCTTGGTGTGTTCAAGGAGATGCAATGGCATCTTTCCTGGGACAGAGAGAATAACCAGTGGTGTAGTAGGAGATGAGAATCAGAGAACCATCAAACAACCAGATTATGAAGGATCTTTTTAGATCATTGTAAGGATTTGGTATTTGGTATAAGTGATTGAGGACGCCAATGGAAGATTTTGAACTGAGAAGTGACTTGATCTGACCAAGTGGATGAAAAGCTTTAGAAATGATTTAGGCTCAAATCACCCAAAATTATTATTCCATGAAGAGAATAGAGAACCCAGAAATGGACCCTCGGCTCTTTGGGCAACTAATTTTTGACAAAGCAGGAAAAAACATCCAGTGGAAAAAAGATAGTCTCTTCAGTAAATGGTGCTGGAAAAATTGGACAGCTATATGCAAAAGAATGAAACTTGACCACTCTCTCACACCATATGCAAAGATAAACTCTAAATGGATGAAAGACCTCAATGTGAGACAGGAATCCAACAAAATCCTAGAAGAGAGCATAGGCAGCAACCTCTACGACATAGGCCACAGCAACATTTTTCTTGACACATTTCCAAAGGCAAGAGAAACAAAAGATAAAATGAACTTGTGGGACTTCATCAAGATAAAAAGCTTCTGCACAGCCAAGGAAACAGTCAAAAAAACTAAGAGGCAGCCCACGGAATGGGAGAACATATTTGCAAATGATGCTACAGATAAAAGACTGGTATCCAAGATCTACAAAGAATTCTCAAACTCAATACACGAGAAACAAACAAATCATAAAATGGGCAGAAGATATGAACAGACACTTTTCTAATGAAGATATGCAAATGACTAACAGACACATGAAAAAATGTTCAAAATCATTAGCCATCAGGGAAATTCAAATCAAAACCACACTAAGATACCACCTTACGCCAGTTAGAATGGCAAAAATTGACAAGGCAAGAAACATCAATTGTTGGAGAGGATGTGGAGAAAGGGGATCCCTCCTACACTGTTGGTGGGAATGCAAGTTGGTACAGCCACTCTGGAAAACAGTGTGGAGGTCCCTTAAAAAGTTAAAAATTGAGCTACCCTGTGATCCAGCCATTGCACTACTTGGTATTTACCCCAAAGATACAGACGTAGTGAAGAGAAGGGCCATATGCACCCCAATGTTCATAGCAGCATTGTCCACAATAGCTAAATCATGGAAGGAGCTGAGATGCCCTTCAACAGATGACTGGATTAAGAAGTTGTGGTCCATAGATACAATGGAATATTACTCAGCTATCAAAAAGAACGATTTCTCAACATTTGCTGCAACATGGATGGCACTAGAGGAGATAATGCTAAGTGAAATAAGTCAAGCAGAGAAAGGCAATTATCATATGATTTCTCTCATCTATGGAACATAAGAACTAGGAAGATCGGTAGGAGAAGAAAGGGATAAAGAGAGGGGGTAATCAGAGGGGGGAGTGAAGCATGAGAGACTATGGACTCTGAGAAACAAACTGAGGGCTTCAGAGGGGAAGGGGGTGGGGGAATGGAATAGGCTGGTGATGGGTAGTAAGGAGGGCACGTATTGCATGGTGCACTGGGTGTTATACGCAACTAATGAATCATCGAACTTTACATCAAAAACCAGGGATGTACTGTATGGTGACTAATATAATATAATAAAAAATATTTTAAAAAATTATTATTCCATGGACCAATGTAATCTGGTCCTTAGGAGGCTTTTTGCTTCCCTAGTCTGTTGTAAGAATAGTTATTCTCCTCCCTATTCGTAATCTCCATCTAATGGGTTTGTAAAAGGAACTGGATTACTGAGTATTTAAGGTCACACTTGTATAATGGTATTTCTAGGCATTGTACTGTTCTATGCCCCACAAACACCCTTTGTCCCTGTCAGGATGAATTAACCATAGGAGTCTGTGTGCACCACTATAAACTGACCATTAAATTCTTTTTTTATAATAGTGACTTTGGATTTGCATTATGTTCTGTTTACTCTGCTTTTGCTCCTCCAGATCCACTCTCTCTCTCCACTTCTCTCCATCCTGCTTTGTGTCTCCGGCTTCCAATTTAAGTCATCTTAATGGGAAACACTGGAGATGTGTTGGGTAATATATTCTGTTGGCTCCCTCCCTGCCATGGGGTGAGCTGCCCGTGGCCAGTTTCTCAGTGAAGTGCCCAACTCCTTTCTAAAACTCTTCTACAGCTACAAGCTCTCTCTTGATTCTGGGCAACCATTCTCTCTCCTTGTCTTTAAAAGCCTAGGAATGGTAAAGTCTCCCTAGTCTTGTTATCCCTGGCATACTTTGCCATCACTTATTGGTCTCCCTTAACTTTGCCCCACCCCTGTCAATAATTCCTTCATTAAATTCTCCTTCATGACTCTGTTAAGGTACCATCTGCTTTCTGTCCACACTCAGACTGTTGCACAGAGCAAGTTCAACCAGTTGTATTTATCAACTTGGATTTTCTTTATACATTCTGTACTTTTTTATTTTTTGACATTAGGTTTGAAATTTTTACATTTTTTATGTTAAAAATGATAAATATGGACTCGATGATTTGTATGATATATATTATATATAATATATATAATAATATATATATTATAATAACATATAATATATATATATTATATGTATCATACAATTTAGTACAATACAATTCAATACAATGAGCTAAATTTAATGGCCCAGGTACTAGAGAAGCAAATAGGGAGGATCTTCGCCAACTTTGGTGGTTGGAAAAGACTTCACTGAGAGGTCCTCAGTAGGACTTGGCCATTTCACTGCCCATTTCAACTCAGGATCTGTGGGTCTCACTGCATGACAGCCTCGGGACCACTAGCGTTAGCTGCTCCCAGTGTCACTCCAAACTTTCTTCAGGGCTCCCCAGCTTCCACGGATCTAATGGCATCTACCTGCAACTGTGTGAGCACGTGCACACACACACACCACACTCACACACGCAGAAAAGGTTGGCTGGAAGGACTACGTAAGGGCTGTTAAAACAATTTATTTACATGAAATGACTGTAATTTTAAAGCATACTGAATTGAAAGTTTTAAAAAATTGTTGAAACAGTGAAATAGTCAATAGATAAACAGCTTTGTTTGAATTTGCACTTTAACAAGTCCTGATAATGTTTTCTATAGAAGTCTTGCTACCAATATGATGAATGGAGATCTATTATAATGGATATTATTCTTACAATGAGTTCTTATAGATTTCTATAAAAGCTTGTCAGGAGAAATATATAGACAAGGACATAATTATCCTATTAAAGATAAATATATAGAGAGAGAGAGATTATTAGATACATTAAAGATATATATATATATATATTTATATAGGCATCAGACCATCACTTATGAATACATTTGACAGCTAGATATGGAATCTTTCAGGAAATAGAAACCTCCTTTATAAAAACAAGTAATTGGCAGCTGTCTCAACGGGATGCCCATTAGCCAGTCTGATTTCACTCAAACCAGTTTTGTTGGGTTCATGTAGCCTGACCAATCACCCTGGGTTGCTGGGGACTGAGGTGTTCTAGACAAAGTCTTTCTGTACTAGAGCCACAATAGTCCCGGGCAAACTGGAATGAGTCGGTTTTCTAGCTCCGTGTCTTTATGCAAATCAACAGAGGATATCGCTGTTATAAGATGAGTTGTGTCCTGACCAAAATTCTTATGCTGAATTCTTAATCCCCAGTAGTTCAGAATGTGACTGTATTTGGAGATAGAGTTAAAATGAGGTTATTGGAGTCGTCCCTAATCCAATATGACTGGTGTCCTTGTAAGAAAGGGAGATTGGGACACAAACACACTGAGAGACCCGTGTGAAGACACAGGGAGAAGATAGTTATCAATGAACCAAGGAGAGAAACTTCAGAAAGAACCAACACAGGCAACACCTTGTTCATGGACTTATAGCCCCAGAATCATGAGAAAAATTAATTTCTATTGTTTAAGCCACCCAGCCTGTGGTATTTTGTTATGGCGGCCCTAATAAACTAATATACTCCTAATAGCTATTCTTGGTTTCAGTTTAGTGCATTTCAGCTGGTGATTAGAGTCTAATCTCCTCCTAAGCTTCTCTTCTCTTCGCTCTTCCTCTTCACTTCTCAGACAGGAAGACTTGTCCTCCCTAATCCCTTCACCTAGATTGTGACCTCCGCACGTCCCACTTCTCTTTTCTTCTGGCACCTTGCCCCTTCATTAATCCTCCCTCTCTTATGAACTCTACTAACTTATTAAACTATCTTTCAACCCTAACAAAATTCCTTTAACCCTGGCACTTCGTAAATGTCAGTTAAATAAACAAAGAATCACACTAACTTCTCTTTCCTTCCTTCTTCTCCCTCCAAACTCTGAGATTCTTTTGCATTTATTGCCTTCCCTTCTCCATTTTCCACTGACTTTTCAGCCCTCTACGTTCTGGTTCTTGGCTCTCATCATTATACTGAAACAATCCCATAAAGTAACCTAGGACCACAGCCACTGTTATCATCGCCATTTTGAGAATTAATAAAATTCTCTTTTCTTCCAAACAGAGTGAACAGGGTGAGCAGGGTATAGACTGGTTTTTTTCCTTAGCTGCACAACCATCCCCTATAGCCATACTCGGGATTTCATAACATCCAAATTCAACTGTTTTTTCTCATCCTAGCCTTTCAGGAACTGACTTTAGTGTTTGACACTGCCAAGCACTCTGATCCTGGAAACTCTCTCTTGTCTGGTTTTCTAGGCCTTCTTCCTGCCTTTGATGGCACCTCAGGAGTCTTTAAGCAACTCCTGTCCCCATCCCTCCCCCAGCTTGCCCTTGTGCTCCCTGTGCACTGTCTCTCTCTCTTTCTCTCTCTCTCTCTCACACACACACACACAACACACACACACACACACACACACACACACACACACACACACACAGCAATCCCAGCAATAATTATTCCTCAAATTTCAGTCTTTGGTCCTCTTCTCTTCCAACTCTCTTGGGTCACTCATATTGGGTCATGACAATCATCACATCTTCGCAGTTCTTTCTTGATTTAGAGCGCCAACCCTATATCTCTCTGAACATCGGGCTTGAATTTGAGCCATAGTCACTTTCACATGGAGATCTCATCAAGGTTATCATACTTAATATGTCTAAAACCGAGCATATCATATTCCCACAGATTCTTTCTCAGTTGTGATGTTACCATCCCAATCACCCAGACTAAAATCTCAGAGCTGCTTCTCACTCTTCCTCTTACTCATACTGCACATATAATCTATAAACGTGTCCTATTGGCCTTATCTTCTAAAACTCTCTTAAATTCTTCTCGTTTTCATTTCATTGGAAAGATAGTTTAGTGTAGTGGTTAAGAGCATGGATGCTAGAGGCAAATCAACTGGGGTCAAGTCTGGGTTCCCTTTCTACATCCTGGTTATGAAACCTTAGAACAACGATTTGACTTTTCATCCGTAAAAATGGGAGTAATAACAACCTATCTTACACAGTTGTTGGAGAATTAAATAAATTAATATGTGTGTAGCAATTATTAACCATATGTTCGCTCAACTTGTTTCCTCTTCCTAACTACCCAGCCAAACTGTAGTTCCTGGATCCATTGCCCCTAAGAGGGACCATGGAAGGTGAGCAGAAGTATTGTGTTACTTTCAATTAAAGACAGTTAAAAGAAGACTTACATTTCCTGTGCTCTCTCTTCCTTTTCTGAGGCAATATTGGAAGCAACACATAACAGCAGTGAAGTTAGATGATGGAAAGATTCTGAATCGTTGGAGAAGAGCTGCCCAGGGGAGCCAACCAACCACAAGCTTCCGCAGTGAATTTTGTGTGTAAAAGAGAAGTAAATTTTTAAACTTTTATTGTGTTAAATCACTGTTTTTTTTTAAATAGCCACTAGTATTATTTACTCTAAACATCATATAAATACACTAGAAACAATGTCACAAGTAATAAGTACTCAATAAATGATAGTGCTCACTATTTCTACTGCCACTATTTCAGGTTGAATCCAAAACATTTTTCACTTAGATTATGAAAGGATCACATAAAATATCAACTCTTTCTGGCCTGAGTAGTTCATTTATTTAGGATATATTTTGCTATAAAAGTCTTTGTAAAAGAAAGTAATTGTTTTGCCCACTTATATTGTTGATAAATTCCAGAATGACTATTACTTTGTAATCTCCATAAAGAGGAAAACAATAGATATTCCATTCCTTCTTTACTGCCTCAAAGAAAAGTGTAAATGATGCCAGGACTTCTATATGTTCACAAATTACAACTTCTTTCCTACCACCTGCATCTCAGCCTCTCACACGTAGATGTCAATTTGACTTAGATTCAAATCCTGGTTCTCCCACATCCTCTCCTTCCTGAGTCTCTCCATGTATAGGATATGCTTTTATGGCCAATTCTTTGGTGAAACAATATGTACTTCCCCTGTTTCCATCAGGCCCTTAGTTTACATTTTTTAAGAGAATAGTCTTTTTGAACATTTCATTATGATTTATGGGACATATTTTAAGTGCTTTAGAGAGGTGATAGACAAAAAATGTTAGCAGGTGGGTGTCTGGGATTAAATCTAGACCTTTTTTTTTAAGATTTCATTTATTCACTTGAGAGAAAGGGAGAGAGAGAGAGCATGAAGTAGGGTGGGGAGAGGGAGAAGCAGACTCCCGGCTGAGCAGGGAGCCCAACATGGTCCCAATTCCAGGACCCTGAGATCATGACCTAAGCCTAAGGCAGAAGCTTAACCGACTGAACCACACAGGTGCCCCTAAATCTAGATTTTTTTATATTCATTATTACAAATACAATTCTACTTTTAGGAAGTGGAAGTGGAAGTCTTTTTGTTATAAACTGTGTTTTAAAGCCAGACTTCATGACTTTAAGTCTCACCACCACATCCATCTGTTTTCTTTCTCCTCATCAATTCACTATCATATCTTTTTTAAAAAAATATTTACTTATTTATTTGAGAGAGAGAGCACAAGCAGGGGGAGCTGCAGAGGGAAAGGAAGAAGCAGACTCCCCGCTGAGCAGGAAGCCCCCTGCGGGGCTTGATCCCAAGAGCCTGAGATCAGGACCTGAGCCAAAGGCAGACGCTTAATGGACTGAGCCACCCAGGTGCCCCCAATTCACCATCATATCTTATCCACTATCCCAACATCCACTAAATGCTATTTAGTTTTTAGGTTTTTTCCTCTGAGAAACAACAGTATTGATAATAATAACCAACATAAATGTGAGTTTCCTGAGCATCTGGCCTGTATCTCATTTGACCCTTACTATACCAGTACGAGGCGGGTATAATAATCATCATGTCTTACAGGTAAGGAAAAGGAGGCTTAGAATAATGATGTTGCTTTTCCAGGGTCACACAGCGACACAGGGCAGAACAGAAGAGCACAATCAGATACAGCTTCAAATGTGAACTTGGCACCTGATTCCACAGCCCGAGAGCATGATAAGCACCCGGCAATACTGCAGGCATCGTGGGATCTCTCCCCACCTATGCCTGAGTATCTGATACACCTCTGTAAAAACAGTCACCATACTCTGCCTTAGATTATTGCTGCAAGCACTCCTTTGTGTTTTGTGACCTCTTTGAAGGTAGCAGTGGCAGAACATAAATATCCATTTGAACTGATAGAAAAGATGTTAGTATCTCTAAGATCAGTGACATTCTTCTTTTAATATTTTAATTTTTAATTTTATTATCTTTTTAGAATTATGACACTGTTTGTTGTTGTTGTTTTTGTTGTTGTTTTAAGTAAACTCTGTGCCCAGCATGAGGCTCCAACTCACTACTCAGAGATCGAGTCATACGTTCTACCCAATGAGCCAGCCAGGCGTCCTAGTGACATTCTTCTTTTAAATGTATTGTTGTCTCTATTTCAGGGTATCTTCATTGCCAAGGGAATAAAACTCTGGATTCTTTATATAATCTAAAGAGGAAGATGATTTCTTTGCCTTCTCAGATTGGTTTTACTCTTAGTGAAATGATCCATTGTACAATTACTTTTGTCCTGGCTATTCCAGAAGGGGTCATTCTTGTAGTAGAGATTGTATCTTCTTTCTCTTTTGTAACCACTTACACAGGCTAATTGAGTGTCCCTTCAATAAGACTTGCTAACTGTGCAAGCACAACACAGGCGATGGCAAGTTAATGGTGGTGAAACGAAATACTCCACTCTGGGTGTAGGCAGAGATGTTGCGAGAATGAGTGTATTACCCAGTGTATGTCAACGGTGCTGTAAGCCTGTGAGAAAATTAATTTCAAGTCTTTTTTCTTAGGATAAATGTTTACATTGTATAAGCCTTACATTCTTTACCTCCCCTTTTCCTTTACAGCTTTGCGAGCTAAGGTTGTTACATGTATGTTATGTTACATACATACATCTTGGTCGGCTAACTTGGGCAGCTGTAACAAAATACCACAAACTGGGAGGCTTATAAACAACAAAAATTTATATCTCTCGCTGCAGGAGGCTGAAAGTCCAGCACGGTCCGGTGGGGCCTTTTTCCAGGTTGCAGACTTTTCGTTGTGTCCTCACACGACAGAAGGGAGGAGCCAGGTCTCTGGAGTCTCTCTCTCTCTCTCTTTACCAACAGCATACGCACAAATTTAATAATCTCTTCAGTTGTTTGAATGTGATATTTTCTTTTACTACCCCTGGAACTGAAGGATAGGAAGTGGGGGATCTAGCCTTTGTGGTGCTAACGCTGCGTATTTGTAGCCGCTGGCCATTCTTCAGGAATTGGTCTATGTACGCCAAAAGATATGCTTGTAGCACAAAATGTTCCACAAATCATCATAATAACTTCCAAATAATTTGTTGATTTTTTTGACTGGTGTGTGTGTTGTCTGACACAGCTGTCCCAAGTCAAATGATACCCTTTTCGTGCCTCGTTGACATGGAGGAACATGTGAACTCCTCAATGACTTCCCCAACAAATCGATAGTCATTGGATGATGCATAGTCTCCATAGATGGAAGAATAGTCCATGGTGTTCAATTATTTCTGTGTCATTTGCCAGTGTATTAAAGGATATGATAAAGAATAAGAATCAACAGCCAGATGAAGAGATCCCTAGGGCAAGGCATGGGTGACGGGCACAGAGCTTCCATGCTCTTTTCAGACATGCCATTCTTCCCCCACCTCCACGTGTTCACCAACCTGGGAGCTCAGGGAGTCTCTTATAAGGGCACTAATCCAATCATGAGACCTATTCACCTCCCAAAGCCCTCATACTACCTTCACTTTGGGGGTTAGGATTTCAGCGTATGAACTTTCAAACATTCAGGTCATAGCAATACAACACATAAATGTAAGACATTATAGATAGCTATTTTACAGCAAAATGTGTAATATAAGCTATAATGTTATGCTTATTGTGCAAGTGAAGAAACTGAAGTTCATACAAACTATTACTTGGCAAATGTTACACAGATAATTCAAGGTAAAGCCAGGTTTCCACCTCAAGTCTGATTGCAAGTCTAGTGAACCCTTTCCATTTCATCTTCGCTCCCGTAGCCAAGACCTGTGACCAAGCATGTTGAGGTAGCTTCATGACCTGAAGCAAGTTGTACCCTTTACAGAAATACAACTCAGGCCTGTTGTATCACCAAGATGGGTCTTAGAGCTTGCAAAACTCAGACATATGGATCTGCATTTGTGAATCCCTTTCACACACGAAATCATTTCTCATTGTCGATATATGCACTATACAGATCTCGACCTCAAAATTCTCTGGACAGGGATGGCTGGGTGTCTCAGTTGGTTAAGCTTCTGCCTTCAGCTCAGGTCATGATCCCAGGGTCCTGAGATAGAGTCTTGCATGGGGTTCCTTGCTCAGCAGGGAGCCTGCTTCTCCCTCTGTCTGCTGCTCCCTCTGCTTGTGCTCTCTCTCTCTCTGACAAATAAGTAAATAAAATCTTTAAAAAAATATATATATATATATATATATATATATATATATATAGACAAAAAATTCTCTGGACACCATTTCCAATACCCAGCTTCAGGAGAAGGGAAATTTATGTGATTTCAAAGACTGATGAAAAACACAACACAACTTGCCCTTCCATGGTCTTGTTGTGTGAAATTCTACCTTTGGGCATTTTTTCCTCTGTAGTCTGATAATGGCAAATGCCCTTTGACACCTTAGGGTAGATGAATTCGTAAGAAACATTCCTTAAAGGAGGTATGTACAGGATGTAGAAAAACTGTTAGGAAACAAAGCAGGAATATAGGAAAATTAACTGGTGAACCAAAAAGAGCAGATGGGGAACTTTTACAGTTTTGCTTACTGTAAAGCACTGAACTGCGTCCCCCTAAAAGATAATGTTAAAGTCCTAACCCCAGGTCCTTATGAACATGACCTTATTTGGAAATAGGGTCTTTACAGATATACTCAAGTTAAGATGAAGTCATATTAGATTGGGGTGGGCTCTAAATTCAATGACTAGTGTCTTGATAAGAGAAAGGAGAGGGAGATGTGGATATAAAGACAGAGAGGAGACACAGAGCAGAAGGCCATGTGAAGGCAGAGGCAGATTGTGAGTGATGCAGCTAAAAGCCAGGGAATACTAAGGGTTGCGGGAGCCCCCGGAAGCTAGGAAGAGGCAAAGAAAGATTCTTCCCTAGAGCCTTCAATGGGAGCAGGCCAATAACTTGATTTCTGACTTCTGGCCTCCAGAACTGTGAGAGGATAATGTTCTGTTCCTTTAAACCACCTAGCTTTGGTCATTGTTATGGCAGCCTCAGGAAGCTAATTTACCTGCTTAACACCGCATCTTCAATTTTAAGTTTATTCTGTGTGATAATTTTGAATTTGAAATTTGATTTAATCCTTTTTACTAAATAACGCTCTTTAATTTTTGTTCCCAAAATATGTCATGCATATTTCTACTCTTCTAACAATCCTATCTCTCCATCCTTTCATCAATGGGCTACCCCACCCCCACTACCCCACACCCCACACCCCTCCACGAAGTCTGCACATGTTCACATCTGCCCCCTTAAAGAAGAAAACTACTCCCCTAACACTTTCTTGCTTCATGGAAGTTTGCACTCTTTATACTCATGTGAGTGGCAAAAATCATTTTATGTATACTCTATATTCATCTACTAAAATATAATATTGAAAATATTTCTAATAATGTCTCTTTTTAAATAGAAGTATTTTAAAAAGTTATTTATTTGAGAGAGAGATTGTGTATGCATGCGTCCACGCAGGACAGAGAGAAAGGGAGAAGCAGACTCCCCACTGAGCAGGGAGCCAGATGCTAGCCTCAATCCCAGGACCCTGGGATCATGCCCTGAGCTGAAGGCAGTCAGTCGCTTAACCCACCCAGCCACCCAGGCGCCCTTCTAATAATGTCTTATAAATAACGACATGGGGTTTCTAAAAAGTCATTGTCTTTAGTCTTTATAAAATTCCCTGGATTCCAGGTATACAAACAACCTCTGGGGTTAAATGAAATTGCTTTAAGGTAGATTGTTGCTTGATCCCAAAGCCATTGCAGAGACTCACCCCAAACCCAGTCAAATGGATCTCTATTCCTCTGCCAAACACTCCTCTGAGAACCTTGTCATAGCCTTGGGGAGAGGAGGGAAGGAGGAAAGGGGGCTGGGAGAGGGCGTGAAAACAATGGCCAACTTGCTAGGGCAATCAAATGCCATAGCAACACTGCCTGGTGACTGCGTGATTATTAGGGTTTTAAAGTTTAATTTACGCAGTTGTCACGGAACCCAGCTTTACAATGTCTATTTCATCTCAAGGTTTCTTATTCTGGGAGCTATTCTATCCTAAGGTATCCTCAGCCCTTGCCTAGCACCGTGCCTGGCACGTAAAGAAACCCAAAAGCTAGTGAATGGTGGTCACTAGGAGACCTGTCTGCGGGTTCTAATAGTGGTCTCTCCAGAAAAAAAAAAAAAAAAAAAAAAAAAAAAAAAAAGGAACTCCCTTCCTCTGGATCAGAATTCCCTCTATGAGCTGTGGAACAAAACTATTGCTACCACCATCGCTATAATTCTATCCACGGTAATTATCATAAAGGCCTGACAACACCCTACAGATGAAAGTTCTGAATAACTGTCATAACCAGGAGATTTAAGACCTCGCCAAAAACCAGTAGATGTTCAGAATCCACTGGACAGAAATCAGTTATGCTATAGCAATCGCACTTTAATCTGTGGCGAGATTTCCGTGTAAACGAGACAAATTAACGGGAATATACAGATGAGATTTCTTTTTATACACAGCAAGCTTGGCTCCAGGCCGCCCCATCATCCCCTTCAGATGCTTGGGCCTGTCCGTAGGGCTCTGGACCGCCAGACTCCTACAGCCGCTCAGCCTCCGCCTCCGCGCCGCCTGCCTCCCGGGACAATTCGGCCCCGCAGGCGCTTCCAGGGGGGCGTCCCCGTCCGCTCCAGCCCCTGGGGCTTCGGGAGCGCCGGCTGGGAAGCGGGAGCTCCGCAGAGCACCCGGGCGTCCGGGCCGCCGAACGCGCGCCCCTAGCCGTGGGTCCCGTAGCGGCCCCGAGGGGCGGGAGCCGAGCTGGGCGGCGAGGCCGGGCCGGGGGCGCACGGCGCCCCCAGAAGCGCGGGCTTCCCCCACCCCCGGAGGCGACCCCACCTCCCGCCCCCGCTGCGTGCGCGCGGGTGTCCGTCTGTCTGTCTTCTCTCTCGACGTCAGTGGGAATTTCCAGCCAGGAAGTGAGAGAGTGAGCGAGAGAGAAAGAGAGAGAAGTGCACCAGCGAGCCGGGGCAGGAAGAGGAGGTTTCGCCACCGGAGCGGCCCGGCGACGCGCTGACAGCTTCCCCTGCCCTTCCCGTCGATCCGGCCTCTCGCCGCCGCCGCCGCCGCCGCCCTCGGCCTGCGCCCCGCCGCCGGCCCCGCTCCGAGAGCCCAGCGCAGCCCAGGCCGGAGCCGCCGCGGCCGGGAAGGCGGCACTGCCGCGGCCCGGCCACCGCGCGCCCTGCGCTTCCCTCCGCCCGCGCTGCGGACATGGCGCGGCGCTGACTGGCCCGGCTCGGCGAGACCGCGCGCCCGCTCGCCCGGACCCGACCCGACCCGCACCGGACCCGCTCCGGCCCAGGCCGGCCGCTGCTCCTTCCTTCGCCGGCCCGCAGGCCCGCGCCGCCCGGGAGGGGAGCCCACAGGCGCAGGGAGGCCGAGCGCGGACTCGCCGCCAGGGTAAGCCGAACTCGGGCAAGTGGGGGCCACGCCGGGGACGTGTGGCCCGAGTCCCGCCACCTACCCGCCCCGCACCCCCTCTAGCCCAGCTCGGACTTCCTCATTCCTGCGCTAACCGCTGGGCTAGTGCGGACGGAGGACCAGGTTGACAGTAGTTGAGAGGCACATGGGCTCGGAGAGAGGGGCGAAAGGCACATCTGGACTTCGCGGGGGCCGCTTGGCCAGAGGGCCGTGGCTGCCCGGGCCGTCCTTTCTCCTCGCGTCCCAGCGCCAGGCGGGAATGGGGACCAGTGGGGGAACTCTCCCAAACTTTTCTTTTTTTTTAATGTTCACCCCCACCCCCACCCCCTCCTGGCGTGGCTTGAGGGTTGAGGTGCGCTTCGGAGAGGGGAAGGTGGTTGGTGCAGTGCTGAACCAGATTTCACCTAAGGGCGTTCCATGAAATGAAAGCAGAAGTGTATGTCAGTCCTCTTGACTGGGAAAGCCCTCCCCAGCTCCCCCAGACTGAGTAGAACAGCCTCATTCCTTCATCTCCTACTTCAAAAAGAAGCCCCCACTTCTCTCTCTCTCTCTCTCTCTCTCTCACACACACACACACACACACACACACACACACACACACACACACACACACACTGACCAGCCAGGACGTAATATATTCACCTACTATAGGATCCGTATCTTCGTTTTCAAAAAACAAGGAGGGCCTGGTACTGATTCTACAGAGCCTGGCATTTGAGAAAAGAAATTACCTACTTAGAGCACTTTTTAGATACTGATTATGTAAAACATTTGGACAACAGCACCGTGTATCATGCATGACCTCTAAAACAAAAATAATGATATAAACAAAGCCTGTCCTAAATACAAGTTTTCTTATGGTCTATAAAAATAGATACCAATGGAGATGTTTGCCCTGATTTACTGGTCTGTTCTGAAACCTAAATGGGACTTGATGATACAGTACTTGATTATCAAGATTTAAGACCTTTTCGTGGACTTCGTTAAGTACAGTTTTTCAGCATCGCAGCTTATTAAATAACTGTATTTAACTTAAAGATTTTGTTATAAAGCCCATAATCTGAGAAAATGACCATGGTATTACTAAAACATTTAATAACTCCGGTATACAAATGTTCTATACACTGGTGATCTTTGGTAAACACTGACGCTTGGCATCAAGATGTCTAGCGCTTATTTTTCTAGCAAAACATTTCAATAGAATATTCCTGAGTAGTTTAAATTGCATAGTGTTTGTTAAAACGAAAACGGACTCTTGATGTAAATAAAGTTCTTAGCTGAAGTATGTCGTTTTCCTGATTTTAATATTGTGCTTTCTAGAGATGAATCCTTTTACTGTTTGATGCACTAAAGAAATGTAAATAATTCAAAGTAAAGTATTTTTTGAGCTTCTGCGCTTGGGAAGACAGGAAATACAAAGATTTGTTTCCTGTAGCATTTTACATTTATCATGCAATTAAGTTGCTAAGAGGAGTTGAACTTATATCTTAAATGGAAACATGAAATCTCCTGAAATTATTCATCGATATTGATATACCTGCAAGTCCTCAATGCCTTCTGGAGCTCGTTCAGATAAAATGTCTTCCTGGGCCACAGCCTACTGGACAAATGTGAACACAAAGAAAGGCTCATTATGTGTAGATTTCATGCTGGCACAGAAATACTGCTTGCTGTGAATAGTACATCACTTCTAACCTGTTTGAAAGACTTTTTAAAGGAAATACTATAATCCAATTAGGTGTTGGTGGGTTTGACAATTAGGGTTTGAAAATCTATTATCTTTTTTTTTTCAGATTTCAGTTTGATCTTGTGTTCTGCAGCTGGCATTCAGATGGGCTGAGTAAACACCCTGTTTTTCAAACCTAGTTAGTAAATACTAGAGTATGCATACAAAAATAGTTGTTCCCCTTTGTAAGTACTACTTTGATCTTTGCACTTCCTTCTTACTTCTACCTCTTCAACAAGTTCATCTGTGATGACTGTTGCCCTTGGTAAAGGTTTAGTCGGAAATAACTAGAATGTTAGATTTAGTGATCATATTCCTCGTATTTCTCTTGTCATGTTCCTTGGAACAAACTGAAGCTAGTTTAAGAAACTAATATTTAGGCAGGTTTTTTACTACTGCTTTCAGACTTCCAGATAATTGATGAAGTAAGTTACTACGTTCACTTTCAGGGATTGCTCATTGTGGTAGATAGAAGGTCCAGATAAAGACTTGGCGGCTGCAGGAATCTTGGACTATCATTCAATCAGCAAGATTTTTTTTTTTTTTTACCTAATTTATGAGAGGTATTCCCCTGTTCAGAAGAGGTGAAAGTTCTGGCTTCTGGGGGGAAGTGGTTACTTCATAGCCTTCAATTAGTTTGAACTTGGGAGAAGTAAGAACAGTATTGACATTTTAAAATAATAAGTTACAAAAATATGAGTTTCCATATGGATTTTTGATAAAGTACTGAAAATATCTTTTTTTTTCTTCTTCTTCAGAACTTGTTAGTAGATGTGGTCTTCAGAGCATGGAGATGATTACAATAGAAAGTGTATCTGGAAATGCAGACTAGTTTAACCAATAGAGTAAATACTCAGATTATGCTCTTCCAGTCTACAGATTGAACAGGAATCACATTTAGCCGGAATGGATGCATAAGAATTAATGGCTATGCAAATGAGCAGGGCGATTGTTGGTTTTATTGGTTTTCTGTTTATACTATGAATCATCTAAGGTGGCAAGATTGTTACATATTGTAAGAACAGAAAAAGGAAGAGAAGGAAAAAAAGAATTTTAGTGTCATAGGATACTTTAAATATTCTACTCTTACATCTACATTTATGTCTGATTAGAGTTCATTGACAACTGCTTCTTGGTGACCAGTAAACCACATTGAAACAATTTGTGCTGCTTCCTGGGAATTAATTCTCATTTGCACTCTTGCACCTCCCACAAATACTGAACTCCCCTGTAGTGTTCTTAGAGGTGAGCAGGTAAGCCACCAGAAGCATATATACCCCTGTGAGTTGACCCTGTCACTCCTTAGGAGACCTTGAGGATTTTCAAGAACTGGAGGCATTCTAGTTCTGGGAAGGAATGTTTGGACTTGTGGTCCTACAAGTTAGTTTGGCTCCTTGACCTTTTTTTTTTTTTTTTTGAAACAATAAAGATTAATATTTGAAACCACATAATTTGGTAAAGTTAGTAGAGTAACCTAACCGAGACTCTTATCTTTGTAATATTTCATTAATGAGTATCTAGTGCCTCACTGTTAGAAAAAAAATAGCATTGTTTTCATGATGACAAACATGCTTTGTACCTTTGGTCTCTGCTATATTAGAGAAGGTGTTCCTGAGTGCAAATTAATGTGCTGTCTTTCATATTGCGGGTGAGGTTGATAGACCTACCCTTGAAAATCAATTTGTAGTTTAGAAAATAAGTTGTGAAATAATATTCTATTGCCTCACTGCAAATAATTTAAAGCCTAACAGTTTTACATTAAAGTAGGATAAGATGTCATTTGTTAAAAATTACAGAAGTCTCAAGAGTAGATTACAAATGAAAATATTTAATCATAAAAATTATCATTGTATTTTAAATTTTAAAAAGAAATCAATCAGTTATTATTCTCTCCTTAATTTCCTATAGTAACTAATAGACTTAATTGTCAGTAGTACAAGTTTCATCTGCTTTAATTTGTTGCCTATTTTTGAAATTAAAATAATGAAGTGGAGGCTTAATTCCCCATTACAAATTGGATTATTACTTTTTATTTATATTTCACCATTAGGCCAAAATCTTATAACCAGCTTTTATTCTGACCCATACTTTCAATAGGTATTAATGAATTTAAGCTATAGACTCAATTTCTTTTAATGGTGAGAAAAGATTCTTACTGATGGAGCTTTAAATAATATAAAGATTCTATATGGCTCATTCTTTAAAAGCCTAATTATTTTTAAAAATAATAGAAAGGAGAGGGAAAGAGCTATCTGAAAAATCAAAATCCTGTAGTTCCAACTAAAAAGAAATCATGTCAAATTTATACTGACAAAGGCATATCTAACATTCAGCGTTGTGCTTGTTGGTACATAGTGGGTCATCAGTAACTATTTCTTGAGTGAAGGAATGGCATAAGTTTTCTTTTGTTTGTTCAAAAATAGGGCAGCTGTTTTCTGCAAGGAACAAAAATTACACTATTTTGCCTTGCCTTCTGGGAAGAAAGAAACCAAAAACTAGTTCTTGCTTCCTAGATATTATATTCATATCTAAAGAGCACATGAAGTTTACTAGAACAAGGAATTTATTAAAAAGTATCCAGTGCCTTTCAAAAGGAAAGTGTTTCATTCTGAAAGATGAGTTTATGAACTGGAAAAAAAATGGCTTTTAGTTTCCAGTTTTAGAGGCATTTATGAAGCAAGGTAATAAAATAATTGAAATGATAAAAGGTGCTTATGCAAGTAAAAAAATGTCACTTTTTGGCTACGCTACAATTTCTCTGAGCTCCACTGAAACTGTAATTTCAATATTAGTATCTCCAAAAAAGGAAACAATGCTCCAGGCATTGCTTTGTAATCCAAAGTTTGTCAAAGCCTATCTAAATTAAGCAATTAAAAAGTAAAAACAAAATACGTTAAGCCATCCAGAATTAAATACTTATCACCTATAAAAAACGAGGGGAAAAGTTACTAGCTGGTAAACCTCAGGAACAAGCAGGCAGGTAGTAAGGATACTGTATTTTCCACTTTCCTAGTTTAATGATTTTGCAATATCCAGGACCTCATGTCAGAGTTTCGTTGATTATTTTTCACTTGTAGCATTTTCAGAAAACTGTCCTTGAAACTCTAAATTTAACCATGTCTTCTATGTGGACACAATTTATAAAATCTACCATCCAGACTAGAAAAGAACACAATGCAGGCACTCCTAGGCTTTGTGTCCTGACCCCCAGGAGAGTTAGAAGCGTTTTATTGGAAATTGTTGATTTCAATCCACTCTGCTTTGCTGCCCACTTAATTCTGGTTCTGACAGTGACCTCTTTCATACATTCAGGTTTTAAAAATGAATTTTAAAAATTGTTTACAAATATTTCTATGTATAATCATTTCTATTGTTGCCAACAAACTGTGGAAGAAACTAAATGTTTACTTATATAACAAGTACACTGTAATGCTGTCACAGCAGTGTTTGTTAGTTAAAATAATGAGATATAATCCAAGTACTTTGGTAGCTTCCCTGCGAGAAGTCTTAGAGAAGGATAAATTCTGTGTTCCGTTACATAATCAGCTCAGTCTACAGCTTCTAGGCATGAAGAGAAGCATAAACAAAAACACAAAACTATAATGTTATCCTTATCTTTACTGTATTAGGCAAAAATCTATGGACAATTCATACATTCCATACTGGAAAATAAAGCTATGGATTTTTCTTAGTTTTAAGGCTTTTGCTACATGAGTATTTGTTGGTGAGATTTTCTTTTTTCTAACTTGAACTAAAAAAATACAAAACACGCATAAAGTTAAGCACACCTCTATAGAAAGCATTTAACATTAAAAAAATTCAATTGCTATAATGAATTTTGTCAAAGTAGCAGCCATTTAAAAAATTATTTGTTATTATTGTTTATCATGTGATTTGGACTGAACATATTACACTGTTTCAATGTCAGGACATACCTTTCCCTTCCCATACCTTTTTATCTCCAGAAATCAATTCTAACAAAAATCAGGCATGAAAGAAGAAGAATTAAAAGTGATGACAGACTCCCTAATCAGTCTACCTGTTTATTGGTCCTGTGCCCACGCCTGCAATTCATTCAAATAGTGAGAATAAATTACTTGATTGTCTTAGAAGATATGCCTCCTGAGGCAAGAGTTTTAGGAATGGAGAGAATGACTATTTTTTGAGTGTTTTAACATGAATTCTTCATGTTCTGTTGATATTTGAAGAACTTCTTTGTCTGCTAGGTCTTAGGTATTGGTTTATTTTTTAGGATTTAAGTATTTATTGGCATTTGATCATTAAGACTTGGTTTATAAACTTCAGTGTTTTTTTTTCTTTTAAACAGGGGCTGGGTATGGTGGTGAGGTCAAAGGAAAAGAATCCCTTACAATTTATAACATTTTGTATTATGCTCTGTGCATAATACAAGCATCTTTATGATTTATAAAGTTAAAATAGAGATGATACAGAAGGATGGAAGGAGTATGAATGGCTGTTTATATAGAAGAAATTCAAAGTAGAAAGAAACATGAAGAAGGTAAAGAATAAAAATTAAATTAAACTTATTTTTAGTTTTGTTGGGTGTTCAGGAAAGTACTTAAAGGAATACACAAAACCGTTAGTTTATAAAAATTAAAATTGAATATAAAATCTAGGCAGTAGAAAAGATTATTTATTTTTTTAATAGAAGGAGTGGGGGGCAGAGGGGCAAAGGGAGAGGGAAAGAGAATGTGAAGCAGGCTCCATGCCCAGCACAGAGCCCATCATGGGGCTACACCTCACGACCCTGAAATCATGACCTGAGCCAAAATCAAGAGTCAGACGCTTAACCAACTGAGCCACCCAGGTGACCAGAAAAGATTATTTTATAAAATGTATTCACACTGCTAATTTCAAGCCAGCCAGGAAGACTGGGAAAATGCTTTTTGTTGGGATTGATTACGATGAATCAAACACATACCTATTCCCATTTCCCATGCCACATTCATATGATTCACTCATTTATTACGCACTTAACATAGAGTAAGGTGTGTGGTGTGTGTGTGTGTGTGTGTGTGTGTGTGTGTGTGTGTGTGTGTGTGTTAAACCTACGAGCCTTAAAAGTTTGGTCAAAATCAAGGATAATAAAAGCATAGGTAAGGACTTAGTGGGAGTGTTCTCTATAAAATTAGATCTTGAACTTTATTACTAATGTGAATATGAACAAGAAAAATAATCTAGAAAGTGAATCAGAATTCCAAAGAATAAATTCTATGTATCATGGATGACAAGGAAAGTGTCATGAGGAAAAGCGAGAGAGAGATTGAAAAGAACATTTTTATAGGTATTTCACTGTGGATTATACTGTTTTTGATTAATTGAAAACAATGGTTATTTCCCCCTCATTCTGAAAACATTATAGAAGTCAGTTGTGATTAAGCAAACCTTAATACACCTGGAAAATTAAAATCAAAAGCATGGTATTTGACAATTAAATGTATTTGCTTGCTCTCATGCCATAACATTGCATTCGTTTGAGAAAATAGCTTTATGGCTTCTTTTCATGTCTTTACCCAATTTCCCATTTTAGGCATTTAACTAAATTTAATAAGCACACATTAGAACATTTTAATATTTCCTGACTATTTTAAGATTTTATTTATTTGAGAGACAGAGAGCACAAGCAGGGGGAGATGAAGAAGAAGCAGACTCCCCACTGAGGAGGGAGCCTGATGCGGGGCCTGATGCGGGCTCGATCCCAGGCCCCTGGAATCGTGACCTGAGCCGAAGGCAGACACTTAACTGACTGACCCACCCAGGCACCCCTGACTATTTTAAAACATTACCTTAGCAGTCATTTATCCTCAAGTTCTTTTTTATGATGGTCAGGAAAGTATCCCATTTCTCTTAGAAAGTGTGCTGTAACAGCCAAATAGGAATTAGTCCAAGTTGTTTACAAAGGTAGTTCAATCCTGTGTTGAAATAGATGGATGATTCGGGGGGCAGTTGTGCTATATTTACTAAATATTTGTTAAACTGAAGGGATCCAGTCATTCAAGGCAAGCCACAAAAAATAGTAATTTTATTGCCAAGCTGCTGAAGTATCTTCACATCGATATCCCCATCAGTATGCCAGTATCAAATTTATGATCATCCTCATTCACCAAATTGCAATCCTTCCCCCACCCCCCATGCACATTAAGAAATGCAGTTGTTAGCCCACTATGATCCGTTTGGTAGGTTCCCCATGCCAGAAATCTAGGAGCCCATTCTTCATGCATACTCACTTATCTCATCCAGTTACCAAGCTCTGTCAATTCAGCCTCCTCCTCGTCTCCAGAATCCATCCCTTCCTCATTGAATTTCTAGCTTTCATTTTTGCATTGTCTCCTGATTCATTATCTCCTTCTACTCCACCTTTCATTCCAGCATAAAGGTCAGCTTTCTAAAGTGCAAGTCTGATCAAGTCACAATCTTTATATTTCTGAAATGAATCTCTGTTGTCTTCACAAGCTGATTCCTGTACAGCTCACCTCCCACCCTTGCTCCTCACCCATCCCCTATTTCTCAAGTCGTCCACATCAATTTTTGGTTCCTTATCCTCTGTGTTTTCTCACTTTGAATGCCTCTGCATATGCGCTCCCTGTGTGAAGAGTGTCCTTTCCTTCCTAGCCAACTACTCAGCCTTCAGGGGTGGTTCGGGCATCGTCCTTTCTCTCTCTCTCTCCTCTATCCATTCTCCCTGACCTCTCTGTGAAGTTATGTGCTTGCATTCCGTGTTCTCTTGACTTCTTATGTTTTCTAGACAGAAAATATCTTGAGGGTGGGGATTTTATCTTACTTTCTCTTTGCATAGTGCCTGGTAAGTTTGCTAAATGAGTAAGTAAAGAACTAGACAGAATGTCAGCAGATATTGACTAGGTAGCTATTGATTAAGGTTTGTGGCTCCGGGCAAATTAACTTCTCTGGGTTTCATTTTCTCGATGTATAAAAATTAGAAGTTAGACTAGATGACCATTTACATCTAAAATTACTTGTTTTGTTGATGTGATAGTATTATTTGGAAGACTTCAGATTTTCTTGCTGTATTGAGCAAGATCACCGTAAGGGAAATGCATGTGAGAAGGTACAAAGATAATTCTTGACTGTCATTATGATAATATGAGGAACTGTTCATTTTTGGATTATGAGTTATCATTTATGGTCTTAGTCTAGTTTCTTTCTGGCATCAGGTGTTTCTGGGGTTGCATCTTTTTGTTATTAATCAATCTCTACCATAAACTTAAATTCATATTTCTCCAAAGAAATTGAAGACATGCTTGATACAGAAATTGCATATAAAATTCAATATTTTAACTCTAAATGGGCTCAAGTTCTCATTAATTATAACTATAGTTGGAGGAGGAAAAAAGGGAAGTGGTAGTAATGTAAACTCAGTCCTCATGTGTAGAACAAGAGCATAATGTCTAAAATCGACAAATTAAGAAAAAAAGATATAAACATAGTGTTTGCAGATATGAAGAGAACCCCCAGGAAAACTAAAAAGAGAAAATGAGGAGTAGACGAAAGTCAGTCACTCTGAAAAGCAGGATTGGAGATGAGGAGAGGTGGGGTAGGGGAATCTTTACTGTTTTATAGCAGCTCTTCTACCTTTGCATAGTAGGATATGTTTTTTAACCATTAATTCATTTGAATATACATCGGATCCTTTCCATGTGCCAGGTTCTAGGAACTGGGAATACTGAACAAGACAGAAATCCATAATTTCATGGAGCTTAGATCATGTAACGTTTTCACTTTTAAAAATTTTCTCTTTTCATTAGCCTTTTTTAAAATTGAAGAATCACATAAGTAAAAGATCGTATTAATCATGAGAGTACAGCTTTAATGATTTACCTCAAAGTGAATACACTTAGGTGGGGCTCTAGAAAGAACATTACCAGCATCCTGAAAGTCCTATTTCTGACCCTTTATAGTCAGGACCCCTACCCTTCACTCTCATTTAAAAGGTGTCACTAATGACTTCTGGATTATATGCATGTTGACTCCAGGAGCCCACATATAAATTCATCCACATACAATTGAGAATTGACTGAATGAATTCATTACTCCAAGGTGCTAATAATGAGCCTCACACAAGTACGAACCGTGCTATGGTTAAAAGCCCTAAGGTCAGTTCATTTGAGACTTTAATCACTAAACTACGTTTGTAAAAATAGAAAACAAATCACATTTCCATATTAATTTGTCATTTATGAGTTTGAGTATTTAGTTTCTTGCCCAGCATTCAATGTCACTGACAAAGAGACATGGGAGAAAAAAGCATTCACATCAGACCTTATCAGACATGGAAGCGAATGTAGTTCACTTCTTTCTTCCTTTATACATCGACATCTGCATAAATTGAAGGATTTATCCATGTGAGTGGTCAGTGTGGAAATGCCTTCCTAACTAGATTTAAGGACGGGAAGTTCCCTGTATAAGGCCTGATTTTGATGCTTGCAAGTCATCATTTGTGTGTTTGTGTAATTGGAAGATCGCGGTTTTTCTTATTTCTTCAAGGAAACCCTTTTCTCCCTCCAGAGCAATTGTCACTATATCCATAGAACCAATAAGTATTGCTTGTTCATATGATTAATCCTTTTCATTTAAAACATAAAGGATATACTTTTATAGATATGTGAGGATAAGTAAAAATGAAAATCCAAACTGAAGTTGTCATACTCAAATATAAGAGAACTTGTTTTCTCTATATCTGATCAAAGTAATATTAATCTCTAATTCATAATTCTTGAGGTCTACTTCCTCTTCAGTCTCCTCCAAAATGGTGCTCAAGACAAAGCCCAGACATGAAATTAAAATTTGGTTGTACTCCATTTTTTTAATTAAGTCTTAATTTTTTTAGAGCAGTTTCAGGTTCACAACAAAATTGAGGGTAAGGTACAAAGATTTCCCATACACCCCTACCCCTGTGTATGCCTTATTTCCCCACTATCAGCAGCTCCCATCAGAGTGGTACATTTGTGACAGTTGTTGAACCTACATTGACACATTGTAAGCACCCAAAGTCCATACATAGTTTGTGTATGGTTCATTCTTGGTGTTGTGCGTTCTTTCGGTTTGGACAAATGTACAATGACGTGTATCCATCATTATGGTATCATACAAGAGTATTTTCACGGCCCTAAAAGTCCTCTGTGTTCCACCCATTCATCCTTCACCCCCTACCCCCACCATCATACTCTATTTTTAGAGAAGAAATCTATAGTAAATCAAATCCCTTTCTGATACCACCTGAATGAAAGACCTCAAACTTTGTGTGAATGTATTGAATTAGTTTTTATGTGGAAATGGAAGGCAACAATATCTCAGGAATGACTTCAGTTATAACATGTAAGGTTTTATCTAATTTACTGTAATCTTCAGAGAACTTCTCTAGCTATATAAATTTAGATTCACCATACTTCATCTGACTATACTATCAACAAAAATAAATTTTACTTAGAATGGCATCTGCCATTTAATATATATGACACTTGATTATAACATGATTAGAAAATGTCCAGAACATCTTTTTGACCCTATAAATTTCAGTCATTTATGATTAAGAAAACAGGCATAGGCAAAGATTGATACTTATGGAACATATTAGAATGTATTCTGCTCTTTCTAAGAAAATCCCTGTCCTCCATGGGTACAGTGGACATGATACAGCAAGAATTTATGTGCTTCTCTCACACAGGAAAAGAAGTTATATTTACTCTGTTTTATTGATTCTAAGAGGTACTTCTCCCCCCTCCCAGGATTCTCTGGGTATCTTTCTGTTATTGGTTTCTAATTTAATTTTATTGTGTTTAGATAACCTATCTGTATGCTTTCACTTCTTTGAAATTTATTGAGACTTGTTTTATGGTCCAACGTACGGTCTGTCTTGGTGAATGTTCCATGTGCACTTGAAAAGAATGTGTCTTCCACAGTCATTGGAGTGTTCAATACATGCACTTAGTTTTATTAATGACATTGTTCCTACATTTTCTATATCTTTACTGATGTTCTATTGATTTGCTTTCATCAATTACTGAGAAAGGAGGGCTAAAAATGTTGACTATAATTGTAGATATGTTTCTTTAGTTTTGCCACTTTTGCTTCTTGTATTTTGAAGTTCTGTTAATACGCGCATATGCATTAAAATCGTTATTTCTCTGTGATGAATTGACTCTTTTGTTCTTAAGAAATATTTCTCTTTGCCTCTGGTAGTATTTCTTCTCTTGAAGTCTATTGTATCTGATATGTTAGTATAATCTGCTTTTTTATATTTAGTACTTCCATGGTATAACTGTCCTGACTTCCCATCCTGATACTTCTAAACTATATGAATCTTTAATATTAAAGTGCAATTTCTATGAAAAGCATATACTTGGATCTCGCTTTTTTTGTCCAGTCTGACCATCTCTACTTTCTTTTGGTCTGTTTTGTCCATTTCCATTGAATATAATTATTGATATGGTTGGGCTCAAGTTACCATCTTGGCAATTATTATCTACTTGTGCCATCTGTTCTCTATTGGTTTTTTTCCACCTTTCCTGCCATCTTTTGAATAAATTTATTTTTTAAATTCCATTTCATCTCCTTCATTGGCTATATTTTAAACTGTTTACTGAGGGACTGCAATAGGAATCCTTGACTCTACCACAAATTGATACTATAACATTTCATATATAATATAAGAACTTGAGAGTGGTATACTTCCACTTGTCCTTTTCCCTTCCTCTGTGCTATTTTTGTTACAAATTTTACTTCTGCATACGTTATAAACCCCAAAATATATTGTGCTTTTTTAATAGCACACAAGAAAAAAGTCTTATATTTACCCACGTTCTCATCATCTTTGGCATTTTTCATTCTTTCATGTAGATCCAGATTTCTATCTGGCATCATTTCCCTTCAGCATGAAGAACTCTCCTTAACAGGCTGCAGGCCTGCTCAGGATGAATTCTCTCAGCTGTTGTTTATTTGAAAAATATCAATTTCACTTCAATTTTTAAAGGTTATTTTTGCTGAGTATAGAACTGTACACTAATCTTTTTTTTTCCTTTCAGTATTTTCATCATTGTTTCTGATAAGTCAGCCATCATACTTATCATTATCCCCCCCTTGTCCCTGGATGTTTTTAGGATTGTTCTCTTTAGCATTAATTTTTATCAGTTTGGTTGTGATGTGACTAAACATGGTTTTGTCTTTATCCAACATGGGGATCTTTGAGATTCTTGGATCTATGGGTTGATTTTTTTTTTAAACCAAATTTGGAAAAATCTTACCCATTATTTCTTCAAATATTTTTTCTTCTCTCTCCAGGGCTCTAAATGACGCATATATAAGACCACCTGATATCGTCTCATAGGTCACTAAAGGTGTCTTAATTTCTTTCTGCCTTTTTTCTTCAGTTTAGATAGATTTTATTGACTAATATTTAAGTTTATCGATCCTTTCTTCTCGTGTTTAATATGTTGATCAGGTCACCTAATAAAATCCCATTTTGATTTAGAATTTTCCATTAGTTCTTTTTCTTTTTTATTTCCATTTCTCTTGCAAGATTCCCTATCCATTTATTATGTTCATCTCCTCCTTTATATTCTTGGACATATTGCTATTAACAGTTTTAAAGTCATTGGTTGCTAAATCCATAATTTGTGTCATTATTTTCTCTTGAGTCATATTTTCCTACTTTGCATGTCTTGTCCTTTTTATTGTACATTGTGGGTACTACATTGTGGAGAGTACATATTTTTGTCTTCCTTTAAAGAGTGTTAAGTTTTGTTGTAATAGGCAATAAATTTACTGGTGAATCACCTGGTTTTATAAAGTTGAGCTTAGAGTAGCCTTTATTCTAGGGTATTTCCCTTATTCCAGTAGCATGGTCTTTCTGGGGTCACAGCTGAACACTCAGATTGTTCGGTGATGTCTCTTCACCCTGGGTGATTGGAACTTCAATGTTTCTCATAGGGTCCCAAAACTTCTGGAATCTCCATTCAGCTCTTAGATCCCCAGCAGCCATTTTTCTAGTAGGCTTTACAGAATCTTTTCCTGCACTAGTACAGCTTAGTATGTATTCATTAACCAGAGGTGACCCTTATGAAGATTTCTGAGCCTTTTTGTCTGTGTAAATTCCTCATTTCTGATATCCTGCCCAGTGAGATTTCTGTTCTCTGTTTGGACTCTACTTCCTTGTGTCACGGTTTGGAACACAGTCTCAGTCAAAAAGTGAATTTAGAGCTCACCTCAAGTGTTTCCATGTCCAGTGTCTTCCATTATTGCTTCAAATATCTTGTATAGTTTTACAGTTCAGTTGGGCAAGTTCAATAATCATTACTCTGTCATGACTGAAAGTAGGAGTCCACATTTTGACAAATCTGAAATTGCAGTGTTTCCTACTATTAATATAATATCAATTTTTAAAAAGTACTTAGTATTTACTAATTTGGTGATACAAAGAAGCGAAGCTCTTGTATCTACTTTTTAGGCATTTATATCAACTTAAGAAGATGGTAAATATATAAAGTTAAATTGTCGTAGGCCAGTATGTTGCAAAGTGTAAAATCACCAGTGCACCTAAGTGGTATAGCCTTTGTGTGGACTGCATAGCTGTAGGTTACAGAGGAAATACAGGGTTTCTGGGCAGAGGTCAGATTTGAGTAGAGGCTTGAGGTGATATGTAAGTAAGAAAGATGGCATTTCAGGATGCAAGGCTACCATGAACAAAACACAAGGTGGAAATGAGCAAGGCATTTTTGAATGATCAGTCTGTCTATGATAAAAGGTTTTGGTTAGGACGCAGTAATAGATGATGTTTATAATATGATTTAATGTAATAATATAATAAGCTGAGTGGTTGAAGGCTTTTGACCTTATAAAGGAGAATAGTAGGGAGGCTACTACTGACATTCAGAACCAAGGCAGTGAAAGTTCAACTAGGGTACAACAGTGGGAATGGAAAGGGGGAGGCAGATACAATAAATAATACAAGAAAGAAATCAGCAGAAATTGGTTATTGACTGAAAATGTGTGAGATAAGGAGAGGGAAAGGAGAAAAAGGTGACTGAATTTTTGACCCTGAGTACCTGAGACAATGATATACAGGCAGAAATTGGGCAGTCAAGAACAGAGCCATTGCTGCAGGAATGATTAATTTGATTTTAGATATTAGAGAGTTGAAGATATTAAAAGCTTTATAATTTTTTAATGGTATCAGTGCTTAAAGCTAATAACAATGTATTAATACTTACATTTTGAAGTCTTTATAGTACTAATTTTATTCTGTTTACATTATAGCATTTTTGGCTAATGTACTTGTTTTCCTTTGTTTTATTAGGAACTGGATAAGCAAATACAGTAAAAATGAGTACAAAGTGGGTATGGGAGTGGGTTCTGAATAGGACCCTAACAAAGAAAATGTAATAACTGAATTACCAAGATAACTAACCCATACCCTATACACCCTCCATTTCCTGTGACACCTACCATGTTGCATTGCTTTTGCCTGTTTGTCTTCCTACTTACTAAACGGTTGCATTAGTTAGCTTTTGCTTTGTAAAAAATTACCACAAAGCTAATTAAAACACAAACATTTGTTATTTTTCTCACTTTGATGGGCTCTCTAGGTCATCTGGTCTGGACTGGCTCTGCTGATCTCTGAAGTCTTTTGGTTGCTCATCTGATGCTGTTTGGTTTGGGGGGGGGGGGCGTCCAGTAGGACCTCTCTGCTCCACACGATCTCTCATTCTCCAGTGGGCTAGCTCAGGCTTGTTCACATGGCAGCAGTATTCCAAGAGAGCAACAATGGCTGTTGCAAGGCCTCTTGAAGCTGGTGTTTAAAACTCACACTTCTATCTCATGCTATTGGTCAGAGTAAGTTACAGGCCTGCCAAGAGTCAAGGGATGGAGGAGAAATACATTTTACCTTTTGTTGGGTGGAGTTGCAAAGAATGTTTGGTCATTGCATTCAATCTATCACAACTGTGGGCCCTGGGAGTACACTCTCGTATCCTTTGCTGTCTTTGGTAACTAACACATAGGAAGTCTAAATATTTTTTTAATGAATGACTAAATTAATGAAGGGACGAACCCATTCAGGGACTATTTCAATATACCTTAAAGATATACACACTTTTATTGCGCCATTAGTGAGTATGGTGTTTTCTATGGACATATTTTAGAAAGAGAGTCTCTTGATTCTCCTTCTAGCCTTTGTAATTGAACAAAGGAGATACTTAAAACAAAACAAAATGAAAAGCAACTATTGCTGGAGCTACTGTTGTTTGGTATTTTCACCTTCATATTTGGCTGTCCCAAGAAGAACTCGTTTGGGTGCGTTGTCACAGTCCTGTTTGGCTTTTCAGGCTATGCTCTGGGTAGACTAGCTCCAACCTGAACATACAGGAGACCTGGAGCAAAGATACTGGATTAACATGAATAAAATTGTAAGTCAAGGAAAAAAATCACATCTGCCACTTGGGTAAATGAGCAAACCATGGTGTGTGGAGTCAGATTAGCTGGCATTACTCTGTCAACCTCAGCAAAGGACTTACTCTCTGTAAACCTCAGTTTTCTCCTCCGGGACCACATTTCTCAGGAATATTGTGAAAATTAAATGAAATAAGTGAAGCACTATCTATAATTCCTGATTCATGGGAAGTAATCAGTGAACTTTAGTTCTTTGTACGTGTGAACCAAACTACTGTCATAGGATGGCATTCTCAGGGTTTCTCTTTCCTGGCGTTATTGACATGTGGGGTCAGATATTTCTTCGTCGTAACGAGTTGTCCTGTGCGTTATAGGCTGTTTAGCAGCATCTCTGACCGCTACACACTGGATGCCAGTAGGACCATCCACCAGTGTGACAGCTAACAATGTCTCCAGATATTGCCAAATGTCCCTAGTGGCAAAATATGCAGACATTTCATCCAGCAGTAATAAGGATAGAGATAAAGAGGGAATGTGGCAGTGTACCCATGCATGTTGGATAGGGAAAAAAAGTACTTGATTCTTCTCAGAATGCCTCAAACCCTTACTGTCTCTATTACTTTTCCCAAAATCTAACATAAACAGAGTGATTATGCTCTAACAAAATGCTTAACATTTACTCCGTGCCACTGACTATGCTAATAAGCTTTTCATGAGTTACCAATTGAATGTTGCCTATGGATCTGCCGTCTCTATTAGATTGGCATTCCATCGTGAGCAGGGACCTTGTCCCAGCTCCAACCACGATGTAGTTGTGCTTATGAGGGAGCTATTTTCTAGGTTGGTCACATTGGTAGTGTTGCACCCCGATAATGCATTAAGGAGCTGAAAATGGATAGAGCTGTGGAAAACATGGAAAATGAGTTTATACAAATCTAGATGTAGATTACAAATATTGATTTTCTTTCAAAAACTTTTAAAAAACAGCTATTTTGAGAAGAGTAAATCCACCATTAATGTTTCTTTCATCATCACTAACCCGATATATCAGAAGAAAGATAAAAATAAATAGCCCCTTTAAAGTTAAATTTTTTTTATTATATTTTTTTGAAGAGGATTCCAGTAGTGCTTAGAAATTGTTCACCCATTCTGATTTTCTCTTTTTTTCTTTTTTTTTTTTAAAGATTTTATTTATTTATTCGACAGAGATAGAGACAGCCAGCGAGAGAGGGAACACAAGCAGGGGGAGTGGGAGAGGAAGAAGCAGGCTCATAGCAGAAGAGCCTAATGTGGGGCTCGATCCCATAACACCGGGATCACGCCCTGAGCCAAAGGCAGACACTTAACCGCTGTGCCACCCAGGCGCCCCTGATTTTCTCTTTTTTTCTTAAAAATGTGTACTTCTAATTACATAAATGAGTTAGAAAATTAAAACATAGGAATGTATAGCTTAGGGAGTAATAATCTCCATGTCACTATATATGGATCCGAACTATTGTTTTTAACAACTATGTAATATAAAAGGTATAAGTATAACATAATTATAATTAAGTGATCTGCTATCAAAGGACATCTAGATTTTTTCCAGTTTTTTGAGGCAATGCATATCCTTGTATTAATTTTTTTGCATATGTGATCATATTTTAGTACAAATTTCTGAAAGTGGAATTGCAGAGTCAAAAGATAACCTCAGTTGAATGTTTCCCATTGTATGTAGTACACACATGTATATACCTTACATGACACTTCTCCAAAAAGTTCCTCTATCTAGATAAATAGCCTTTATCTATGTCAATTTATTATTTAATAGAGAAATGGTGAAAAGTCACTCTCTTTCCTATAATTTCATCCTCATTGCTATCCAGGATGAGGTATTAAAATTACACCCAAGTGATATCTGCTATAGCTGAATATAGTCTTGAAAATAGAGACACTTCATCTCTCTGATTCTCAACTGCATCCTCTGAATGGCACCTAAAACTGTTTTTTCAAACTGCAGATTGTCACCCATTAGGGGGTCATGAAATCAATGGGTTTGAAAAGGTTGTTGTTTTTCTTTTTAATGAAATCTAATAGAACAAAAAGATCATGTTTCCTTACAGTGGGCCCTGCTCAAAAAATGTGAATATATCTGATCCTAGAAAATTCCTCCACTTTCAAGGAGGGAAGTGGCCTTGGTCTTGCTGCCTTCACTAAGAACTCTCTGTGCTGGCCTTTGATGTCAGTGGTGAGACTGTCACAGGTGTGCAGAAAGTAATCCATTAGGCATTTCAGGTAGAACTCGTCACATATTTAGAACTTAGCCAGTTATAACATTATGCCTCTCATGTGAGAAACACAAACAATTCGCTGGAGAAGCTATTTTTAGTGCTAGCTAGCTACATTTTCTATTTCTCTTTCCACGGTGTGAACATTTTCCTGAAAACCTCACCATTGGGGGAGAGAGATGCAGAGTTTAGGCCCATCTTCTCACTAGTCAACCCAGTATCTTCCTTTCTGTTTCAAGGTCCTTCCTCAAAAGCACAGAACTGTGCGAAGGGAAAGTGAGAGGAAGGGCTCAGGGAGCAGGGGGGCAGGAGGGGCTTTCCCTGGTCTTTCCTAATCTTTCAGTTCCAAAGGCTGAGTTGCTATTTCAGAATTTTGAAATAAAACTTGCTTTTAAAATTAATGCAAATATTACTCAGTGATTCATCCCTTCCAAAGAATTCTTGGTTTCTTTTGACATTTTATTTTTAAATTATGAGTTAACATTGACATCACTCTGAGGGTTACTGTTACCTCAGCTCTTCACGGTGAATTTAACTGCCTCACAAAGCCTGTAAAGTCAGATTTTAATCACCACCTGGGCATCTCTTGGGCCGCTGTTGGGCTTTTAAAACGCTGATCTTTTGGCACACATTTGTGCAGAAAGCACGGGGAGGATGTTGGCAGGAGGACTGTGTTTAATTGGATAGTTTGTCCAGTGCCTATAGTTAGAGATCTTCATTAAAGTTTTAACTACAATAAAGATCATGATAAGAACCCTGTGGCAGTTCTAATAGAGTAATTTTAGTTGAGTTTTAAAAATCAAAGTGAGGGCCACTTTATATTAAATCCAGACATTCAAAGGTCAGGAAACCATCAACAGCTGTATGTACACGTAGCACGCATAGATATTCAAAGTAACAGTGGATTCTGTCAGCTTAAGGAGTCAATGGTCTCCCCTCTGCTTTTGAAGACCCTGGGCTAGGATTATTTGAGAGGACTCAGGTGGTCAGCCCACATTAATGGAAAGCCTAAAGGCAAAAAATTTTTTAAAATGGTCTTAATATCTTTCTTGGAAGTTTGGACTCCTGTGGTGTTCTAAGAATAAGGATTTTCCACATGGAATATTGTAACTGGCATTAGCAAGGCATTTCAGTGTAACACTATTTTACTAGTATTCTTCAAATAATTGAAATTTATGATAATAACTCTTTAATATAGATGTATACCTAAGTACATATAAAAATGCAACTTTACAAAAAGAGTTGTGATTTGTTCTTTGAATAAGCATTTATTAGTCCACTAACCTACTCTAAGCTCAGCAAAATCCTGTTTTCAGGCGTTGATCCCATCAAAACCTCTCGTTTTACAGATGAGGAAACAGAGGCCGTAGTGAGTGTCGTTGTATATCCAGAGTCACACACCCAGCAGTGGAAGAACTCCGGAATGTTTCTGGGCAATTTTCCTTTTTTTTTTTTTTTTTTAGCTACTTCTCTTAATTGATTACAGTTATTTGCCAATCTTCAGTTTTACATTTTAGACTAATATTTCTTTCAAATCTGCAGGGAGTTCTTATTTACAGGACGCACCTTTTTCCCTTCTGCTGAAGTTGGACACTGCTCTGTATCCCACTAGCAATCCTCACGAGGCTCGCTCACTCCTCATCAGGCACAGAGGACTCTGGGAGGAGAGGATTTCATTGGAAACCAGGGTCCTCTTTGGAGGATTTTGTCCTTATTGGAGATGTATTCATTAGGGTAAAAGATAGACTATTTTAATAGAGACACCCAGCAATACGCTAGGTCAAAGAACAAAGAAATTTCTTTCCTTCTCACATCACCACCAGTATTAGCTGCCATTCATCAGTGTCCATGTGGCAGAAGCTAGGTCTTCTTCGTGTCTAGGCTTTATCCAGCAGGGAAGAGGAAAAAAACCCAAAAACGTGGAGGACGTTTGTCAAGGGCCTTAAGCCCAGACCTGGAAGTGGCACACAAATAGTTTTGACGTTCTCCTGGTGAGCATTTTGTCAAGTGGCCATCCCTAATTCTAAGGAAGTGTGGAGTATACTCGAGCTGAGCAATCAGACTTGCAGCTACAGATACGACCGCACAAAAGGAGTGAACAGATCTTGGCGTACAGTTAACATTCTCAGCCCGAGCCCCAAGTGCTTTACAGACTTCATGAAAAAAAAACCAAAAGAAACTTGTCTCAGGAATGTTGTATACCTGAAACTAATGGAAAATCATGTGTCACCTGTATTTCAGTAAAAAATAAAAGAAAAATTTATTTCAGGAAGTAATATTTGCTTTCAGCCTTTTTTGTCCTTTAATCTTTCATGTAAATAGGTATAAAATTTGATCTAGGTAAATTTAAATAAAATCAGCCTATATTTAAAGTAATGATAAGGATATTTCTTAAGTAAGTAAATCCAAAATGGTATGTGATTTTTAGATACTATTTTTATCTGGCCATGTGGTTTCTCACTTTTCTCAGGGGTTCTGGGTAATAGAAGATTGCTAGGGCCTGAAATACATTAATATCTGGCTAGGGTAGATTAAATGTGAGACTATAGCCTTGATAATAAGGGCTCTTACAGTCTTTCTCTACCATTTTTTTTTTAAAGATTTATTTATTTATTTGAGAGAGAGAGCACCTGCATACATGCAAGTGAGGAGAAGGGCAGAGGCAGAGGGAGAAAGAGAATCTCAAGCAGATTCCACTGTGAGCAGAGCCCGATGTAGGGCTCGAGCTCAGGACCCCCAGATCATGACCTGAGCCGAAATCAAGAGTCAGACACTTAACCGACTGAGCCACCCAGGCGCCCTTCTGCACCACTTGGACAAGGGTAGGAAATGGCTTACTGCAGGGGCATGCACTAGAGGGCAGAGCACGGCACATGGGAGCTGTCCTCCCTTAGTGCTGTGCAAAGCACTGACCAGGCCCCTCTGACAGCAGGAGGCCCCTCTCTGAGCTTCTCAACTCAAGCCGTGGGTAGAAAGCTTGAACACAGTTCTAGGACCATCACAGAATTCACAAAAGGTTGGAAAATAATCTACACGAAGAGCTAAGACTAAATCCTTGTAGTCTAGATGGTGACAAATAGAAATGACCGCTAAGAATTCAAGTATGTATGATTTTTGTACAGACGCTGAAGATTGGTTGCACCAAATTCCAGGACACTGTTGTGAGCTTGCCACGGTTTTGGATTGCACATACGTAGTAATTCCTTGATTGTGCAATTTTTCGCCTGGTAGATTTCAATTCCAAAAAGGAACTACTCTTCTAAGGTTGATGTCCCCCCTTCTAAGATCTTTTTTTTTTTTTAAAGATTTTATTTATTTATTCGACAGGATAGAGACAGCCAGCGAGAGAGGGAACACAAGCAGGGGGAGTGGGAGAGGAAGAAGCAGGCTCCTAGCGGAGGAGCCTGACGTGGGGCTCGATCCCAGAACGCCGGGATCACGCCCTGAGCCAAAGGCAGACGCTTAACTGCTGTGCCACCCAGGCGCCCCCCCTTCTAAGATCTTTTAAAAAGGATTATGTTTGGTCTTAGTGGAATAATACAGTTTACTCCTGTATGATGGAATTCTTAAGTGTCATTCCATTCTTATAGTTTTGTTTTGTTTTGTTTTGATACACAGCTCCAGAATGGCAGAAGACGATACGTATTTGGGAGGGCATGAACAAGTAAGTATTATAATCTCACTGATAATTTTTTGTAAATGTATTCATATTTTTAAATATACAGAGGCAGCAGTAGTCGTTGTCAGGAAAACTCTAAAATCGGTAAAACTTTATTTACAATTGTTCTTGAGGTTTCCCTCTCCCTCCATGTGAGGTCAGAGAGGACATGTCATATAAAATGAGGAACTTTATCACACATACTATTGCATAAAAATTATATATGCTGCAGTCAAATGATAACTACCATATTAGTTTCCTAGGGCTACTGTAACCAATGATCACAAACCAGATGGCATAAAAAATCAGAAATATACGCGGCGCCTGGATGGCTCAGTCAGTTAAGCATCCGACTCTTGGTTTTGGCTCAGGTCATGATCTCGGGGTTGTAGGATCAAGCCTATGTCAGGCTCTGTGCTGGGTGTGGAGCCTCTTTGGGATTCTCTCTCTCTCTCCCACTACACCCTCTCGCTCTCTAAAAACAAAGCAAAACAAAAAACAGAAACGGAAATATATTGTCTCACAGTTCTGGAAGCTAGAAATATCAAAACCCAAAATCAAGATGAGGCAGGGCGGGTGACTTCTGGAAGTTCTGAAGGAGAATCCGTCCCCGGCCTCTCTGCGGGCCTGCCGGTGGTTGCCCGCAATCCTCCGTGCCGCTTGGCTTGTAGCCGCATCGCTCCTGCAGACCCGTCTCTTCCCTGGGTGTCTCTCCCGTGTCTCTGTATCCAAATCTCCCTCTCTTTTCTCTCACGAAGTCCCCAGTCATTGGATATAGGGTCTGCCATTCAGTATGACCTCATCTTGACCTGATTACATCTGTGAAGACCTTATTTCTAAGTAAAGTTACGGACACAGGCACTGGGGGGAAACACAAAATATTTACTTAAAACTCATCTAGTGAGGAGGCAAATTAGTGTAGTGAAAAGACCTCTGGCCTTAGAATTCAGATATCTTTATGTGGGTGCCGGCTGCTACTGATCGGCTCTTAAAACTTGAGGAATCCCTTAGCCCCCCACCATCCCGCTTTTCTCATTTGCAAAATAGGAATGCTAGCCGCACACTCACAAGGGTGTTGAAAAGACTGGATGAGCAGTGAATGTGTTTTGGGAACATATAACTGTTCGTTATAATTTTATTTTCGGTTATGAAGGAATACCAGTGTCTCTTTTCCCTTTCTCGCCCAACTTTTTACTTTGAAAAATTTCAGGCCCATAGAAATATTAAATAGTCCAACAGATCTTTGTTGATTATTAATATTTTGCTTCCTCCCCATCCCTCCCTCTCTCTCCCTCTGGCCTTTCCCCTCCCTCTGTGTGTGTGTGTATGTATATATACACACATGCATAATACATGTTTTATATATTTTATATTAGCTGTATATTAAATGAACCGTTTGAAAGTAATTATTAGACCCTAGGGTAATTATAATAACAATATTAAATTTTTAACGTAATGATTTTTAAGAAGTATTTAAAGTACTGAGATTTATTCATTCATCAGCTATTTATTGAGGCATGACTATGTACCAGAACATTGGCTAAGACGGACTACAAAGTGAGTGATACAGCTGCCATTAAAATAGGAGGGACAGAAACATAGTTTCTATTTGGTGATGCATGCTATTGTAGTCGTTTGCACAGAATGAGCCAGAAATGGTGACAGGGGTCGCTCTACTACCTGGAGGGAAGAACAGGTTATGAAGGACTCTGCAGAGAAAGTCAGTGTCAGCTGCAATTTGGAAAATGTAGTTTGCTAGGCTAGACAGGGAGAGGGAACACTACATACCAGGACACCCTGGCCCAAGATTCATAATCAAATCATATTAAAACTTTAGTGGCAACCACCTAAAAAATGGATTTTCCAAATTTACGCATGCAAACAGTCAGGAAAATAAAACCAAAAGTGAAATACTTTTTAAGGGATCTGGTATCACTTCTTCAAATAAAATAGACTTGTGTAGAATTCCCTATTCTTGATAATGTTCTGATTTATTTAGACAGAATGAGTATGCATTGCTCTTCACAGTAAGATGTCCTTTTGAATTTTAGTGTACAAATGGTGATGTGGGATAAATCTAGGAACATTTTCTTTGATTACAGCAGAAAAGATATTTGGCTACTCATATTATCAAAACCCATGTTTTACCTTTCACTTTTAATATGCAATGTCTAACATTTGAGGGCAAACTCTAACCAGCATTAGGGTTGTTCTGCTTGGTTTTAGACCATGCTTTCCTGTCTATACACAGGAAATCTTATCAACAAGAGATGGTCCTTTATGCCACACAAAAGTAAAACCTGCTGAAAACATTCATTTCGAGAGTTTTTCTTATGTGGGCACTTTTGTGATCAGCAGCAACAGGGGTGGGGTAGATCTGATATTTCCATTTTTGAGGCGAGAGGTCCTTGAAGTAGGAGGGTTTTTTTTTTCCTGGTCTCAAGCTTAACGGTATGTATTTCCTGAAGCATACATGTCTTCCGTGAAATATCCCCAGTGTTTTGATGTAGTCCGGAGTTTGCTCTCCAGCTGCGAGTTAATACACAATGCAAGCTGCAGTGCACAACGCGGCTTCTGTCTTCCTCGTCTGAAGTGGAGTGTGTGCCCCGCTCCCAAGACCGGTGCTCTGCCCTCTGCTCAGTTACCTTAGCCACCCGCAGGACCACAGGGACGACATTTTTTTGCTAGGTCATCTCTTCTGTTCTGAGACGGGCGAATACTCTCTGTAAGGTGGGGCCCGTTTTTTTACAATAGCATGTTTTTTGATTCCTATATTTCCTTTCCAGGGAACAATGAATAGCATAGATGAACTTTACTCTTAAGCATTGAAGTGGAGCAGATTTACTGTTCCTCAGTTGAAAATTTGCATACCTCACAACTGGATCTGAAATGTTCTTTATTTAAACACTGTGTTTCTTACTCTTGATTTAACTAGGCATACTAGGCTTGTAGGTTCTAGGAACCTACAATAATATACTAATAAAAAAAGAAGAAGGAGGGGCGCCTGGGTGGCTCAGTCAGTTAAGTGTCTGCCTTCGGCTCAGGCTGTGATCCCAGCATCCTGGGATCGAGTCCAGCATCGGGCTCCCTGCTCAGTGAGGAGTTTACTTCTCCCTCTTCCTCTGCCCTTACCCCCAGCTTGTGCGCTCTTTCTCTAGCTCGCTCTCTCTCAAATAAAAACATTTTTAAAAGAAGGAGTAAATTGTAATGCTGGTTTTTCTTTTTGTTTAATACCAGCTTACTAACCAGCATATCATAAAAAATGGAATAGGGTTGGTTTCTGTGCAGTCCACAGACCTTTCAAACAGATGACTTATTTGGGTTGAAACAAATACTAAGCTCAGAAATATGAATTTCAAGTCCTGAATGAACTAAATGGAAAGGAAATTTTCTCTTGGGATAGGTAATTATAAATAACTTATCAAGATAGACTATAGAATTCAATCAACACATATTGCTTGCCCACTGCGTTAGTTCTCTGTTGCTACTGTAACAAATTACCACGCATTTAGTGACGTAAAACGACACAAATTTATTCTCTTACAGTCTGAAGGTCAGAAGTCTAAACTCCAGGTGTTCGCAGGGCTGCATTCCTTCTGGAGGCTTTCTTTTCCTTGCTTCTTTCTTTCCTTGCTTCTAGAGGTGGCCTGCATTCCTTGGCTTGTGACCCCTTCATCACATCAACAACTTCTTTCCAGTGTCATACCTCCTACCATTCAGTTTAATCTCCTCTATCCCTCTTACTGGGCCCACTTGGATAATTCAGGATTGTCTATGTCCATATGAGACACACAGAGAGAGAGAGAGAGAGACAAAGCACGAGAGAAAGAGAGAGCACAAGTGAGGGGAGCAGCAGGCAGAGGGAGAGGAACAAGCAGACTCCCCACTGAGCAGGGAGGCCAATGCAGGGCTTAATCCCAGGACCCTGAGTTCATGACCTGAGCCGAAATCAGACACTCAACCAGCTTCAACCAGCTGAGCCACCCAGGTGCCCCTCTGTGTCCATATTCTTAATTTAATAACATCTGCAAAATCCTTTCTGCTATATGACATAGCATTTACAGCTTCTGGGGATTAGGATGTAGTTGTCTTTGGGGGGCCATTATCCAACCTATCACACCCACTAAATTCCGGGTATTTTGCATTGTGCTATGTAAGTAAAGGTGAAAAAAAAAAGTGAGGGAGCTCTCTGCTCAGTTATATCTGCTGCTTAGACTGTAAGTTATATTTTTAGTTTATCTGTAAATTGCACCAGGGCTATTGCCTAATTCTTATAGGCCTTGAAGTTGCATGGCTAGAGTAGGAGTTTCTTTATCATCATCAAAGAAATATTTCTAGGATTTCCAAGACTGTATTCTTATGCTCATATTTTTGAGAGTACAGCTTTAAATCATTCATTAAAGAATATTAAGTATCCACTTTGTGATAAATATACACTGGGCCCTAAAGATATACTAATAAGCAAGCTACACCGGTTGTTGGCCTCTGTGGATGTTATAGTTAGGCCACTCTTCTCAGATCCCTTTGTCACATAAACATGGCCCAAACGTGTAAAGTAGACATGAGAATTTCACTAGGTCTCATGAAAATGTTTTTAAAATCCTGATTTGAAATATTTTCGGATTTTTTTTTTGCTTTGGTTTTTGTTCCAATAATTGTTTTAGGTGTTTCAACTTTAAATATTTAATAGAATGTTGGAAAAATAAGGATTGAATTATTCCAATTTTCTTTTTTACAGATGTTTCATTTGGATCCTTTGACTCATACAATATTTAATCCAGAATTATTTCAACCAGAAATGGCACTACCTACAGGTAAGAAAACTCCTCATCCCTGTTGCCCTGTCATTTATTTTGCTTTTGCTTTTTTTTTAAATTCAAGATTTGCTAATAGCATCTTTTAGAAAGTCAGTAGTATGCCTAAAAAGGAAATGGTGATACATGTTTTAAAAACCAACTTTCACTAGACTTGTTGGAACTATATTTGCCTAAACGTGTTCCACCCCACTTACCCACTGTCTGACTTAAACAATTGTTAGTGATATCCTTGAGGATGGCTTGAAAGGAATTTGTTTCTGGTAGCATTTTCCTTTTCGCCGGATCTTATTAGCTATGGGTTCTTTGTAAGTCCTGTTTCCTTTATCCCAGATGCACATGAGGTATTCTCCACTTCTCAGGTCTACTCCCCAGACATTAATTTGAGTGTCTGTTGTGTGCCATCCAGTATGCCAGGCACTGGGGATGCAAAGTTTACAAAAGTTTACAAAAATCATAAAAATCATGTCCCTGGAAAAATCATCTTTTAAAAAAGTTTTTGGCTTCACATTCTGACCAGTTGGATAAAACGTATGATATAATCCTTCCTTCTAACATGACTGTATTGACAAATTGTTGAATCTCATATGAATGATTTAAAAAAGCAGCTCATTTAGTCTCTTTTTATTGATTGATTTGTATGTAAACTTTGTGTGATGGCTGTTTTTATGTGCTCCTCGTATCACCAGTGGGACTTACCATATGCTCCGAGGCAGCGTGAGTAAATTGTGGAAGTTGCGTATAGAACAGAGAGTTCTGTAATTGGGGCACCTGGCTGGCTCAGTCAGTAGAGCATGAGACTCTTGATCTTGGGGTTGTGAGTTCGAGCCCCATGTTGGGTGTAGAGATTGCTTAAAACAAACAAACAGAAAACAACCCAGAGACTTTTGTAATCACCGAAGTGGACATCAGCTATTCTATTTACCATGGACTTGCTTGTCCTCATTGGGAGATTTCATCCAGTTTGTATCATTCTCCCCTAAATTGTTATTGTTACTACGGTACCCACTTTTCATTTTTTAAATCAAAATGTTCTGTGTTTTTTATCTCCATTATGTAGATCTAGGACTTCTTGGGAAGGAAAGAATAAATCTGCTCTATGTTCACCTTCCCTAGCAGAAGCTGTATCGCTGAGGCCTTTCTCTCTTTACGCCACAAAACACATTTTGTAGGCTGCCGTGTGTGAGGTCTTGGGAGTGCTGTCCAATCTGAGCTGTCGGTCAGCTTCCTGTGAACAAGTAAAGATCTTGGTAGCTTCTGTGTTTCCTGTGAACGTTTTATTCTGGGGTTCAAAGTTCTTTCTTAGTATCAGTGCTTTATTGAAAGCTTAAGAACTTGGTTCTGCCCTCAGAAAACATAAACATTTCCATTTAATGTCTTGTAAATGCCAAACAGTACCCTGAGTAGATTCTTTCTTAATGTTTTTACTTCATCAAATTTATGGAGGTTGAAATAAGATTATCCAAAGAAACATCTCAGTAAATATTATGTGGTCAGAGCTTCATGTCGTAGAAATTATTTTGCCATAGGATTAGAAAAACTCTTAAAATCATACCTCAACATCTCATATCCCAGTTATTACCTCATCATTTTTATTGTTACGTTTTTCCCTCTTTGTTGTAGTGGCATAGTCCAATTTTTATGATTCAAGATGTATGGATGTTTTATTCACATCTTAAAGGGGTAGAGAGGTTATATAAAACAATATTACTTGTAATTCTCATACAGACTGTTTTATCTTCTTGAAATCTGAAACTATTAGTTCTACTACTTGTTGAAAACTCTATGTGATATGGTACCACTTTTAGGTCTATAATGTTGTATATACTGTAAGTTAAATTTCTCTACAGAGTGGGCTGTTACTTCAAGGCATAGAAATATGGCCAAAAGAAAATTGGCATTAAAATGAATACATGCATATCAAATCTAATTTTCTAGTTGACTTAACTTTTGAGTGTGTTCCCTAAAAGACAAAAATGGCCCTGTTTCACTAATAAAATTCCCAAACCTTAGAATTTCACATATTTAAAGGAAATTAAGCCATACAGCAAAAATAATAGCAAACCTTCAAGTATTTTTAGAAGAGTTAATAAGTGAGAGACTCGAAGTTTAATGTAAACGTGATCTAACTCTTCTGTATTTTCCATGACATACGAAATTTGCTTTTTTAGAGGCCTCTCTTCTTGATCTAGCATTCTAGAAGGAATGTTTTTATGAGTAGAACTGTTACATTATCACACAAGGTGTATTAGTAGCATGAAAATATTTCTATTTCTAGGCAGTTTTATTTCCTTATCAAAAATTAAATTCTAGCCATTTGGGGGGAATTTTTAGATTGCAGTTTTTTTCCTAAAAGTATTTTAAGGTATCCAGGATAAATTTCATACAGACAAGAGAAGATAATTTTCTTAAAGTAATACTGCATTGGCCAGTCACTACCCATTTTTCCTTTCTTGTGTATGTTTTGCTTCAAATTCAGTCATTTTTCAACGGACTTCCTTATAAATTTCTTGCATAATAACAGGAAATAATTATACCTTTGTTTCCTCCAGTTCTCTAGCCTTATCCTGATTCATCATAACACTGAGAAGATAAAAATAAATTCTCTCTTAAGTTATAGTTTATTTTTTAATTTCAACATGAAGGTTTATATCCTCTCCATAAACTTATTTATCTAAAATAAGATGAACTTATGTTATCTAAAAGAATGACCTTCTGGCTAAGAGACTGTGAAGACTGAAATGAACACAAAAGCATTCCGCTAGAATTTTGTTAGTATCAAACATCTTAATTTACAATCAAATGAGTGAGAAACACCCTGTGTCTCTATTGCAGAGCTGTGGATTATTATACTATTGACATAAAAACCAGCTGGGGAGTGTAGGGACATTCTCCTATTGAACAGCTCGGTTTTATACTAGCAGAGGTTCTGATTTGCCTTTGAATCTTCCCCCAAAGTCAGATATAGTCAGGGTATGGATTAAGCTTCTAGTCTTCTTTATGTTTTATAATAATTGATTGGAATGTAGCTGCTTTAACTAAGTTTTTTTCAGGATTCTATAAAATGCCTGTGCTGTTTTAAAAGAGTTGATATGATAATAGTCAGTATTCGGAAATTGTATACAAACATCAAAAGCTATAAATTAGCAAGAAAAGTCCACCAGACTTTTGGTCTGATAAACCAGATGAAATTTGGGAGGGCAGGGGAAACAGCCTAGCCGGCTGGGGTATGAAGGCAGTACTTGGGGATTCAAATAAGGGAAAAGAACCGAACACTTGGTTCAGGAAAGGCAGGTAGCCTGAGATCACTATCTGTGTGTTTCACACATGTGGCCGCCAGCTCAGTCTCTTCTACTTTCACACTAAGCACATTCTCTTTGAGGAATGGAAGTCAGTGTCTAATGATGTGAAGGCAAAAGGAAATGCCATGGTGCCCAGGAAATGGTTGCTGCTTTTAATTGGTATTTGTGTCATTTTAAAAACGCGTTGCTAGTAGTCAGGATTGTGGAGGCTGTTGACGTCCTCATCCTTGCCAGACGGACATCGCACCTTTTCTCGGATTGTGCAATGTACTATCACCATTCAGCCAATGTTTATTTATCGTGGTTCTCTAAAGGCATAAAACTGTTGTTAAAAATAAATTTACTAGTCAAATGAGGAAGGTAGATTATATCAGTATGGAATTTTAGCTAAAAAAATGAATTTGAAACCTCTATTTAAAACATAATTTCAGGGTTTTTTTTTTTTTACTTGCTTTATATTTTGTAGCAAATTTAAGAAGCCTCACAGTTTCTTTTGCTTTCTGTTTGTTGTTTTTGCTTTTAGCAGATGGTCCATACCTTCAAATATTAGAGCAACCTAAACAGGTAAGAGGCTTAAAGGGATGGGACTTCCTCTTTAAATGTGAGATCCGTAAGTCTCATATTCATATCTCGAGCACTGGATAAAATAATGAGTGAATTTTACGAAGGAAGTAGCTTATCTAGGAGTTCAGCAGCCTGCCACATTATCTGACAATTTCATTTGTCTACTCCATATTTCTCTTGGTCATCTTCCAAATGTCCTGAGCCTCAGTAGTAGTTCTGTAAAACCTAGATGATTATAGATCCTTGCTCTCTCAGTATCTCCACCATCTCTGCTTAGCAGCCACTCCTAGGAAAGGCATAGATCTTTCCATTCCTTTTCGTTTATAAGGAAACAGCCGTACATGCAGATCATATACACTGACTTACACCCATCAATCCTGTCCCTGCACTGGCAGGACTTCTTAGCCTTCCTCCTTTAAAAGGAGGAAGAGGCTTTAGAAGCTCCAGCCTTTTCTGTTTTTTCTTTGGACCATGTGACCTAAGCTATTACAAGTACCAGTGGGGTGTAGGTAACGTTTTAGAATGCACAACTGAGTCCTCTTCCCTCTGGTGTTAGCCTGAGACTCAGCCCCGTTGGAGACAGGAGAGGAGCAGTTTATTTTATCAGGTTCTCCCTCTTACCACTAGATTTTGTTGGGGATGCCTGGGAATTGAAGTGGCTTCCTCTCCATGCCCCGACTCTGTGAATAAATATGTATTGGAAATTGGATGGGACCACTGCTATGAAAGAGGAGGAAAGAGAATCTTCATGCTTTTCTTATAGGGTATAGGGGAGAGCTCAATTATTACAGGATATTTAGAATAGTATAAGTCCCCCACAGAATGAGGGCAAAGTAAGTAAATCTCTGGATGGATATGCTTACCACATTTGTGTGAGACTGGAGATGCGCGTACCTGCTGTCTTGCAGTTATTACCCAAGACCTTTCTTAATGTTTTCAGTAGCTCAGCGGAGTGAGTGTAACACTTCTGCATTGTGTAATATTTAATAAATGCTAACTAGGTCAAGAACTTAAATACAGCATCCATTGTGGTTACTGTAATTGTGACATGTGTTTAGATTTCGGTTAGAATTTAAAGGATAGAGCCATCTTAACGATCATTATAAGGCTGAACTGAGATAAAAGTTTTTGATGTGGAGACAGAATGCCATGTGAGACTTCGGACATTGGTTTGGTAGCTTGCAGTGGCAGACCGACTCCATGAGCTTCCAGCATGACTTGTCTTTGCTTTACCTCCATGTCCAATTCTTTAGCGGTGACTTCTTACAAGAGGTAGCCAGTTTTCTCAAAGACACCCCCCCCCACCGAAGTCTGTGCAGTGGTCTGGCCTCCTGGAAAATTTCCAGGCTTCCAAAATCTGCATTAGCTCATGAAAGCGAGAAATGAAACTAAAGTCTGTGTCTCTGCATACCAGGCAAAGCATGTTTTTCAAATATCTATTTTCATAAGCATAAATAATAAGAATTTTTAAATGCTGTTCCTTATTATGGGTCCAACAGTCATAAGGAAAAATGGACACTTATGATTTAGCTAAAAGGTTATGTAGTTCCAAAATTCAAAATTTAATTCACCATGCGTAGGTGTCTGAAAGCTCACCTGAGTAAAACAATGTGTTTGTTTACCAAGCTGATGTTATTTTGATGTCTGACTCCAGTGAAAGTAAAAAGACGGTATTTAATTCAGGCTTTCTGACCGGATGGATGTAGCCCTTGCCTTTGAGGTTGATGACTCATCGTAAGCAAATGGAGTTACTAAAATGAATGGCTGTGGGTCGACAAACCTCTAATCTCAAAAATTTAGAACCAACCAGAAACACATTCAGACTATACATGTGAAGACATCTTATCTTCCTGAAAAAAAAAAGTCATAAATTTCCATCCTCAGGTTAAAAATTCCTTTGCACAGAAGTTTAGATACTCTTATGCAACCATGAATACTCTCTATTGTTTTACAAACTGTTAGCAAGCTATTAAGACATGTCTCTTGACTCATATTCTATTTGACACGATTCCCAGTAAGATATAAAAGTATATGTGTATATATACTTCCACCTGCCTAAGGGAATTTTGTGATTAAAGATAATGAATTACTGTATTAAAATTTTTAATTAAAAAATTTTTAAATAAAAGTTAGCAAAAGGTTTTTTCTTTGCCACAATTTCCCCCGCCCTGACAGAGATGAGTCATAGCACAGACTACTGATCTTTAGAATATCCAGTTCTGTCGCGTATTATGCAGTGCTAATTATCTAACGCTTTTTAAAAACTGAGGTTGTGTTTAAGTAGATTAGCAGGCAGTAAATCTCTATCTTTATGGTTAGTCAATTCTGGGGGCTCGTGTCACACATGCTGCTGCTTTTTCATGCTTTTAGAAATGTCATTCAATTATTAAAAGTAAGCCAATAGCCTTTGTCTTTAAAAGGTAGAGGGCTGAATTTGTAACTTATTTTTTGGTTTGAATTTGGCGAGAAACAAAACAGAGGACTTGCTCCTAATGACTGACCTCATCTCAGAAGGTTTCCCAGGTATTGGGTTTGAAATCTCCTGAGGAGTCGTATGCAAAAGTTGTTTTGAGTCCCGGTGTACTGAGTTGATCATACACTCTAGATCCCTGTGTGACTGAGGAACTTTCCCACACTAGGGAATTTACTTTGGGCCTTACTCATCCCATGAAATATGCTTTCAGACTGATCCTTTGGAAATCAGAAAGTTCTCAGAAAATATAGGGACAGTTCCAGATTCTTACCAGAGATTTAAATTAGTTCAGGGCCCCAGACCGCTCGGACTATTTTGCAAGACCCTATGATGCATAATGAAATTTAGGGCAATCTAAGGAGGGCAAGAAATTTTACGCTGGCACATGAGCTCCAAGCTGTTAAGACCTTTGCATTTGCCAGGCTTTACAATTGTTAAGAGTCTGCGAGGTAGAAAGCCCCACCAGCAGGTAGTCGTGCACAGAGCTCCTGATGGCCTAGCGCTCTAGCACTGTTGATATGAAATCAGTCCCACTGTAAAAATAAATGAAAGATGAGGATGTTCCTTAAAGTATATAAAGATATTTGAAAAGGATTTGAAAAAAGAAAAGCTGCCTGGTTAAATTTAAACTATAACACTAATACATTTGACTGACAGCTTTATAAAGTTGAGTCTTTCAGGAAAAACATTGAAAGCTCCCTTAATATGAAGCTTCCTTAATATCAGACCCATCTTTATAATATTTCTTGGTTTATTCTTGGTATACAAATATGTACAATTATCACTGTCAGCTTTGTAAATCCTAAAATACTAGAATTGGAACAGGCCTTACAGATGGTCTTGTCTAAGCTTCTCATTTGTATAGATTCAAACAACAACAGCATGGAACTTCGGTGTTTCTCAGCCCACAGGAGTTCGTTCACGTGGTTAAAGGCTTCCAGCTAAGTCTTCACTGACTTACTACAGCTGTGGAATTCGTGGGTTAATAATACTGAAAGGGATTATCTGGTTTGGGATTATTCGGGTTAGTTAATGTATTAAGCTTGAGCTTGATGATATCAATAATCATAAAACCCAGAATCTTCTGAACTGTTCCATAGAGTGTGATCTAAATATATTTAACGGGACATTTCTATATTCCCTCCTGAACCAACCGTAATCAGAGTAGATAAAGGAATTCCTTTAAGTAAGAGTCAAAGAAGCATAGTCGGTAAGTAATATGGCCAAGTTCGGAGCTTGGCAGCAGCAATTCGAGATGAGGAAGCTCTGACTCAAACAAGCTCCAGCACGTCCAGCCGCAGCTCACTCTCCGCATCTGCACAGCAGGAGAGGTCCTGCAGGGTTAGGGACCTGGCTTTGAAGCCACAGCTCAGTACACAGGTATCAATTAACATCTATGTTTATACTAAGATTATGGGAAAAGTGGTTCTCGTTGGCAGTCCTCTTTCACAGTGTATGTTTTTCCTCTCTCACCTAATATCCACAAGAATTAAACATTTGTATATAACTTTGTATATAATTTTCAGTAAGTATTTCTCAAACTTGTTGGCTCTGTATTCACCTTTGCAGAGAGGATTTCGTTTCCGTTATGTATGTGAAGGCCCGTCCCATGGTGGACTCCCCGGTGCATCTAGTGAAAAGAACAAGAAGTCCTACCCTCAGGTCAAAGTAAGTTTGTGGTGTTCTCCTATATGATTCTGGAAGATCTGATTTCCTAAGAGCAAAAGAGAGGAAGCTTTAAGTGAATACCAGCTGCCTTTGCTCCTAAGCTGTTTACATGATTATTATGATTTTTAAGTAGAAATTGTCTCTTAGCAATAGAAGTGACACATTTTAAGATTCTATTAATATTTCCATGTAGTAGAAAGTATTTCAACATTAACCAATTTTTAGTATTTCTCGATCATCTTCAAGTGGTTTTTAGTTGTAGACTTCCTGAAATTTTAATAAGGCTTCCAAAGAGGTGCTTGATTTCAGCCCATCGGGGATCTAGTGCGGAACAGACGACTGGGCGTGTGGATTGTGTGGCATGGTATTAAGAGCAGGAAGTCAGACCCAGGCGCTGGGCGTACCTGTGTGCCTTTGACTAGGTCGCCCAACACTTCTAAGCCTCAGGACCCTGGCGTGTACAATGCAGAAATGTTAATGGTCTGTACCACATAGAGTCTTGTAGAGATGGAATGAGAAAAGGGATATTAGTGTCCCCAGAGAGCCTGCAAGTGCTGGAGGGCCTGTCCTTGAACAACTGTACGGTAACGACACGCTCCGGTCCTCGGAACCTACTGCTTCCTGACGTGCCTGGAGTGCGCTTGGCTGAGCCTTTTACACATCGCCAGGTTCTTTTCCCGTCTGGTAGTTTAATGGAGAATATCGTTCCCGGAGTTAGTTTGAGTTTTTTATTTTCATGACGTGACGCCGTGTTGCATGGGCTGAGTGCTAAGCGTTTTGCAGATAAGCCAGTCGATAATTACAATTTCGCTCTTTGTAAAAGTTTTGTTTGTTCAGTAATTCCAGACGTTGGCAAAAGTTTATCAGCTCAGTTCCCACTAAGGGGTGAGTGCCCCTCAGGGTAGAACACACTTATAGCTGTGGTTGCTGGTTTGTTTTGGGGACTAGGGGAAGGGCAACAGGACAGACCCTCCGTAAAACTGTGATGTGAAGATTTGTCTCTCTTGTTGCCAGCCTTGTGTCAGCCTCCCTCTCCTCCTTCTCCGCTTCTAGCTCCAGGCCTCTCTCATTTCTTATCCCTGTTCCAAGACAGAAGACAAAACACTGTGATGTTATCCTTTAGCTTTTGAGTGAAACTCACCCATGTTATCAGCCCTACCTGCCCTATTTGCATTGGACGTCTCCTAGCGAGGGGCTGTGTGGGATGGGAGATGTTTTTCCCATTCGGGGTCATCAGGTGGGGTAAATACGTGTTTAACTCACAGAAGGAAACCACAGTCTTAAGGTCTCAAGTCCTTTAGAATCTGGGTGTGGAAAGAGGAGCCGCAATTCAACAAGGGAATTAGCATTTATTAAGCACCAAAGAGTTGCCAAGCGCTTTACATTCATAATCTCTTCTAATCCTCATCACAACCTTGGTAGGTAAAAAGTGTAACGTCTATGAGGAGACTGAGGCTCAGACATAGGAAGTCAGTGGCCTTTCTCAAGGATTGCCGGCTCTTCTTCCCACCGCAGACCGTTGCTTGGTGAACTCTCACTTGGAGTGTGTGCGTGCGGGGTGCTGGAGGCAGGGACCTAGGGAACAGGACATGGGAGGACAAGGGTAAAATAAGGAGCAGAGAACTGCAACTCTGAAAAACGAGAGGGAGAGAGGTTCAGGGGGCAAACGGTACTCAGATGTGAGGGAGTCAGATCCAGAACTTTTTTCTTTTCTTCTCTTTTCCTTTTTCTTTTCTTTCTTTCCTTCTTTCCTTCCTTCCTTCTTTCCTCCTTCCTTCCTTCCTTCCTTCCTTCCTTCCTTCCTTCCTTCCTTTCTTTCTTTTCTTTTTTCATTCTTTCTTTCTTTCTTTCTTTCTTACTTTTTTTTTTAGAGAGAGAGAAAGAGAGTGCACGCATGCAAAAAATGAGAGGGAGGGAGAGGGAGAGAGAGAATCCTGGGTAGACTCCATACCCAGCACAGAGCCCCATGTGGGGCTTGATCTCGAGATCCAAGATCATGACCTGAGCTGAAATGAAAAGTCAGACACTCAACCAGCTGAGCCACCCAGGTCCCCTCCAGTGCTTATCTTTTTAACATATGCATCTGTGTATCATATATATAAATATTTTATCTGTTTATGTGTGTGTGTTTACAATAAGGATAATTGGAAGATATGTGTTACCAGCTTTGGTATTGGTTATAATTACTGAAGAAATAACATTAAGAGAAAAACTGGGTATTTTGTCTGGACTGGCTCTATACAAAAAATGTAAATTATGGTGTTTTCATGAACTATTTAGTTGCATTGCTCCAGTCTTTTGTGGCTAAGTAACAATTTTTGATACTAACAAATACATAGCATTACTTTGTTGTAAATTTATTACCTAATAAAAAAACTTTATCCATTTATGCTCAGTCTTCATACATCCTTCTCATATAGGGGCTGCTGCCTCACATTTACAAAATGATTTAGAAATGAAACAGCCTAATGGAGACATTAGATGTTCTTGTCAAATCATAGTTTCTGTATCAAGGAGTTTAATGCTTAGTGGGAAATACAGGTATATAAACAACGAAAAATAAAGAAAGTCAAAATAGAAATGTGTAAGACTGCTCATTATTACACTTGAGCTATGATGTCATTATTTCACCCAAGCCTTTATTCTTTATTCACTAATTCAACATACACTTATTAAGCATTTAATCCAGTTGTAAGAAAAGGAAGAAGAGTTTAGAGAATCTGTTACACACTCTCATTGTCCTTCTAGCCTGTCATTGTTCACTGAGAGTTTAAATGCCTCTGCTGTTCATAGCAGTTAAAGGAAGTCACTTTATTTATCTTGAAAGCTCTTAAATCAGGAGGATGGAGAGGAGGGAGTGAAAGACACAGCCATGAGCTATTTGTCCCAGAGCTCTTCTCCCAATCTCATTTTTAATGGTGATAGTGAAAGGGGACCTTTCGGGTTACAAAGGGATTTTAAATCCCTACTCTCTGTAAAATCAGACAGAGGAAAGAGTTGCTCTCGGTATCTACCTCTTATCAGCAGAATCTGTACAATTGTACATGTCTTCTGTTGTAGTGAACTAAGCACCCGTTCTGGGTGAGCCTGCAAGGGAAGCAGTGGGCCAAATACAGCTATGTCAGGGTTTCTCAGACTCGACACTACTGACGTTTGGGGCCAGAAAACTCTTTGTCGTGGGGGGCTTTCCGGTGCATTGCAAGATATTCAGCGGCAGCCTGGCTTCTACCTGCGAGAAGCCAATAGCCTCTCTACCACCGTGACAACCAAAAATGTCTCTAGATATTGCCAGATGCCCCCTGGGGGGGGCGCAAAATTACCCTGCCTTAGAACCACTGATCTAGACGCAGGGTCGAAACAACCTTAACCTTTCTCCTATGCATACTTTTCTACCATAGAGCTGTAGCACATGGGTTATACGGCATTGCCTAAGTATATTCTTTTACAAACATACACAAGTTTCTCCATTATTAGCAGATACTTATTTTCAAGAGGATGATCACGGTGACTGTATAATTTCTTCTCAGATGTCTGAGCTAACGTATTGGATATTAAAAAGAAAGAAAAGAGAAGAAAAAAGACGTCTTCAGCATTCCATATTCTATGATAACTGCGTATCTAAAAGTTAACATAGGAGTTCTGTTGGCATTCGGTTATGAACTGTTGCAGAAGAGAAAGTGAAAGTGGAAACAGGCTCAGCCCAGGCAGTGAGCCTGCAGAGCAGCTGTGTGTGAGCAGTGGGAGCATCGAGGGAATGGGCCTCACCCTCCCTTCCAGTGTCCAGTGGAGGGAGGTACAACGGGGGGTGCCCCACACTTACCCCAGAATCCATTCCTGCAGGAGCTTCAGAGGGAGGGCCTTTAGATTTGCTGGGAAGAAATGCTATTTCTGAGGTCTACATGTGCTGCATTCTTATTTAAAGTACATGTGTTCAGCTTTAACAGTGAAATATTAGGGGCTCTGCCTTTTTCTCACGTCCAGTCTCTACGGTTCTCCCTCTCCCCTCGGATCTCACTCCCTCTCTTGCCATCACCCCTCTCTTTGAGCGCGTCATTCCCTTGAGAGGCCTCTGAAAGCCTGGTGGTTCCCCGTGCTCTCTCACACACAGGCAACAGCAAAGGGTCGGGGGCCACCCTGAAAGCTACTGGGGTTGACTGTGACTTGGGGGCTGCAGACCCCTAACTACATTTTACAGACTGCGTGAACGTTAAACCTGCTTGGCTTACTCTCTTGCTAATTGTCCAAATATGATACTCAAGTTAAATCATTTTAAAACAACTCTAGGGGGTCTGCCCACTCCTCCTTTTTCTACTGGAATTTTGTCTCATGCCTAAAACCCTGTTTCTCATAAGTTGGGTGTGGGCCAGGCTTAGACCCACTCTTCCCATGTGGAGATTATTTCTAGAACTCGGGCTGCGGGCTACGGGGCCATCTGGCGCTCTGCATGCTTCTTTCAAGTCAGAATCCCGTTCAGATTTCTAGAGCCTTGCTGTGTAAGCCTTCACATTCTTTAAAAAAAAAAAAAAAAAAAAAAAAAACAAAACAAAACCTGTTTTAATTACAAAATACTTCAAGCATACTTCAAGAACATTTAAAAATTGGTATAGCAGACACCAGGTACACCATCTAGATTTAATAGATCGTAACAGTCTACCATGTGCGCTTCTGATCTGTCTCTCTCGCTCTCAAATGAAAGGCAGTTACAGTGCAACCCCACCCATCTATCATTTTTTCCTTCTTCTTGGTAAGTAAACCACTATTCTGAACTTTTGTTCTCTGATATGCTTTAATACTTTTACTACCTAAGTATGCTTCCATAAATATTGGCATTTTCAAGAAAATTAATTTTTACTGGCTTCCACCTTAATTTTCTATTCCATATCGCGGCTCCTTTTCAGGACAAAGGAGAGTTAAAACGAGGCTCCGTTGAAGCGCAGCGTTCGCTTTGATCCTGCTGAATCCTCTTTACCAGCTCGATAAAATTTATTCATTTACAACAACAAAAAGTAACATTAAGAGAAAAACCTAGGGAAAGTAAATATGCAGACTAACCCTTATGTCTTGCCCCTTTTAAAGAAAAGATTTCCCGTCGTTAAACATTTACTCTTCTAGTATACTATCCAATAAAGTTTCTCTTTAAAGTTTCCTCAGTTCTGATTTCATCACGGAGCTCCTAATGGGAGAGGCTGGCAGAAAAGGACAAGTAGCTTCCTCGGGGCCAAGCTTGTCCCTGCCTGTTTTTGACTCAGCAAGGAGTGCCAAGGAAGGCTCCTTTCCCTCTTTTTCCGGAAAGTTATGCATCAGATTTTTTTTATTAATCAAACTGCTTTCCTCTTCACAGAGGTGGAAAGGTGCCAACAGGAGCAGCCCCATGGGGCTTCAGAAACTCAGTGATTCTCTTCCAGAGCGGCAGAAAGTCCCCATCCTCAGCTGCTAGGACAGCCTCCGGCCGACCCCACTCTATGCCAAACAGAAATCAGTGTCCGTGACCTTGCTTCTAAAATACAAATAGCTTACCAGTGGGTATTTTTATTTTCTCTTTAGTTATAAATATCAAATGCAATGGACTACAACTTGAAACACAGCTGATGGGAGCGTAACTATTTTTAATCAAATGTTTTCTGAAAGCTTGTTCTCACATATGTGTTCTTCCCTGAGTGTTTTATGTTGAACAGAAGGCATGTGTTGAAATATGTAGGTCAACAACAGCTTTTGTGTTGTCCCCCCTGCCCACTTGAATTTTTTTTTTTTTTTAAATCTCCACTCTTGGTGCCTCTCACTTAAAAATCCTTAATGTTGAGTTCTGTCAAGGTCAAATAAAGACTGGCTGATCTGCTGTGGCATTCAAGGCTATCACATATCCTTGCATAACCTTTCCTTTGTGTAGACTTGTCTGATCCAGGAGATTTGCCATTTTAAGTATCTAGTTTTAATACGAATTTTGAATAATTTAATCTGACTCAATTTCTAAAAACAACAGCGAGGAAAATCTCCAGTAATCAATTAGGCATGCATATAGAACCTAAGCTCATAGCACTTATTAAAATTTCCATCAACAGCCCTAAGCTGTTTCCTATTTGCATATGTTAATAGGGGACATAACGACATTTCCCTAGGTGCAGAGCCCTGTGCTCTGTATATTGGGGAGAGAGCTTTGTGACCTGGGTCCCTTTTGGTGGTTTCAGAGAACTTTTGGACTTCTGACTTTCTATGCAGAATTTTGTGTAAATGTATGTACCTTTTTTGAAGAAATACTTTTTGTCAGATTTTCAAAGGGAAGGACTCAAACATGGTTAACAATCAATGCTGTAGAGTACGTGTCTCTTTAGGTTTTGACAGCAGCTAATTAAAAGATTGGTGTATATGTATGTCTATAATGTCTTTGTAAATTTTTTCAGTTTTTATTTTTGTACTTTTTAATTTTATTGTTATGTTTTTGCATTTTTTTATCCATTTTAAGTGAGTTGAAATACTTCAGGTTGCCAACACAAAGCTCAGGGCACCCTCCCTTCCCTTTGGTTGGAGGGTGGAAAAGAAGGGAGACTTACTATCAACAGACAAAAAAGGTGACTAGGCTTCACTGCTTTTTCTCTCTTGTCTTTCCATATTGATGCTGATTCAGCATGAAGTTAACCATTAGTGATTGAAGTTAAAAGAGAGAAAATTCATTTGACAAATACTCATTGAGCCCTGTGTGTCCGGTCCTGCTCTAGGCAAGCAGACAAAACTCTCTCCCTTGTGTAACCACAATCTAGACTTCTAGATAATTTTTCTTTCGAGTAAGTTCAGAAGTTTCACATTTGGCCCCTAGAACAAAATATTACCCGGTAGAATATTTTTTAAAATAGCCCTTTAAATTCACTATATGTATTCATCATCTCTATTATGAGCTAGAGAGAGCTGCTTCTTAAGGAAACTTCTAGCAGAGATCATAGCTGTGGAGCTTAACCCTTAAGAGATTATCAGGTGAGGGGCGCCTGGGTGGCACAGCGGTTAAGCGTCTGGCTTTGGCTCAGGGCGTGATCCCGGCGTTCCAGGATGGAGCCCCACATCAGGCTCCTCCGCTGTGGGCCTGCTTCTTCCTCTCCCACTCCCCCTGCTTGTGTTCCCTGTCTCGCTGGCTGTCTTTATCTCTGTCGAATAAATAAATAAAATCTTAAAAAAAAAAAAGAGATTATCAGGTGAACCACACATTGTCTGAATTTTAAGTTTTGTGTTTGTCGGTCTTGGCTTCCTCTGCTGGCCATTCCCATTTTTCTTCCCTCTACTCTTCTTTAAATGCATGATTGTCCTGGGACCATTCTTCACTCTAAAGCAAATCTCTGATGGCTTCTGACCCCTGTGGGCAGAGTCTGAAGATTATATATAGTGTCTCTCTGTTCCAGTCAAGAATTTAGGTCTCATAAAGTCACATACTGGTAATTCTTCTTGATAAGATAAGAATATCTGAGAGTACTACAGCCCTCAAAATATGAAACATCTCCTCCTCCGCAGAGAAGCTGTTTGTCAGCCGGTCAGCAGGTCTAGAGGTGAGATGGTAGACTCCCCTGTAGTCTCAGCCTCCTCTCCTCACCTGCGGGGGGGTGTCCCAGATCAGAAGCCTCTGGCTTATACTTGCTTCCCTGAGGTCTCCTGAGGGTGGGCTGGAAGGTGCATGAAGACTCTCACGACAGTTCCTCTCACCTTGAGGTCCCCATCCACCCAACAGAATGATTGTAAGAATGGATTGTTGTGCTTACTTTCATCATCTCATGTAGGCATCACAACAATCCACTGAGGTAGGTTCTCTGATTCTCATTTGATAAATGAGAAAATCGAAGCCTAGGAAATTTAAGAAGCTTACCCTGAGTCTCACAGTCTTTCTGGAATGGAGTCCAAGATTTCTGTTCAGACAGTATAATTTTTTTTAAAGATTTTATGTATTTATTTGAGAGACAGAAAGAGCAGGAGCAGGGGAGCAGAGGGAGAGGGAGAAGCAGGCTCCCCGCAGAGCAGGGGGCCCGACACAGGGCTCGATCCCAGAACCCTGACATCATGACCTGAACCGAAGGCAGACTTAACTGACTGAGCCACCCAGGCGCCCCCAGACAGTATGATCTAAGAGTCTGCCCTCTTAACCATCATGGGATACTATTTGTTGTTGAAATATTAAGGGTCTGTCTACTCACGGGGGTCCTTTAAATCTATGGTTCTCAGTCATCAGAATCACCCAAGAGTATTCTAACTGCAGAGATGCCTGGGACCTGTTTCACACATGCTAAATCACAGTGGGTCATTTAGCCAATCTGGGATTCTGTAATTCTATGATAATTTCTAAGGACTTATGTCATAAAATGACAAGATATAACAACAGATGAATGAATAGATAAATCATGGTATAACTGAAGAATAAAATATTATGCCGCTGTTTTAAAAAAACAATATGAAGACTGTACAGCATGGAAAACTGCTTATGGGTTAATGTTAAGAAAAAAGCAGGATTCCAAATTAAAAATATAATCACTGAAATGATTTAACTCAGTGAATGGTTAAAATCAAGATTAGAGACAGTCGATTTCAATTATCAAATGGAAAAATAGATCTGAAATAATTTCCTGGAACGTAGCACAGAAAGAGGGAAAACTTGAAAGAAAGGGTGGGATAAAGGGTACAGGAGAGAGAGTAACAGGTGTCTGACTGAAGTCCTAGAAGGAGGTGATGAAGCCGCACGTTTCTGGTTCTACGTTTAGAGGTTCTAGGGCTAGGGTAAGGTCAGGTGTGGCTTATGGACCACAGCTTTAAGTTTTAAAGCATTAGGTCTGAAGTCAGCTAGTTCAGGGCTGGGCGTGATGCTGATTCCTAGTTTTGCCACTAACTAGCAGTGTCGCTCAATGTGGCCGAGCTTCAGTTTCTTCATCTGTAAAGTTGAGATAAATAATACCTACCCCGTAGGATATGCATATAAATTGAGTTATCCAGTGCATGGCACATAGTAAGCACTTAAAAATGATAGTTGCTTTTATTTTATTTTATTTTATTTATGAGAGAGAGAGCATGCATGAGCGGGGGTTCGGGGGAAAGGGGCAGAGGGAGAGAGAGGATCTCAGCACGCTCTACCCAGCACGGAGCCCGACATGGGGCTCGATCTCATGACCCTGAGATCATGACCTGGACCAAAATCAGGAGTCGGACGCTTAACGAATTGAGCCACTGAGGCGCCCCTTTGCTTTTATTTTTATATACCCACACTAATTTAAGTGTTGAGTGACAACTTTGCTGATTGGTTTATGGAATCATGGAGTTACACAAAAGCTTCACCAGTCCACTAATTTATTTTTAGCACAACCTCACTAATTAGTATTGCTTCCACTCTATTTACACCATGTCCTTCCTTCTATCTGGGGCTATTAAAGTAGGAGATTGAAAAGAGATCCTGTGCCAAAAGCTTGCTTGTAGATGTAACACGTGATTTCTTATGAAAATATAGGTAGTCGGAAGCCAGAAAGGAATGTATTAAACTTTTGTTAGGCTCCTTAACTGTGTTCTCGTAGGCACTATGCATGCACAAATGTCATTCTCATGAGTATTATAGTAGTTTCTTAGGGCTGCCATAGCAAATTACCACAAACTGGGTGGTTTAAAGCAACAGAAATTTATTCTCTCACAGTCCTAGAGGCAAGACGTCAAAAATCAAGTTGTCAGCAGGACCGTACTCCGTCTCAGGGCTCCAGGGAAGAATCCTCCCTCCCTCTTTCTAGGTTCTGGTGGTTGGGTGCTGGCTAGCCTTGACACTCCTTGGCTTGTTAGCTGCAGCACTCCACAGTTTCTGCCTTTGTCTTCACATGGCTATCTTCCTTTCGTGTCTGAATCTGCCTGTCCTTTCTCTTATAAAACATCAGTCATTGTGCTTCGGGCCCACCATCATCCAGTATGACCTCATCTTAATTAATTACATCTGCAAAGACCCCATTTCCAAATAAGGTCACATTCTGAAGTGCTGGGTGGACATGAATTTCAGGGGAATACTATTCAACTCATAGGCATATGTTCTGGCATTAAGCTTATAAACTAGTGGTCTTAAAGGATGGGATAAAGACCTTTTTTAGCCCCACTTTGCACTCGGAAAGACATTTACATGTATCCATTGTGTTCCCTTATATATCATTAATATATATTTAGGGAGTAGTAGAAAATCTTTCCAGTTAGAGAATTTTATCTGTATTTTGAATAATTCATTTAAGAAAGTAATTCCTGTGTTATTTCCCCCATTGAGTAGATGTTGGGCCTTCAGTACAGTTGTGTGCCAATAACTGTTTAATAACCAGCTCTCCAGGAGAACAAAGCAAAGCCCTGGTTGTAGTGTTTGTCAGTTTCCTGGATGTAAATACTCCCACCACGGTCAATTTCAAGCTATCAGTGTGAAGTACTGGCTTGCAAAATTTCTGAAAATTTAACCATTGACTCCTGCCTGTGAGCTGGTCAGACCAATTCATCTGTACCACTGCAGGATTTCATAAAGAGAAAGGTATGAAATCATATTCTAGATATTAACCCCAATGAACAATAGTCAGATCAACAGAAGATAATGAATTGCTTCATATAAGGTTCTTTATTTATGCTTTACATAATACCAGGGACTTTGCAGGATCTGAGTAAACCCATTAGTTGCTGAAGTGAAGACACATACAGCAGTTAAATGGAGTGGTGGTCTGGTGAGCAAAATATCATACCTGAAAGCAAAAGCTGGATCTTGCTCGAGATTGTGCCACTTACAGATTATGTGATCTTTTACAAGTCACTTAATCTCTTCAGGCTTTATTTTCCTCATTAATACGAAGACAATAAAAATACCTACTTTGCAAGAAGAGTATTAGGATTAAGTGAAGTAATTGACGTAAAAGCACCTGGCACATCTATAGCATTAAATGTTCACGCAGGACATGTTTTTTTTTTTTTTTTAAGGTTTTATTTATTTATTTGACAGAGAGACAGCCAGCGAGAGAGGGAACACAAGCAGGGGGAGTGGGAGAGGAAGAAGCAGGCTCCCAGTGGAGGAGCCTGATGTGGGGCTCAATCCCAGGATCCTAGGATCGCGCCCTGAGCCGAAGGCAGACGCTCAATGACTGAGCCACCCAGACGCCCCATTAATAAAAAAACGTCATGGAAATATCTGTAACATGATTGTTAGTTCCATGAGGGCAGGAGTTTCTCTTCTGTCTTGTTTACTGCTGTATCTCCAGCACCTGGAATAATACGTACTGGGTGACCAATAATTGTTTGGATAATGAACGAATCATCAACATGCAGGAAATGCTAGAATCAGACTTCCCAAAAGAAGTACTCGTACTATCATAATGTAGCTAGAGAAGAGACACTTAACATGATGTAATAATACTAGGTTTTTACTGAAAGCATCATGTCTTCGACCAGTCTTCAAGGCTTCACTCCAATTGCTCTCTGTCTCGTTCTTCCCATCTCATCAGCCTTCTCTTCCTTTTTCTCCCTCACTGCACCTGACCAAGAATCAGGTGATCCACGTCCTCGTCCCAGTGAGTTGGGATGCTGTAACTTAGACCTTAGCCAAGTCTCCCAACTTTTCTGAGTCAAGATGGGCTTCTTCTGCCTCAGACTCCTCAGTGGACTCCATCCATGGCAAATCTTCCCTACCGAACTAATATCTTCCCCTTCTTAGAAAATGGCAGTTCCGGCCTTCGACTTGCTCAGGCCAAAACCCTTGAGGTTATCCTGAACACCTCTCTTCTTACACCTCACATCTGATCCATCAGGCAGTCTTACTGGTTGTGCCTTCAAAACTTACCCAGGACCTAATCACTTGTCACACCCCGAGTGCTGCCTCCTTGGTACAAGCCACCGTCCTTGTCTTTTTCTTCCAGTGGTTTTAGCATATGGATGATTCTTTACTGAATTATTTATAATTAGCAATTGATGATAAACGTGATTTTCGACTTACATCATTCCTTTTACTTTCTGTTAGTTGAAATTCTGTTTAAAAAATAGAGGCTTTCTCAAAAAAAAAAGAAAAGAAAAGAAAAACAGAGCTTTCTCTCTTCATATTCTTTAAAAAAATTTTTTTTAATATCAGTATGTACTCATTGGTCATTTTGTTAGTCAATGTATTATAAGCCATTCCTGTCGTTTATTTTAATGCTTTAATTGGTCCCAGTCTTGGTCAGTGAGAGTTATTTGTAGATGGTCCTCTGTCCTTTTGATATGTCCCCACTCAATCTTCGAATACTTCCTTATTTCTGAAATAATAGACTGCACTAGGCTCACCTTATACTTTCCCTGTGCCAGCCCTGGAGTCATCCAAGTCTTCAAGAAGCCCTGGTTCCCTCTATTGGAGAAATTTCTTCTAGGCTTTCATTAGACAGAGCTAGAAAATTAACTTTAAAAAAAAATTTTGCGTTCATACTGATACTTCTAATTCCAGTCTAATGCTACAGGCTTCTTCCTTTCCTTCCCCCATTCCATATTTGTATCACCTTCTCCAATAATGAAAGCCCTAGCTGCCAGTGTTATCAGTATATGCACTCATTTTGCTCAGCCCCATAGTACATACAGAACAGCTTTTTTTTTTTTTTTAAGATTTTATTTATTTATTTGACAGAGATTGAGAGAGCGAGAGAGGGAACACAAGCAGGGGGAGTGGGAGAGGAAGAAGCAGGCTTCCTGCTGAGCAAGGGGCTGGATGCGGGGCTCAATGGGGGGCTCGATGGGGGGCTTGATCCCAGGGTCCTGGGATCATGACCTGAGCCGAAGGCAGACGCTTAACGACTGAGCCACCAGACACCCCTACAGAATAGCTTCTAAACTGCTATGCCAATATCAATACAAACTTACTAAACACAGTTCAGACTTTCTTTGCAGTTTTTTTTTTTTTTTGACCTTCAGATATATTCAGGAAAGGATATTCAAAGCAGTGTGTTCAAAAGTATTTTGGATTAAATTTTTATTCTTCTATGTAAGTACAGTATCATTGGGACACGTAGTCAACCTCTTTTGTTTTCAGTTTTAGGAATTTCCCATCCTTATTGATTTCATTTTACTTTTTGAATATCAGTATTATCAATCTCATTATCTATCATTTACATGAAGTTAACTAAGCTCTTTAGAAATCATGGTAAAGTCCAGTTGTTTTATTGTTTTTAAAAATAAGAATATAGGCACAAAAGGAATCAGTGAGAGCCTTGATGTAAGTTGTGTTCTGGATTATTAGTTAAAAACCGGAATCCATTAAACCTAGAACATTGCATGTGTAGGTTTCAAAGGCTGCTTGGCTGTCCCCCCTCCTACAGTCATGTAGCACATGTTTATGTGTCGTGTACCCCACATGCCAGGCAGGGTGCTGAGCTATGCGCCATGGTCACACACATGAATGGGATCATCTCTGCCCCCCAGGGCTACATGGAAACATATATACAGGATGATAATACGGATGTTACCCAGAGTTGCTGGAGAATGCGTCTTCAAGGGTGCTCTGCGGTGCGTGTGTGTAAGCGTGTGTCCTGGGGAAGCCTCAGGGAAAACACAGCCTTACACGAGATCACATTCTGGCTTCCACACTTCCAACCCACCCTCCATCCCCATTTGTGATAGAATCCTCTTGCATTTGATAGGTATATTTCCAAACCAGAGTCTGGCGGGCTGAATATCCATCTCAAGCACCTTGGTAAGAACAAACCACACCAAGTGTGACTCCGTGTCTTGTTTGACAGGTTTCTAGAGTGGCAGCATGGTGAGATCCTGGAGCTTCTGGTTTGGTACTTCAGGCGGTAACAGTATCTCTCATGTTGGTGCTGTCAGCGGAGGAATAGCTCCAGCCTTGGGGACCCTTCCCCAGCCACTTCAGTGTATTTTGTCAATGTCTTCAGTGGAGGCCTTATCACATTTGCAGAAACATGAAGTGATAACAAATAATTTGAGTTCAAATTAGTTTTGGAAAGCTGAGGCAAAGGGCTAAATTCTTTTTTTTTTTTTAAGATTTATTTATTTATTTGAGAGAGAGCGCGAGAGAGAGAGCATGATGGAGGGAGCAAAGGGAGGAGAGAGAAGCGGACTCCCCGCTGAACAGGGAGCAAAGGGCTAAATTCTTAAGCAGTGATATTTAAAGGAGATGAATGTATCCAGAAAACACATTACCACAAATACAGGGTGGGATATGCAGGCAAAGAGATCTAGAAGTTTTAGGTAACAGTGGACTTAACATCACAACAATGTGACGTGACCACCAAACAAGTAATTCCACATTAGGCTGCATTAACAGAAGTAGGGTGTATAAGACCAAGGAGGTGATGGTCTCGCTCCCACCCCTTGTTGAAAGGCCACACCAGGAATACTGTGTATACTGATAGCACCACATACGTAGACAAATAGAAACCAACTTGAGTGTGTTCCGGGCAGAATGGTGACAGAACTCAAACCTTGAAAAGGGAGTAGTCTTTGGACCTGAGATTATTTATAGCCTGGAGAGTTTGGTTGTCATCAAATATTTGAATGTCTGTCATGGGAAAGAAAAGATGAACTCTATCCTATCACAGGAGGATGAAATGAGGAACAGTGAATGGAAACCCCAGGGGAGAGAGGTTTCAGTTGTCAGAGTTGGAGCCGTGTGAGGGTGGAATGTAGAGCCTCAGAATGAATGAAGTCCGTCGTCACTGGACCGGCCCAGAAATAAACTGGAAGACTAGGGCCGGGAAGCTAACGTATGGAAGACCCTTTGCAGTCAGAAAATTTCCGTTTTATTTATGCCTTTTAAAAGATTTTTTGCTTAATAAATTAATAACTTTATAATAAGGGAAATCAGGATTTGGTTATAGGGCAGTTATAATTTTCTGGCAAATCCCTACAAATGGCAGAAATTAATAACTTGCAGAACATTTCATCCAAGCATCCGAGAGTATGATTCATTTTATATACTTTGTGTTTTAGTCATTTTATACTGAACTGAACAATATAAAGTTATCACATTGAAGGGTTTTTTTGCAGGTTTAAAGACCTGCCATTTTTCCAAATTCCTGGCTGACGTTATTTTAGAGCTTGTTAGAAATTTTGGTGTTTCCCCCTTCCTCCTCTTGCTTACATCATAGCATGTAGATGGTACAACATGTTGGTTAACCTCAGTCTGACACTTAGGTCGCGTTTTCTCTTTTGCTCCATCAGTGTCTGGGATGTAAATTAGCCAGTAAAGTGGCAACAAGAAATCAGACAAAGAAAATTTCCCAGTTCTACTCACTCATAGTTCTCCTAATTTAGTAGGGGTTTTCCGCAGGAAATCACGGAAGAAGAGTTGAAATGCTTTATCTTATGTACTTTCTTTCTGAAGAAAGGAACAGTTAATTGTCTTCTTCCCAGAGTGGTCCACATTCTTGTACAGGCAGCTGTATTTACTCTAGTACAAATGAAATTCTACATCAAATGATGTCTCTGAGTACTTTCAGTCCCTGAGAGCCAAATTATTTAATTACTTCTTTAACCAGTGGGTTTCAGTGAAAGTAATAGAATGGGTTTTGTAAGCAAGAAAAATATATCATGAGGATGATTTTATGCCTTTAAGAAGAATAAAATTGGTGATATCTAATCCCAACTAAATTTGAGTATCCAAGTCGGAAAATAATCTTAATTATCTCAAATCATGTTTGGTTCAAAAACAAGGTGTTAAGAGACTTTAAACTGTTTAAAAACAATGTTAGAAAGTTATATTAATAATTTCTTATTTTCAAAGAATAAATCAGAAACCTAAAATTTTTATTTTGGACATACTTCAGTAATACCTTATATGAGGTCTAATCCTTGTAATTCTTTTCATGTAGTTTGTATGGATTAAAAAAACAAAACTTTCGTAGACTAAAATTTCTCCTTCTGACTTTGTTTTGCTTGTCTGTTTTCCCCCCTCCCCCCACTTGTATAATTGACTCATTTCTGACATATCCCCAGAAAAGACCGATTTTTATTATCAGGACTGAACTACCCAGGGCAGGGCCCTCCTTGAATTAACTGAAAATAAACACTGTGGGTACTCAATTTCAGTTTAATGACAAAAGTTGGAATCTGTGCCTAACATAAAGGTTTTCTTTGTCTCTGAATTTTGATTTTCCATGCTATCAGAGGCCCCATTGCAACAGGTAATTTGAGTGTTGATTGTATGTTTTCTCGGTTTGTAATTGTGGTGACATGTTTTTAAAATGTTCACAGTTTTAACATGAAGTTTATCTATTAGGCTCCTTCCAACTCAGAAATTCTGTGATCTTAAACTTTTTTTTACTTCAGTTTGAAAATGTGATCTTTGGGTGTTGTCCTGTGTGTCCTATACCTATGAACAGGAATCATAGAATTTTAGAGCTGGAAGATGTATTAGTCACTGTGCAGTGATTCTACAAACGAAGGCTTCAGGGCCCCAAGACAACAGGTGGCTAATCAAGGATCGGAGCAGTACCTGTGGCTAGAGCTCTGGCTGCTCACGGAAGCACGAAAACTTAGCACTAGAAATTAACCCAGATGTTCTTATCTGAAAATTTGCAGACTTCAGGAGAGCATTCTTTCACACATTTAAGAATTTCGAGGCACAATTTATTCATACTCAACAAACTGTGCTATCGCTGTTGTTTTCTCCAAACCTGGGGTCACACTAGAAAATAAGTTACGGCCCTAGGTGGGTTAAAGATTCGTGAGTTTGCACTCCTGGGGTATTTTTCAGTGACTTAAAAATGTAAACTGCTACTGTGAAGTTCCCACGGAGTTCTTTCCAGGCGGGAGGGTGACAGCGCGCCCCTGGGATGCTGGTGGGGAAAGCCGTCTTGTCTGCAGCTGGGCTGGCAGAGTGTGGCAGGGATGGGGAATGCGAGGTCCACTTCCCTGATCACCCAGGGCCCGTGGCCAAGGCAGTGCTTCTCTCCTCCGGCTCCCACTTCTGTTTTACCTGGAACCAACCTTGATAATTGTTTTCCACCCATCCTACCACCTTGGCCAAGCCCCAGCACAATTGGGAAATTGTTTGTCAGGGTTAAATCCCGCCTGAGAACTCAATTTATAAAAATTAAAGAGATAGCATCTTTGCAGCAGTGTTTCAGTGTTTTTCTCAGGGGAAAAGCTGGGTAAAAGTGGAAAGGGAGCACAAGTGCATCAACAAAATAATCTCCTAAGAAACAAAAATACTGCCAGGGTTCCACTCTAATTTCAAGCCAAGGAGTTAGTAGAGTTAGTAGAATTTCACACCCCTTTTGTTAACACTTTTCAGAAACTCCTCCGGGGCAATCCCTTCTGATAATGTTCCTGAGACAAACCCTGTTACAGGACAGTGACCTCAGGGCAGGATAACCTGGTGGGCCCTGCCGTCAGCCCCCTCTCCGTACTGCTCACTGCTGCCCCACTTTGCTGCTCCTTCCTTCCTCCCTGCAGCCTGGAGCCAAATATTTATTCAGTCATTAGTTCTTTCATTTATTTACTTATTTATTTATTCATTCATTCATTCATTTATAATGAATGCTGAAACCTGAGCTCAAACCAGAGTCATTAATTCGTTTAAGAAGGATTGATTAAATCGGTTTTGTTTCTGTGCTGGGGGTTGGGGAAACGGAAAGAAGAATTAAATGGCGCCTTTGTCCTCAAGGATCAATCAGTTTAATAGAGGAACTAAAATATGCCCTAAAATAGCTGAAAGATGAAAATACTGTTTTTGTTTCGCTCACCACTACCTAATCAGCACCTTAGCTGCCGTGGAGGGATGGCTGAGTAAAGCTGTTTGGGTGTTTTGCTTTGTTTTGTTTTTTTGAATGGGAGAATGGATGGCCTCATGGCTCCACGACAGAGACAAACTTGGAAGAGCCAGCTAATTGGGGTGCTCATGGAAGAGTTGGAGGCAGAGGCTGCATTTTGGCCTGGGTCTTGAGGGAAAGGTAGACATTTGAAAGCAAACCTCTAACTGGAGAAAAGAGCACAAGCAGAAGAATCAGCAGCAAAGCCTCAAAAATAGAAATCCGAGGTTGGATGGGAATAGTGAACGATTCTGCTGGTGTGAAGAGTCCGTGAAAGAGAAAGGCAGGAATAAGGCTAGAGAGGTATGACAGGGCCACATTGTGTAAGGCTCAAGAATTTGGGGGGAAATGGGTGGATTATTATGTAAGTTGTAAGACAAGCATGAGGATCTATACTCAGCACTATAAACTATACTCAGTGCTGTAAATTTGGTAGCAACGTGCTGAGGGACTTTGGAGGGGAAAGGCACAGGGACACCAGGTAGAAGAACTGCACTGAGTCTTCATGAGTTAAACTCCGAGTTGAGGCTGAGATGGATAAAAACTAAGGCAATGAGAACAGAAGAGAGAGACAAATGCCAGAGATTTGAGGACAGTTGCTGAAATTTGGCAACTGATAGAATGGGGAAGACAGCGGAAGAGTCTAAGATGATAGGGAGGATTCCAGTGCAATTGTTTAGAAGGAAGTGGTTTCATCTAACAGTAGAGTAGGTTCCAGAACAAAGGCGATTAATTCGGTCATGGACAGTTCGAGTTATAAAGATGCTATGGCTGGGAAGATACTCTACAGATAGCTGGCAGTGTTACAGATGCTTAAAAGGAAGGTAAACACATGGGTTTTAAATTAAGGAGTTATCTGCTTGGTACTCCCAGACCATTAAATCTGGGAGACAAGATAAGAACATCAAGAGAGTGATCATGGTAAAGATTAGAAGTGGACCAAGGACTAAATCTCTGAAGAAACGTCTCTTTGGGGAGGAAGGAGAGCACCGTCACAGAAGTGCCCAAAAAGTGGGAGGGGAGAATTTCTAGGAGGGAATGGTAAGACAGCCCAGGTTTCTGAGAGGTTAAGTGGAATGAAGAATAAGAAATGGCTAGTGGGTTTGGAAACAGGGAGTCCGATCATGACCTGGAAGCACTTTTTCATTTGGGGGAGAGGGGATTTCTCATTTGCAAAAGGCTTCAGGTTAAGTACAGCATAGGTGATGAGAGCTCTGCCTGCACACTTGGTAAGGAGAAAGAGAACGGCCCTGAAGCCTGTGTGAGTACCTTTTAAGAACCTTCTTCACTGGGTTATTAGGGAAAAGAGGAAATGAAAGAATCATTCTATATTTCTGTATTTCTTGGTGTCGTGCCTGGCCCGTAGGTTTGAATAAATGCTAACCTTTACAGTTGTCATCATTATCAGGAAAGGGATTTTTCAGAATAAGAGAGAAGACTGTATATGTTTTGTGACTAAGAGGAGGGTCCTTATGAGAGGAAGGGAGGAGGGTAATTCAAGGAGGTCTGGAATAAGTAGGCACTAAGGGCAAAAACAGAGTGGTTAACTCTGGAAAAGGGAACAGACCTACCTTTCTCGGAATTAGGGGAGGATATGTGAAGTAACAGGGACATTTTGAGCCTGGGAAACAGTAAGGAGAAGGAGGTTAAACAGATTCGCATGCAATGGTTTCCACCTTCTCAACAAAGTGTGAGGGTATCTCAACTGCAGGTAATCTGCTTAAGGCACAAAGAGACAAGTGAGAATCACTGTCCTTTATTTTGTGCCTGCCATGTATGAGAACTACGCTAGACACTTTAAATGATCTTCCTTAATCCTTGTGAAAATTCAGAATTATGTATTTGCATTCACATTATACGCATGAGAAAGTAAGTCAAAAGAGCTAACTCTCTCCCAGGATCGCACAGCTAGTAATGGGAGGGGCCAGGATTCAGAGGCAGGACTGTCTGACTCCAGAGCCTGATCTCTTTATGGGAAGGGAGCCCAGGGGGAAAAAAAAGAAAAAGGAGCTCCAGTAGATTGAGATCTTGCAGGTGTAGCTGTGCTGTATCATGATGAAGTCCTGCAGGGTGGTTATTCCTGTCAGTCACCAGAGCGAACATCAAAGAAGAGCCCTCTCACATGGGGAGGAAGGGACTGTGGAATTGAGGTGGACCAGAAATGTGAAATCTGGGTCCCTGAGGGCAGTAACAAAGAAAAGAATAGAGATATTTTTGAGTCAGGGACTGAGACTCTTCAGTACTATGGAAGAATGCCTGATGGGCACCAGTTATGGCGGGGAGAGGGAAGGACATGGGGGGGGGGGGTCTTGAACTTTAAGAGGAGAGTTGCTACCTTGGTTTTCCAAGGGAGATGATTTAAGAGTGGGCTTTCCTTCCCTTTCCCACAGCTGCCAGAATTCCTACCACTCAGCAGTTAGAGTCCTCTTACCATTCTGGGGTTCCAGAGCCCCCACCCAGACACCCTTCCACCAACTTAGGCTAATGTCATGCTCTGATGTATTATAATCTTATTCTAATTTAAATAGCCTGTTGAGAGGTTACACCGGGTTGTAGCCTTGTTTTTCTTTTTGAAAAGATAATATAATAAGAGAAAGAATGTAGTTACCTTATTTCCACTTCCTACTTAACTCAGCTCTTTATATTTTAATAAATTGCCTTCCATGGATAACATTTTAATCATAGTTTAATTATTTAATTGTGCATTCACTAAACAATCAATTATCGAATACCCACAATATGACAAACATTATTGCAGCCACCGGGGATTTACCAGGAAAGGAATTTGTGTCCCTACTCTGATAAAGCCCCTATTCTAATCGGGAAGATAGGCAATAATCAATGCAAGTAAAGTGTGTTGTAAATTAAGTAGTAATTAGTAGAAAGAAAAATAAAGGAGGAGAAAGGAGCAAGGAATACAGGGACTGGAGTGGTCAAATTTCGGTAGGGGCAGGGTGAGCCGTGACACCCTCCGCCCCCCCCCCAAAAGAATGGGATTCTGCAAAGCCGGAAGGAAGGCAAGAGAACATGCAGGTATCCAGAGAAAAGAGTGTTCCAGCAGAGGACACAGCAAGTGCAGAAGCTCTCAGGCAGGAGTTGAGCTGGCCAGGTCAGGAACAGCAAGCAGGCTGATGTGACTGCTGGGCGGGGAGCAGTAGGAAACACAATCAAGGAGGAAATGGGAGTGGGGGTGTCAGATCGCCCAGGACTGTTAAGATGGAAGGGCATTGGAGGGTTTGGAGTTGTTTTTCTTTAACTTCTTATCGTGAATATCTTAATCATATATACTTGGAACAATATAACGAGTCCCCTTGTACTAATCATTCAGCTTCAACAGCTTTCACTTTGGGAGGACTTTGAGCAGAGGAGTGACAAGACTTGGCATGAGCTGACTGGAGCAGGATCACTCAGGAGAAAGGGCGGTGGGGAAGTGGGGCAGGCACAGGCAACACTGTTGGGAGACAGATCACCGCGGCTTTCAACCAGGGAGCAGCAGTGGCGGTGGCGAGAAGTGGTCAGAGCTGGGATATTTTTTGAAGGGCTGACTAGATACTATATGCTCTGTTCAAAAAAAAAATTTGAGAATGCATGTCGTGCGGGAAGGAAGGTAAGAGATATATCAGCTTCCCACTACCCTAGACCAAACCCCGATTCCAAAAAACTGGCTTATAAGTGAACACTTGTAACACGATTGATCCATGTTACATTTTGTGTCCTCCCCCTCTTTTCTTTTGCAACTATGGATGGTTGCGCCATACCAAGGGTAAGAATTTATTTGTAATTTACTAATGAGGCAATGATACCTTTTGAGTACAAGTCCCAATAATTCTTGAAGTTAAGAAAAGCGTGTCACTTATTTTCTGAAAGAATCATGATCTATAAGAAGCTATATTCATGTAATAAAATGGAAAATTAAAATTTTTAAATTAAAAACAGAAAAAGAAATGTTAGGTTAAAGTATGACAGAAAACTTGAAGTTTGAAAGCAGAGTTATAGGTAGACAGAGACTTTTCTTCCTCTCTCGGTGTAGGCGGTAACACCCTCTTAGCACACGTTGTTGTACTGATGGCAGAGTTCGCCGTTGTTATCCCGGCCCGACATCTGAGTCATATGTGCTGTTGGTCAGACAAGCAGGACAGTAAACAAGGTAAAGGAATGTGGCTGACTCGATGCGGCCAGGAGCGCTGTTGGAAAAGCAGCCGTGTCATCTGCGGTGAATGGCTCAAAGAGGATATTACTAAGAACACCTCATTTACTTAATTCTGAAGACACAGAATGAATTCCGGGGTCCTCCTTCTCTTGGCTGTCCGACCTGAGGTTATGTCACTTGTTAATCTGTCTGAACGTCTGTCTTCTTATCTACAAAATGCGGATGATAATGGCATCTCTGTCTACCCAAAAGGGTCACGGAGAGACCCAGGCGGAACCGGGCCCTTCATAAATAAAGAGAAGGAAAGAAACCGGTGCCTCCCTGGGACTGCCCATGTGCCTGGCACTGTGTAGTCCTTCAGCAGCCGTCTGAGGTCACATTACTGGCCCATTTTGTAGCTGTGGAGCATGAGGCTCAGAGAGGTTACCTAACATAGGTAAGGCCACAGAGCTAGAAGAAGAAAGAGTTGGCATTTGATCCCAGACTGGGTCAACTTTAAATCCCCTACCTTAAAAAGAAAGAACCCGCTTTACTGAGCGTCTTCCTACCCCGTGCCAGAAACTGTGTTGACATGGTTCTGTCCTATGTCATTTTATAAAGGTTATTCTGTACTTCCTGGGTGTTCAACAAAGAATAAAGAACAGTAAAACCTATTTGTCATCACCGAGAGAAGATATATAATGAAAACTATTATTTTCCTACTTTTTCCTGTTCTCCTCATCTTCCTTCTCCTTATTCTTCAACCCCCTCCCTGTGCCTCCTCCTCTCTTTCTTCTTTGTTTTATAATCTGACATGCAGACTAACAGAGAAGAATCAATGCGTAGTAGAATGGTGTCTGGGGCATGGCTCTTTTAATGAAGGAGACTTGCAAGAGGACAGGTGCACTTCTGCCTCCTCACTAGTAACTCTGAGACCTCCTTTCTCACAACATACACCAACAAAACCAAACAAACAGGTTATTCAGGAATAACTGTCATATCCCAGCCCCCTACTAGGCAAAGGAGAGCTGTACAAGACAGTTCCCTCTGCTGCGGAATGGGGTACCACTACTGACCCCACAGCGCTGACGTGAAGATTGGCTGGGTGAGCACGTTCCCTTCCCTTCCATAAGAACAGTGAGTTAGGAAGGATACATGTACATGCCCTGGGAGTTTAACAAGCAAGAGAGGTAAGCCAATAACCCCTTTAGTTGCCACTTGGTTTTACCATCTTCTTGTTGCAGTAAGTTGCATTTGCTTTTCCTGCCCCAGTCCACTCACATTCCCCCTAAAGGGGACAGTCATGGAGTTTTGTGGGCTAAAGTGGTGAGGAGAGTGCTATGGAAGATGCATATTTAGGTCTTACCTTTGAAGCATGAGTGGTTCTAAATAGGGAAGAGATGGGAGGGACACCCCTGGGGAGATTGGACCCACTTGCAGGGAACCCTGTGAAGCGGTGATGAGTATGGCTGGGGAGACAACGAGGAGGACTGTCACCACAGAGCCATTGAACGCACTGTTCTCAACCCGCTGTCTCCTACCCACCCTTCCCTTGTTACGCTCCTGCCCCTCTTTCAAAGCTCAGCTCTCATTGCTCCCGCAGGAACCTTTCTCTGGCTTCCTGACAGGTCAGAGCCCTATGACGTACATCTTTTGTAAGGGCTTCACAGTTAGGTGTTTATATTTCTCTGTGAGTCTCTTCGAGTACTGTCAGCCCCACTCTTTAATTCCAGTCAGAACAGAGGTTATGTCTGTTTTGCACTCACATTGTATTCCTCATTCCCCGACCTGCTGCAGAGCATGAAACATAGTAGGGGCCTAAGAAATACTCACTGAATAAATGGATATGTTTTGGTTTTCAGTGAAGTAATAGTCTAGATAGGAGAAAGAGTTTATATTTGAGATTGCTAATCCCATTAGGTGTAAGCACTGTAGTCACTCATTTAATCCTTACAAACAATTTGTGAAATCAAGTGCATTTCATTTCATTGTAAAGATGGAGAAATTGGTGTCCAGAGATGTTCACCATCTTTCCCTATTGACCCAGCTATATGATCAATGGCAGCAGAGAGATTTGACCTGGCAGCTTGACGTCAGAGCTCTTGGATTGAATCAGATCGCCCGCTGCTTTAACGGTAGAGGGACAAAGTTAGGTACGCAAGTAAAGTTAGGATAGATTTCTGTTTGAAAATTATGGATTTTTTTTCCCTCTTCCTTCTTGTCAATTATCATCATCATGGTTATCACTTCACAAGAAAAACTAAGCAGAAAAGAACTCCTTCGTGGGTCACGTCATACATTCATGTTGACTCTTCTTCTGCCAGAATGATTTGGTCAAATTTCCTCAGTAAGTAAATCAAAGGTTTCAGGTTCTGATTCCCACAAAATTTTAGACTACTTCTCTTAGTCACCTTTTAAGAACCAGTATGAACTTTGCTAGAGCATGATAGAATAACTTAAAAAAAAAAAAAAAAAAGGAGGTGATTTGACTAAGTTTGGTATTATCTGTGACTCTAGGTTTCTGTTTTTTACTCAAAAAGCAGATCTAGCCTGTGGTCGTCAGTGCTATTGCGTCATAAAGCTCCTGGAAGAAAGGCTTAATTTCATCAAGGAAGCTGAGAAGTCCTGAGCACCTCCAAGAATGATAGCTGTTCCTAGAATAACGTAATTATTACTAGAAAATTAACAAAGCCCAATAAAATATGGCACTCTGGGAAAAAAAACAAAAGCTTAACCCTAGGAATAAAAGTGGCTTTAATTGGTCATTTATTTCAGCCCCTGCCTTTAGACAGGATTTAGAAAAAAAATCATCTCAGGGCAGTTGTATCTCTGGGTAGGGGAGTGTGTTACAATAATCAGTAAGGTAATAGTTAACACTGTGCGTTGCTCTTATTTCCTGGGCAGCGGTCTAAAAACTTGAACATATTTCATCCTCATAACAAACCTGCAAGGCCCTACTTTTCTCCCTATTTTCCAGATGAGGACCCGAACACTGCCCAAGGTCACACAGCTAGTACATGGTGGAACTGTCTCCAAACCTAGCTAGTCCGCCCCTGGAGTCCATGCTCATACAGTGTCTCTCGGTGGCCGATCACTCCCATTTTCACCTTTGTCTCCCTGGCTTGCACTGAAAGCTTAACTCGTATTTTAAGCCCTTAGCATTTAAGAGCCTGCTATGTTCAGACTCTTTCAAAAATAACCCAGCCTTCCTGGCAGATACAGTTGCTTTCTGTAAACTTCATTTTCAAGGGAACCACACTATTCAAAGAAGGAGTGAGGCTGAATAAAAATAACCAAATTCTCTGTAGAACCAATGAATTTCTGGATCCGTAGCAAACAGCTCTCCGGCATGGTGGCACTCTCTGAAGTACGCCCTCCCTAAGTTAGAATTCCATTGTCTTCATCTGCCATACAACCTGAAAATAGTATCATTTTTTTTCCTGTCCCCACACTTCAGCTTTCTTCTTTCAGTCAGTATTTTGGAAAGTCCACAAAACCCAGGGGCGTCCCTGTCGTTGCCCTGTGGTCGATGTAAAAACCAGACGATGCCAGGCTGACCCGAAGCCTTTCAAATGGATCAAACTGCACATTAGTCACTGGCAAAGTTTTCTGGTCCCTTTACCTCAGAGACTACTCAGTTCCTCATTCTTGACACCCTCCGGTCCTGAAGCAATAGCAAGAAAAAGACGTGAGTACTTTCTTGAGGACACCTCCTACTCTTTCCTTCAGTGCTGGTGACTGATTCCTACATAGTGGTGACCTTGAAGGGTCCTGACATCCAAAGGGATTGGGCTTCTAATCGCTAGATCCCTTCTGGTGCTCCGCTTAAGTGAGAGCCTACCTGATTTCACCCAAGCGAAGCGTTTCATCATGCCTTACACTGGTGCATTCCTGTGCTCTGAGCACTTAGGACTGAAATTACATGGTCTATTTAGTGCTTTTCACCGTTCACTGACTGCTAAAGAAGTCCCTGTAGAATATGTCATCATAACAAAGGCTGATTTCACATGTTGACACCAAGGCCCGAAACTGGCATTGGCGATCCAGGGACGGTGCAGGCACAACAAGCAATTTTGGAGCAAACCCAGAACTTTTCATTCCCTGTCCTGCCCTGAAGGGCAAAGGCTTTCTTCTGCCTGTTTTAAAAGGGGAAGCACTAAGTTCGTAATTATTTTTATGCCCAGAAGGCTTTTTTAAGTGCTATACCTGTTCTAGAAATTATTTGTGCTTTGAGGTGGTGGTCAAAACCAATTTAACCCTCAGCGATCTTTGTGATGAGCTTGCTCTGCAAGGACAGGAGGCCACTTCGTGGGAAAGGCCTTCTCCTTGAGAAAGGGGTGTTAGAGGATTTGAAAGCAAACTTTGGTAGCAGCTCTGGGCCAAAGTTCAGGCAAAGACGCCCTAGGGTTTCCAGGGGAGCTATATTGTTGATTAGAAAGGATTCTGTCCTTTGCTCAGGGCAGGAAACCTCTCTCCCCCAAACCCTCTGCCAGACAATGCCAGCTCTAATCAGCTTCTCAACTCTTGCGGTGAGAGATTGGATTGGGAAAAAATCAGTACTGAAAAAAATCCTAACAAAACTCTGCCTCAGTGAAATATGAATCCATTTGATGATATTTATAGTAGAAGTAGACTGGTTGAAGGGGATTCTGTCTTTTTCCAAGAAATTTTATTGGCAAGTGTAGATTCTTCCTCAAATTAATGTCAGAAAGACTTCCATCAAAGATTCGTTGCTAGATGGGATTCCTGTCTACTTTCTTTTCCTTCTAAGCTATGGACTGCTTGTACAGATTAAAATATTTCTAATGATTGTATAGTTGGGAGATCCTGGATTTAGGTCACTCACTTCCTCAAAAAGAGACAAGATGAGCTAAGGAAATAGGATGACCGACTCTTCCCAGTGCTGGCCCCAAAAGCCCTGGAAACCCCCTCAGTCCCAGGCAAACCAGGATGGCTGGTTACCCTTTAAGGAAATGTAGTGTATTTTCAATAGTTTAGCTGAATTTATCACAGAATTCTGACTTATAGGATTCAGGAAAGTAAAAATACGGTCTATTCTGTTACTATGATTTTAGTGTTGGGGCTTTCTCAAGGGAGGAATCTGTGGTCTACTATAGGGGGCTGGAGGACCAACTAGAGGAGAAAGGGTGTCCATGCTGTCTTTGCTTTAAATGCCATTATCTCCATGCTACTTCCTTTTTATGGCTCCTGTCATCATTTTAAAGGTACAACAGTTAAGAAGATAAATTACATTAAATAGAAAAAAATTCAATTTTATAAAACAAGAGCTGAATAGGTGTCAGATCTAAGGATTTGCATGTAGGGAGTGCACTTACTTGAAGAAACTTACTATGACCTGGACATATGTAACTCAGTTATCAGAGCTCATAGCGGAGAGTGCTGCCGAAGGCCGCGGTGTCCTGACAGATCACCACAGGCCAAGTCCATGGGCTTGGGTATCCATGGCCAGCCAGGTCCCTGACAAGACTCTGTCTCCTGCCTAATCTCATGGCAGAGACTTGGGGTTACATTGCTTCTGCTCCCCTTTCTCCTTCCCTTGATTTCCATCAATCCATCAACCCTACTTCCCTTCTCGTGGATCTTTTACCCAGAATTCATTTGTGACTGAAAGTCGTGATGAGGGTACAGATGAAAACGTGTTCTCAGCTAGTAGGAAGGGGGAAGTCCCGTGGCTACACAGCATCCTCTAAGATGTACCGTTCCAACTTGAACAATACATACAACATTATAAGTGGCCTGCTTCCTGGAGTATATCCTCCATGCACAAAACAACCGGCATTAGCCTTTTACTTTATTTCCATCCCGTCATTTGTTCATCACGTATTTTTTAAAAATGGAGCTGTGGTCGTGTATGTACAGGTATGCCTACTTTTGTCTCATACTTTTTACACTTACTGCTTTGTCACAAGCGTTTTTCCGTGTTGTGGTATGGTCAGATGTACTAACTTTTTAAATGTGCTTCTTACATAGATCTGCAACTATGTGGGACCTGCAAAGGTCATTGTCCAGTTGGTCACAAATGGGAAAAACACCCACCTGCATGCACACAGCCTGGTGGGAAAACACTGTGAGGACGGGATCTGCACTGTAACTGCCGGACCCAAGGACATGGTGGTCGGGTAAGTGAGGGTGTGTGATACTGTGGCAGGCAGCAGCAGATTGCATGGCACCGGGATTTTGACTGAGTATGTCCTTTTCATTAGGAACCTTCCCAAGACTCTCAGAGGGCCTTAAAATGAAACTGTGAGCTCTCACTTGGACTCCAAGGAAAAAGATACCTACATGTCTGGGTTTTCTTGAGTTTGCACCATGATTCTGGCCTAATTATTTATAGCACCCCCTTTTAGTCTCAGAAGTGGCCCAATTTGGATGGTAAATTATATGGTCATTTAATCTATGAGGCATTTGTGCAATTTTTAACTGTATCTTCCTTCTGGAAATAAAGATAAGAACCAATTAGAAGAAATGGAATGACGGCAGAAATAAATACCTTATAGATGGGTTTATATTTTTGATGATTCTTTTAATGAACTATTAAGTCTGGATTTATAGGGTGAACATTTTGAGCATAAAAAAAGATAGATAAATATTGTTTTAGTTCTCTGCTATTTAGAAAGTATGCACAGATAAGAAGCCCAGGAATGCAAATTTGTTTTGGCATTCATTAGACTTGAAATGTAAATACAAAGGGACATATTCATTTAAAAGTTAGACAGAACAAGCAATTTTAAGTGAATGAAGTATAATAAAAGAAATTCAGCCCAAAAGGAGTAAGAAACTTTAAATTAATTTTGTTTAATTCTTAAAGAATATCCTTCTAGGGTTTCCTAATACTGGTTTAAACAGCTAATGATAAAATCCCAGTTAATCTGGACTAGTCACTCAAAAGAAAAGAGCTGTTTAAATCAGCTGTAATTAAGTTGATGGTAGCATTTCAGGCTTTGAATTCGATCACGTTTTAAGTTGGTGGTTATTGGGGAGGTTGAGCTTTCGTGTTCCTAGGTATTTCTTTGTTTGACTGTGAAAATATTCAAGTGTGAAAAACCTAGAGAGAGAGCTTTCTTTTAAGTCACTAAAACTGATTCTTTTGATGTTGAAAAAAAAAAGACTCTAGATTGGAGGAAGAAGCTTAAATTGATTTGAAAAATTCAGTTGTGCTTTATATGAACTTGTTTCAACATTCTCTTGAAAGACTGGCCTGTTTCCTGTTGAGTGTCACAGCTGGTTCATCGTCTGTTTTGGAATACTCTTACAGTTCCTGACTGACCCATGAGAGCTTTGAAATGCAGGGTAATTGTCAGAGTTTCAGACTAATTGATCACTTAGTGTTTCTGCGGATTTATCTCGGTAGGCTGCTATCAGTTTGAAGTGTTGGTCCTGTTTAATCTGTGTGATAATCATATCCTTTAGAGGAAATTATAGATGAATTTCCTTACTAATAATATCTGTTATTATAAAACTGCCAGTATGTTGTCTATAATTTGGTGTTTCTGTGGCTTGGCTTAGTAATCTTCTAGGATTTTAGAAGGAGCTAATGGTTATTGGGTTTGAAACCTACAGCGGGAAGAGAAGTTCCCTGTTTCTAACGAAAGGAAGGAAATCCTTTCCTCTCTTGCCTTGGAGCCCCGTAGTTGGGAGAACTCATTCATTCAACAAACATTTTGAGCATCTACACTCCTAAGTTTGATCATGAAGATGTCTCGTCATGGCGCTGTGGGATTTTTGTAACCCCATACAATTCCACTGAGAAATTTGGTCAAGAGGAGGCCACTGAAGAGTTACAACAGGCTCAGTAGACTTTCTTGTTCAGAATGTTCTATGAAACGCTAGTACTCCCTTTATAATTAACCTTTAATTGAGAAACTTTTGCCTACAGTGTTTTCTAAAATATAGTACTTCCTTCATGATTTGTCTCTCTTGTTTTTTGTTTTTTGTTTTTAAGTTTCCGATGTCAGAACCTGTTGCATTTTATTAGAGAGAATATGCTAGTAATCTGGAAACCAGAATTCTCTGGTCATTTCTGTCACTCTCAGCAGTAGGATCAGAGGCAATTTGTATGACTTCTTGAGAACCGTAATTCTTTCCTTTAGAAAATATGAATGTTGGGCTACAGAATTTATCTCCAGGCCCTTGCCTCTCAGAAATTCTAGACTGAGCTAACATTAGCTAATATTATGAAAGAACATGAGCTGACTTGCGATGTGTATATTTATGGAATGTCATCGATTACTATTACTTGGTTCTAACTTGTAGGTAAGAATAGCACCTAGAGAAATTAAGGAAGATAGCCAGAGTTATTCCTTAGACTTGCCAATACTAGAAATGGAACCAAGATAACCTGTCTTCAATAATACAGCTTAGAATAAGAGTATATATTCATGAGCAGGGCACCAATCCAACATATCGAAAAGAATAAAAAAAAAAAATAACTCAGGAGAGATAAATAACTTTTAAATTATCAAAGCCAGAGGGGAGCTGGGGGGGAGGGTGAAATAGGCAAAGGGGATTAAGAGTACACTTATCTTAATGAGCACTGAGTAATGTATGGAACTGTTGAATCACTATATTGTACACCAGAAACTAATACAAAGCTGTATGTTAACTATACTGGAATTAAAATTTAAAAAATAAAAGCAAATTAAAAAAAAAATAAATGAGCAAAACCAAAGAAATACTTCTCTTTGGAGTTCTCAATAAGATTTAGTTTCTATTTTCAAAGATATTTTGTTATCTAGATTAAAATATTCATGTTTTAGATAACATGAGTCACAGCTACAGGTTTGAGTGCCTACATTTGGGAGATTTTGCCTTTAAAATTTTTTTTTACTTAGCTATAATTTTTTACATTTTATTTCTTACTCATTTGTTTAGTTAGTTTTTAGTGCCTGTCCTCATAAAAATAATTTTAGTTCGGTATTTTATTTTTGACCTTGAATATAAACGGTTTGTTTCAACAACATTTTAGTTCTCTGAAATTTTCAATCAGTGGAAACTATCTGTTACTTGACTTTGCTTTAAGCCACCTTCCTCACCAATAATCACCACACCCTCTGTTTCCTGGCAGCCCTGATTTAGAGAGATCTGAAGTTGTTGGGTTTTTTTTAACTAATATTTATGGCATATACCAATTGGTAAGCACTAGAAGTGGATATATAAATACAAAGGAGAAACAAGGCCTCCTTCAATGAGCTAGTGCAAACCATATTAAATTGGTGTTTTTGTAGGTCCAAAAACAATTGATTATTGGCAGTTTCATCATGTTAACCCCGAATACACAAAAAAGATGCTGGCTGGAGAAAATGAACAAAGTATGGACTGAGATTGGAAGTGTCCAACTTCCAAATTTGGGTGTAGATTGTAAGTCAGGGTGCTTTTGAATCTTGTGCCGGCTATAAAGTCAGTGTTTGAGTCCTGAGAGGAAGAAAGGCCAGATAGAGAGGCCCCTTTAGAATCCCAACCTAATGGCATGGGGGTTTGAACCTACCCAGAGGACAGCGGTAGTTCCCAGATGATGATGATAATGATGGAAACATCTGGCACAGTACAGAGGATTTCAAACCTGAATGCTAGTTAAAGTCACCTTTGGTCACTTTATAAAAATACTGAGCCAGGCCTCCTCTCAAAGTTTCTGATCTCATTACTCTTACATAGCATAGAGCAGTGGTTCTCAAATTTTAGGTGCATTGGAACCTCCTGGAGGATTTGCTGAAATACAAACTGCCAAGCCGCACCGTCAGAGTTTCTGATTCAGTAGGTTTGGGATAGGGTTTCAAAATTTGCATTTTAATAAGTTCTCAGGAATCACTGATGCTGCTGATCTGGAGACTACACTTTGCAAACCACTGGTATAGAATATGGCATTTTGAGTAAGACACAAGATTGTAGTCCCAGTCTTATTATTAACTGTGATAGCCATCTTTTTTAAAAAAAATTTTGTCAGGTTTTACTGAAGCAAAGTATAATTTAAATACTGTAATATTTATCCTTTAAAGTGTACAGTTCTATGAGTTTTGGCAAATACTGGAATAAGCACCACAATGCAGGTGTAGAATAGTTCTGTTGCCCCCAGAATCCTGTGTGCCCCTTTGGAGGCAACTCCACCTCCCACTCCAGGCCCCGGCAATTCCTGATCTGTTTTCTACCCCTATAGTTTTGCCTATAGAATGACTTAGAAATGGACTCACGCAACATGTAGCCTTTCTGAGTCTGGCTTCACTCACTTAGCATAACGCATCTGCGATTCGTCCAGCTCGTTCCGAGTATCACCAGCTTACTCCTTTTCATCGCAAAGTCGTGTCGCATTGCGCTGATGCACGTCACGGCGTGTCAGTCCGCCTGCTGAAGAACGTTTAGTTTATTTCCCGTTGTTGATGACAGAACCACTGTTTGTGTGAACTTAGGTTTTCATTTCTTTTGGTCTTAGGTAAATACTGAGGAGTGGAACTGAAGGGATGGATCCTAAGGGTCTATTTGTTTTGAAAAGAGACTCTGCCAAGTTGTTTTCCAAAGTGGCTGTACCAGCTTGCATTCCCGCGTATTAACATTTACGATCCTCAGGCTTTTCAGTTGCGTGCTATTAGTAATATGCCTGCTCTTGTTTTCTTTTACATTTTATTCCAGAAATTTTCAAATATACACAAAAGTAGAAAGAAGACCACAATGAGACCTCACTGTACCCAACACCCGGCTTGACAATTAATTATTACATCTTGATTTAAATATACCCCCTGCCTAGGTATCATTCATTTATTGATATCTGATCGAGTTCCATTCTGTTAAGAGAATACTTGGTATGATTTCAATCCTCTTAAATTTATTGAGACTTGTTTGATGGATCAGAATATGGTGTGCTTGGTAAATGTTCTTTGTGCACTTAGAAAGAATGATTAGTCAGATTGAATGCATGTTCTGTAAATGTCAGTTAGGTCAATTTGTTTGATAGTGTTGTTCAAGTCTTCAATATCCTTACTGACTTTCTCCCTACTTGGTCTGTCAGTTCTTGAGAGAGAGGTGCTGAAATCTCTGAAGGTATTTATAGATACCTAGTTCTTCTCCCAGTTTATGAGATTCTGCTTCTTGTATCGTGAAGCTCTTTTATCAGGCACATAAACATTCAAGATTCTTATGTCTGCTTAATGAATTGATCCCTTTGTCATTATGAGATGACCCTCTTTTATCCCTGGTAATATTTTTTGCTCAAAAATCTACCTCGACTGATACTAATATATAGCTATTTCAGATTTTTTTTAAGAAAAAAAAAAGATTTTATTTATCTATGCAAGAGAGAGAAAGCAAACAGGAGGGGGGTGCGCAAAGGAAGAGGGAGAAGCAGACTCCCCACTGAGCAGGGAGCTCACCCCGGGGCTCGATCCCTGGACCCTGGGATCATGACCTAAGCCAAAGACAGACACTTAACCAACTGAGCCACCCAGGCATCCCCCCAGCATTCTGCTCATTAATGTTAGCGTGGAACATTTTTTTGCCGGTCCTCTTAGTTTTAACCTATTTGTGTCTTTATAGTCAGAGTAAATATGCACTGCAAATAGTTGGGTCTTATTTTTTTTATTCAATTTGACACTCTCTGCCTCTTAATTGAGGTCTTTAAATAATCTATATTTAATCTGATTACTGATAGGGCTGCGTTTCGCTCTACCATCTTGCTATTTGTTTTCTGCTTATCGCATCTGATTTTTGTTCCCCTTTTCCTCTTCTTGCTGTCTTCTTTTAGATTACTTATTTGATATTACTTTATCTTCTTTTTAGTTTATACCTCTTTCTAGTTTTCAGAAACTGTTTTACAGCTTGCTATACTACACACCTTTAATTTGTCACAGTCTACCTTTACGTAGCATTATACTTCCTCGTATATAGTTAATATGAACAGTACCTCCATTTCCCCTGTCTCCGCCCCTGTGCTATTGTGTGCCCTAGTTTACATCCACAGATGGGATAAGTTCCACAATATACTGTTTCTTAAATTTTTGCTTTAAGTGCTCAATTATTTTTTTATTAGTTTCATAGGTAGAATTCAGTGATTCATCAGTTGCATATAACACCCAGTGCTCATTACTTCAAGTGCCCTCCTTAATACCCATCACCCAACTACCCCCCCCAACCCCCCTCGCTTCCAGCAACCCTCAGTTCTCTATAGTTCAGCATCTCTTATGGTTTGCCTCCCTCTCAATTTTTGTCTTATTTTATTTTTCCTTCCCTTTCCCCTATTCATCTGTTTTGTTTCTTAAATTACACATATGAGAGAAATCATATGGTATTTGTCTTTGACTGATTATTTCACTTAGCATAATACCTTTTAGTTCCATCCACATTGCAAACAGTAAGATTTCATTTTTTGATGCCTGAGTAATATTCCATTGTATATATATATACATACCACATCTTCTTTATCCCTTCATCTGTCGATGGATATCTGGGCTCTTTCCCTATTTTGGCTATTGTGGACATGGCTGCTATAAACATTGGGGTGCAGGTGCCCCTTCAAATCACTAAGTTTGTATCCTTTGGGTAAATACCTAGTAGTGCAGTTGCTGGGTCATAGGGTTGTTCCATTTTTAACTTTTCAAGGAAACTCCACACTGTTTTCCAGAGTGGCTGCATGCTCGATTATCTTTTAAAAGAAATTTTAAATAAGGAAAAAAGCATTTATATTTAACCACATATTTATCATTGGCAGTGCTCTTCATTCTGTTTCATAGGTCAAGATTTCTGTCTGGCAGCATTTTCTTCTGCCTGAAGCCCTTCCTTCCCTTTTTCTTCTACTGCTGGTCTGCTGCTAATAAATTCTTCAGTTGTCATACATATTTAAACTCTTTATATTGTCTCTGTGTTAGAAAGATAGTTTTGAAGACTATAGAATTCCAGGTTGACAATGTTCTTTTTTCACATTCTCCAAATGTGCTGCCCCAGGGTCTTTGGCTTGCCTTGTGCCAGCAAGAGACCTGCCGTCATTCTCGTATTTTGTGCCTCTTCACATAGTGTGTCACTTTTTTCTCTGTCAGCTTTTCAAATTTTCTCTTCATTAATTTTAATTTCTCTTTGCTAGTTTGATGCAATTTTATTATGGGCATTAGCATAGGTTTATTCATTTTTTTGTGCTTTGGGGTTCACTAAGATTTTTAGATCTCTGGGTTTAGAATTTTTTATTAAATTTTAAAACATGTCGGCATTATTTTTTCAAAATATTTTTTCCATCCACTCCTCTTTTTCCTCTTCTTCTGAAACACCAATTTCTTGTATGTTTGGCTGTTTGAAATTGTCCCGTATCTCACTGGTGATCTGTTATTTTTAAAACTTGTTCTTTTTCCTGTGTTTCATTTTGAATAGTTCCATTACTGTGTCCTCAAGTTCACTAATCCTTTGGTTTATAGTGTCTAACATACTCCTAATTCCATCTAGTTATTTTTCTTTTCAGCTGTTGCCGTTTTCGTCTCTGTAGGTTTGTTTGGCATCTCTTTTATTTCTTGCATGTACTCCTTAACGTATTAAACCTTTTACCCTCTTAACCATATGGAACATATCTATAATAACTATTTCAATGTATGTGTCTACAAATTTTGTGTTCTGTCTCATTTCTGGATCTGTTTCTATTGATTGGTTTCTATCCCCATTATAAGCTGTATTTTCCTACGTCTTTGTATGCCTGGCAATTTTTGATTGAATGGTGGACATTTTGAATTTTGGATTGTTGCATGCTGGCTTTTTTTTTTTTTTTTTTTTTTGGTATGCCTTTAAATATTTTTGAACATTGGGATAAAATTAAATTTGGGAACAGTCTGATCCTTTTTAGACTTACTTCTTAGCTAAGGAAACCAAAGCAACCTTTAGTCTAGGGTTAATTTGACACTATTACTAAGCCAATAACTTTCTGAATATTCATCCTGATGATTCATGTATTACAAGATTTCTTGAACTATTCCAGCCCCATGTGTGCTCCAAGGAATGTTTTGTCTGCTTATTTCTGGTGTTTTGTTTTTTTTTTTCCCCAGTCTCAGGTTGTTTCCTTACACACATGCTCTGATCAGTACTTAGCTGAAGTCTCAAGGCAGGGCCACTGTACATCTCTGATTATCTCTCTGTGTGTGTTTCTTTCTTCTCTGGTTCTCTGACTGTGAATTCTAGCCTCTTCAGCCTCCCCAAATTTTTAACTCTGTCGCCAAAACTCAGGGAGATTGCCAGGTTCTGTTTAGGTCTCCTTTCTTATGCTGCAGCCTGGAAAGTCTAGGCATTAAACAAGCATTATTGTAGGATTCAACTTAGTTGTTTTTCTTAAGGATCACTGTCCTGTGCTGCCTGTTGTTCAGTGTTGGAAAACCATTTTTTCATGTGTTTTATGTTACTCAAGGTGCAAGGTTCAATCTGGTCCCTGTTACTCCCATGATTATCTGAAATAGAAGATTTGTTTCTGTATTGTTTCATTTATTACCAGAGTAAATAAGTTATTCACATAAGGATGATGCCCTTTTCACAGGGATTAGTTAAAGAATATACATGAAAATTGCTTTCTATATGGCAAAGTGTAAGGTGTTACATAGGTGTTTGTCACTGTCACTGCCTTTATACGGGTAGCTGTGGATGATTTCGTAGGAGTATAGCCTGAAAGGCCAAAAGATGAAGGTGTTGTTTCTAAAAACTGCCTATGCTTCCATGCATATCAGTGTGTCATGTTGCATATTTTTCTGTGCTGTATTAACTCATGCATTCGTTTATTGAACAGACATTTATTAGACACCCGTATTATTAGACACCCATACGTCAAGCACTGTTCTAGGCACTGCAGATCTTTGCCCTCAGGAGCTTACATTCTGTTGGTCTATTTTCTTCTCCATGTGTCTCAGCTCTCCTGCTTTTCTTTTTGAGCGTAGTTGACACACAATGTTACATTAGTTTCAGGTGCACAATATAGTGATTGGACAGATTCATGCATCGTGCTAGTTCATGTCCTACGTTTTCTGTCTCTGTCTGGACATGTTTCTCATTGTGTCTCTGGGCCTCTGTCTAAGAGCTCATCTCGTTCTGCCTTCACCTCCTATATTTTCTTCCTCTAGTTCATCTAATCTTCCCACATTATCTTATTCTTTGTTTCATCCAGTCCAGTTGTCATAATATTTGTCTTCCGTTACTAATTTTTCTTTTTTCTTTCTGGGTAAAAGCCAGAGCAAAAGAAGAGTCTTTGTAAAAGCTGACAAGGCCTTAAAGGATCTGTGAGCCCACTTATCTCTCTGAACTTTTCACTTACTACTCACCTCTTGTTGATTTTCCTCCAGCAACTTTGGCCTCCTTGCCACTGTTGTCTTTTTGAAAACACCAGTTATGGTCCTACCTCGGGGTCTTGGCACTTGCTGTTCCTTCTGCCTTGAATGCTGTTCTTCCATATATCCACATCTTTTCCCTCACTTTCTTCGAGTCTTTGCTCACTTGTCACCTTTTCAATGAGGCCTTTTCTGGCCTCTCCCTATTTTAAAACATCATGTCTTCTACTACTACCTTTCCTTTTCTCCATTCCTACCTCATTTTTCTTGGTAACACTTATTACCTTCTAAATTATACTGTAAAATCTCTTCTTTGGTTACACTAGCATATAAATTCTGCGGAGGGAGGCATTCCCTGGGTGCTGACAAAAGGACCTGGGACAGTGCCTCGCACAAATAAGGAGCTGAACACATACTTGTTGAACAAATGGGTCTCCTCGGTAAAGTCCTTTTTTGTTTGTTGTATTATGTTTCTTGAATATGCTTATTTGTTTCATGTACTTTAAAAAATGAATGACTGGAATAATTTATGTTTTTTCTTAAAATCCCTTAACTTGTTTTATTTAGCTTATTAACGTATTTTCTGAGGAGATGGGACTCCACTGTAGACTTTAAATCCCATCCAGAAACCCATGGATGATCCAAAAGAAAAAAAATCCTTCCAAATATAATATTCCTCTTATTCTTTAAAAAAATTAAATAAGTTAGTACTATATTCAGAATTTTTTAAAAAATCTTTAACAGCTCTCCTAGAAAATACTTCAAAATGAGTCTAGGTAAAACTTCCTTACTAAGACATATATGTGTGTGTACCCCACTCCCTTAATTGTCATTTGAAAGTCTAATAAACCCTGAAAACCAAAAGATTCTGCTGAGTTTGCCACAGACTCATGTGGTGGCAAAACCGAATCCGACCTGATGTGCAGTGGTTTGTAGTCTTTATTATTCCATTTGTGAGTCTACTTTATATGTTTCACTGCAGACATAGTAACGGGTTTGATTATAGTGTGGGCCCCAGCAATTGAGGGCCCCTAGATTCTTTTTAAAAGCCACTTTGCTAAAGTAAAACCAGGCTCTCGTCATTGACAGCCTAACTTTTGGTGGTGGTTGTCACTGTTACTGCTTTTTCTCCAGCTTTGCAAACTTGGGTATACTTCATGTGACAAAGAAAAAAGTATTTGAAACACTGGAAGCACGGATGACAGAGGCATGTACGAAGGGCTACAATCCCGGACTTTTGGTGCACCCTGATCTGGCTTACTTGCAAGCGGAAGGCGGAGGAGACCGGCAGCTCACAGGTGAGCGTCATGCCCTCAGCCTGGGCCTTTGAGATCGGGACCTCCTTTACTTGTGGTGGGTACACTAGATTCTCATCTGTCTGCCCCAGGTTTCTCCTCCTCCCAGACTGGACCTCAAGCTGCTGACACACTTTCCCTGCTCAGAAACCTTTGATGGCATCCTGCTATCTTCTAGAATAAAATCTGTGCCTCCACAGCCTGGTATACAAAGCCCTCAGTCTGGCCCCAGCTACCTTTCCAGCTTTATCTCCAACCCTGCCATGTACCCGCTTCTCCCCATCACTGCCCCTGAACACCTGACGCAGATTCCTACCTTTGTATGTGTCTTCCTCGACCTCAAACACTGCACCCTGCCCTCTTCAGCCTGTCAAAACCAATGCGTGAGTCAACACTTAGTTCCTCTGGTTTAGTTTCCTCCGTTTTACCTGCCCGGCTCACTTTATTAGAAGGAATCCCTTCTGGCTCTTCTGGCACATCGTAAACTACTCCGTTTCTCATAAAAATGCTGTGATTTTATGTTTCCCTACTTTTACTTCTATTTTTTCTTTCAACCCCAATCCCTGTGCTACCACACGTGCCATTTCTGCTTTCACACGTTGGCCATTAGTCTGGTCATCCTGTCATCATCTGATACTCAGGAGACCCAAAACAGATCACTGTTTTTCCACTAACCACATTCTCATGTCCAGACTCGAAACCTTCATGTCACCTTTGAGTGAATCTTCCTTCTTGCTTCCAAAACCTGTGGCCCCACTCCCCTGTGCTCTTTCTTGCGCTCCACTCCTCCCTCCATTTTCCTTGCTCTGCTTCTCTCCGTCCCCACCTCTGAGCCAGTTTACACCCTGGGGCCAGATGGATCTTGCAAAAGCCTATGCTCACCACTACTCAGTATCTCCCTGCTGCCTACAAAATCCAAATTCGTAAGCTGGCCTTTTAGGCCTTTCAAAAGCTTGCCCCTGTCTGCATTTCCAAGGCTCTTTCCCACGACACCCCTTCATGTCAAACTGGATTATTCCATAGAAACACCACAATTTCTCACTTCCTCTCCTTGGCACATTCGTTCTATTCTTGCTGTTCCCTCTTCCTGGAATGCCTTTATTTACTTTCTTCGTATGTTCAAGTTGTACCATCCTTTCGAGACTGAAAACATATGTCTCTTCTGCTCCAAAGCCTCTGGATTCTCCCCTCCTTTGAAATTCCCTGTCTCTTACCTGTGGCGCTTTTACAGTACTCTCCACTTGAATTATCACCTTTGATGATACTATAACTTAAATACAAGCAGCTCCACCAGCACGAAGCTGCATCAGGAGGCGAGGAGGGAGTCAGATGCCCTGGAGTCATTCAGTTTCTCCAGAAAAATTGTTTGAGTACTCCCTATGTGCCAGGCACTGTGCTAGGTGCTGTGGCATGAACATGGTCCCTGTGCACAGGGAGCTTTTGGAAGCCTTAATTTTCACATTTCACAATACAACTGATGCATAATCAGCTTATTGCATTCTATGGCCACACATCTTTTGGGCCCTTAACTGTAACTGTAGGGAGAAAAAGGAGAAGTCAGGGGAACGTAAGAAAGGACAGAGGCAGTCTGATACACGGAGGAGAGTTTTCAGTATCATCCAGAGAAAATGCAGGTCTTCTTTTGATGCCTTTAATTTGGATGACATAAATGAGACACTTTAAATAATTTTATTAGCAATACAAACAGTTTCAAAAGAAAAAGATTTTTGTTTTCAATTCATGTTTTTGTATTTGGGCTTTATAAAGTCATCTTATCTAAAGTGTTCTGGCTTCACTCTTTCCCTGGCCATGAATGCGCTGTGCTGTATGGTCGTAGATCGGGAAAAGGAGATCATCCGCCAGGCAGCTCTTCAGCAGACGAAGGAGATGGACCTCAGCGTGGTGCGGCTCATGTTTACAGCTTTTCTTCCAGACAGCACCGGCAGCTTCACGAGGCGCCTGGAGCCCGTGGTGTCAGACGCCATCTACGACAGCAGTGAGTCCTTGACTTCTAACAGGAGGCAGCTTGATACAGTGTCACGTTGAGACTTTTAACCCAGCCCTGGCAGTTACTTACTAGCTCAGAGTCCCAGGGCAAGCAACTTAGTCACTTGGAGGCTCACATTTATCATCTGCAAAATGGGAATACTAAAATCCTGCTTGAAAGATGTCTAGATTAAAAGCGAATGTTACGAGTCATGCAATAAATATGGTTCTCTTTTCTCCAATGTGCATGCTAGACTTTTATGTGCCATTTGAGGATGGCAGATCTCTTATTATTTATGAATTTATGAATACCAACCATTGTTGGTGCTCCTGGAAAAATACCTCATTATTTTCTGTTGAGGTTCTAAACAGATGTGAATAAAAACAACTGTTATTCTTATCCGTCTTCTTTCTTGCATGTTCTAGCTTTTTTCAAAGTAAGAACTTCAAGTTAACTGAATGAGTGGTCTAGACAGTATATGACTTCAAAATTCTATTTCAGTCTGTAGTTCCTCATACTTTTTAAAAGAGTTTTACAGTGGTCTTCAGCTTTACCCTGCAGATTTCTTGTTTGGTGTGCATGGGATTTATTAAATCAAAGAAGGCTGCAAGCGTGGTTCTTAGGCTCACTGCAAGTTTATAGAGTTCGGTCTAAGGAGGAAACTCCGTGCCCCACGTACAACAACTGACCGATTTCTCTAATTTAAACAAGTTGGAAGGGAAGTGAAAGAGTTATAAAATGATGTATACTTGTATACTAAAGATCACCTTAAAATGCAGCTGTGGGAGCAAAAAAAAAAAAAAAAAAAAAAAAAGGAAGCTTTATACTATTACCACAAGAAACTTTTGCCCCTAACCACACAGAATTCTAATTTAGTCTGGGGAAAAGAACTATAACCTCTCCATTTTTTTCTCTCAGTAAAATAAGAATTTATAAGCAGTTTAAGAAAATTGGGTGCTTTTTCTAAATCTTTAGGACTCTTGTAAACAGTATATCAGTATCTTGGAAATAATTGAAGGTCTTGACCTACATGAAATTCCACAAATCCATTGGCTTGGTACTTCCTGAAACATCAGAAAAGCTCTTTCTCTTTCTGTATGAATCTTTCTTATCGTGTTAGTGGGAGAAATAAATATTGCTCCTTTCTGCCTCATGTGTTTAGGTAGTAATGAAAGATCCATGCTCAAGAAGTGAGGACTTCTGAAAGCTTTTTTATTTGTATCCTTGTTAAAGCAATATAAGCAAAAGCATCTATTTATTTTTTAATTCAAGTATAATTAACATAACAGTATTATATTACTTTCACACATACAACGTATCGATTAAACAATTTTATACGTTGCTTAATGCTCACCACAATAAACTATTTGAACTTTGTTTTGGTTATTGTGCTAAGGGCAGGGTTCCCCATAAAAGATTAGCTTATAAAACTGAGGATAAAGCATGACGTTTGTTGTTTTTCTCCTGTGGACAGAAGCCCCCAATGCGTCCAACTTGAAAATTGTAAGAATGGACAGGACAGCTGGATGCGTAACCGGAGGGGAAGAGATTTATCTTCTCTGTGACAAGGTTCAGAAAGGTAAATATATGCTCTGGTCTCAGAATGTGAAATGTAATTCTGAGTGAGTCTGTCAGTCCCTTTTTAGCAGTAAAGCCAGTAATATGCCTTTTCTGCCATAGAACTATTTAGAAAATTTATACATTTCACCTCTTCCAAATATGTCTGTGGTTTTTTTTTTTAACCCACCTAATTCATTTTAAAACTTTCAATAGAAGTGAAGAGAAATTAAAAAAGTAATGATCAGGCAGTGACATTTCAGTGTTTCTGTACTTTAAACTCTGGTATCTGAACTTAAACTAAAATAAATGAGTAATAGCCCATGCTTCACACACACACACACACACACACACACACACACACACACGTGCCCATGCATACAGAGTAAATAATGTTTTATATAGTGTAAAATTGTTAATTTAGTTTCTCTTATAAGGCTTCGTTGCAACACTGAGAGAGCTTCTCCAAAACTTCCATGTGACACTCTGATGTCGATTATGAAAAAGAGAATAAGGACTATAGGGAAATTCTCACAGCATATTTGTCATAATTTTCACTTTCAGAAAAGGTTCTTGGCATTTACCTTTCATTAGTAATGGTACAAGATTTATAAATTAGCAAAGGTGAAGGAGATTGTGCTGTTTTCTCAAACAACTCGTTTTTAAACTACAGCGATCGTGTGGCATAATAAAGATCTACTCACTACAAAGTGACAAGCATTTTCAAAGTGAGGGTGCCTAACTAAAATTCTAGCTCCTAAATAAAAGAATGATGGCTTTAAAAAAAGAAAGCTCTCATTTATTTGAGGCCAATGGCCTGAGATTTAAAAGTCAGAAAAAAATACAATCCAATTTTAAGGTAAAGGTGTATATATCTTTATCCAAAAAAAGTTTACTCTTTCTCTGCATATCCTGATATTGGCCTTCTTTTAACCCATTCTATCCAGGTAATATGTGTGCATTCAATGAGTAAACACAATCTGAGTACCTTTATTTATAAATGTAATTCTTAATCATTATCATTACACTGGAATGGCTTATTAAGAGAAGTCTTGTACCTGGCTTAAAGAGTCTGAATAACCAGGTCCACTTTAAACCTACCTGAAGGCAAAGGAATTGACCAGAAGATAATGAGATGTTTTATCCAACCCTAATATTTCTAAAATTCTATTTAATTAGAAATATGAACTTAGTTTTCATAAGTCAATAGTGCAGTCCTATAGGAAGGGAAGTGAAGTGAAGCCAGGGAGATGCCAATCTGAGTTATATTGTCATATTTCTGCAGAACTAGAATCCATGACACAAGTGTGAAATTAGGCATTCTTATTCATATTCTTATTTCATCCAAAGGGACTTGGCTGATACAATATTTTTAACAACTTTTCAGTATGGACTGATAAAGTATTATAGGGAAGCAGCATAGTAGAATGTTTATGAGCCTGGAGTCTGTGTTCAACTTCTCCATTTACTAGCTTTTCAACCTTGGATAAGTCACTTAACCTCTCTGGACTCCATTTTCTCTTCTGCAAAATGAGGATATTAAAGTACACCTGCATCACAGAGTTATTGGGAGGATGAAATCAGTTAATGTATACATATAAATCACTTAACATAGTGTCTGCCATAGAGTGTACTTTATATAAGTTAAATATTATTATATAGATCTATATGGAGTTTGAACCACGTTTTCGGATTCTGAATTCCTCAATATCCTTCATGTTCCTCAGGAATGAATCGGGTTAGTGATGGAGAAGTGGGAAGGTCAAAGACTGATTAAGAGAAAAGTCAGATCAAATAGGTAAATCTAGTATTCTCTCAATGTAAATGAAACTCGGGGTCCATTACTGTGGTAACTAGTAAAACGGTAATTTGTGAAAATTTTTAAATGATTCAAAAGTCTATGTCATATTAATTACTTTTTAAAAGTTTAAGTACATACTAGGTAGAAACTTGAACCAGCTGCATTTTTCAGTGTGCTTATAAATATTATTACTCTATGTGAAATTATACGTCTGAATGTGACTGTTTGCAGATGACATCCAGATTCGATTTTACGAAGAGGAGGAAAATGGTGGGATCTGGGAAGGATTTGGAGATTTTTCCCCCACAGATGTTCATAGACAAGTAAGTGGATGATGATGGTGGTGATGACGATTTTACATTTTCTGTCTTGTTGAAATTCAGTACTTGATCTCCATGTATGAAAAAGGAAAAAAATCATAAACACTTATTTAACTTTCATAAAAGAGTACTATTTTTAAGACTTGCAGGTCTTCCAGAAAAGTTTTCTACCACAGAATTATGAGCAAGGCCTTAGACCACTGGCTCTGAGGTCTTGTCATGACATTTCATTCGGGTGTCTCGTCACCTACCCATTAAGGCAATGGCCATCGGGTCCTTTTGTGGAAATATTTTAAGTATTTGTATTAGTCTGTTCAGACTGCCATAACAAAATACCATCAACAGGGTGTATTTAGCAACAGAAATTTATTTCATCACAGTTCTGGAGGCTAAAAGTCCCAGATCAAAGCCTGACAGAGTTGGTTCCTGGTGAGAGCTCTCTCCTCCTGGCCTGCAGACAGCCACCTTCTGGCTGGGTCCTCACAGGGCAGAGAGAGAGCTCTCTGATGTCTCTTCCTATAAGAGTACTAATCCTATCCAGTCGCAACCGTACCCTCATGACCTCATGTAAACTTAATTACTTAAAAGCCCTTTCGCCAAATATAGCCACACTAGGGGTTAGGGCTTCAACATGTGAATTTTGAGGGGACACAGTCAGTCGGTTACAATGCTCTACTGGAGTAATTATGGTGAGACCTGTTAAAGAGATATTCTAATGAAAAGCATTGAAAGGAAGAGTCTTCTACTTGAGGCTGATATTATCATGATAAATCAAGAGTTCCCAGTGACAACTGAGTATATGACTAAGAGATGAAAATGCTGTTTCGCATCCTAATCACTCTGAGTGATTGAGAAATACTATTTTCACCCCCCAAAATTGGAAACAATCCAAATGTCCATCACTAAGTGGCCAGTTAAATGAATTATGGTGAATCTGTGTGAGGAAATATTATGCAGTTATTAAAGAGAATGAGTAATTGATGAACCAATATGGAAGAATCTCACAAGTACAACATTAAAATTTTTTTAAAGATACAAAAGAAAGTGCATTAAAAAAAAGATTGAGTGTTCGTGTTTGTGTAGGCATAAAGAAACTCTGGAAGAATACAAAAGGAATGAATAACGTCACCATGTTTCCCTCTGGGAACAGGCTCACAGTGGGAACTGCCGGATTGGCGTGCCAGGAGAGGTGTATGCAGGTGTATGCATATAGTATATGCCACTGTGTACCTTTCTATATTTTACAAACTCTCGAATATATTACATAGTCAAAAAATCAAACAAGAAACTGTAAAAACATCAGACTGTTGTGGCACTACCAGAAATTAATGAGCAGGCTAGCTTAGAGGTATTACAGAATGCCCTCGATGCCTAGAGCGTTGGCCACCCTCACTTGAAAATACATGTCTCCCTTGCAGGATTTAGCTTCCTCTCCTCGTCAGCTGACCTGCAGGCTGATTGTAGTGCTATATTCTTCACTTTCATTCCACAACCAGTGTTTCTGATGTTGCTGTAAATAATTTTGGAGCATTTTAGGGCTGATTTAGAAGAGAAGAAGGAGTATGCAATGTATTTTACTCACAGAGTTATTTCTAACTGGAAGATACTTGAAATATTAGACAAATTTGCAAAACATTAGCAGAGTCTTCTATTCAATTTCACAGTGGCAGTTTAATCACAATGTATGGCTACAGAATTCTGAGTTTGTAACTTTCTCTAGGATGCTGTATTTTTTAGGATACTGTGTCTAAACATTGGGCATAAAGAATATGTTTAATGAGTTAGCATTGCTGGAAAAAAGATATAGGCCCACCCCAACATTTGGATCTTTGTATCCTGCAGTTCGCCATCGTCTTCAAAACTCCAAAGTATAAAGATGTCAACATCACAAAACCAGCTTCCGTGTTTGTCCAGCTTCGGAGGAAATCTGATCTGGAAACCAGCGAACCCAAACCTTTTCTCTACTACCCTGAAATCAAAGGTAACTCAGTTGTTTACATTCTTGTGCTTATTCCCATAAAAGGACAAAGCTGATTAGAAAAGATCAGTTGATCCTTTGAACCACTTCCTAGGAATTGGTCCCCAGACCCATTGTCCTTATTTTTAGAGAAGAGAGAAGTAACATGCTATTTTGGGGATCATGGAATTAAGTCCAGCCTTTCAAAATAGTGTTATTTTTACCAAGCTTATATGCAATTTAGACATTTGAGAATTGGTCTTTGAATTTGAGAATCAATCATTTGTTGGGGTTCGGGCAGGTGAGATGGAACGATAGGCTTGCTGTTCAGGAGAATTAGTCGCTCCATCAACTGGCCTCCAGCAACAGAATGGGAGACCCAGCCACCATGCAATGCGGAACCATAAAAATGAATAAAGCACCATTCTTTTCCTCACAAAAGACACCCCAAGAAGGGGAGAGAATAGTCTCCTTACATACTTATAATGCGAATTATGATCTCGATAAGCTCCCAAAGGGAAGGATCCATAAACACATACGAGAATGCCAAGAACCCTTGATTTGAAAGAAGCCACCAAGAAGTGAGCATCTTCAAGGTTCTTCAGCCTGGGGTTGTATTTCAGTAGTTGGGTGAGAAACAGGGAAGGAAAGGGTTTCCTAAGCTTAAGACACTTGAGGAGCTGAACGATTAGTGTTTGTTCAGAAAGAAGTGAGCCTTCTGAGCACCAAGGTGGACCACTGAAGACCAAGGCAGTTAAGGAAGGCCAGGGCCAGGCTCAGAAGTGCTGTGATTGGCAGCTGAAGAATTCTGATCGATTCTGGAGAGGGGATTGACCAGGCCTGTTTGGATGTGGAATGATGGCTCTACTTCCTTATGTGAACACTGAGGAGACTATCTGAGCAGCAGACAAGGAGTCCAAAGAGTAGTGCAAGAGTCCAAGTGAGAAAAGGTGAGGTTCATAAAAATAGTGCGAAGAAGGAAAGAAGAAGGTGATGTCGAGAAGACCCAGATGCCGGTTGGGGTAGGAGGTGAAGGAAAATTCAGGAGTCCTAGATGGTTCTAGGAATCCCAGCCTAGGAAGGCTGTTACATGGTTGAGTTGGTGAAAGAATCAAGGAAGCAAAAGTAGCTTTGAGTGGGCAAAGAGGGAGCTTAGTTTAAAACATGTCGTATTTTAGTTACCTCTGGCAAATTTCTAATAAGCTGATCAAAAGGCAGGACTGGAACTCCAGAGGGCAGGGTGGGAAATTCAGCATTGAGAATCCTCTCAGAATGAGCATGATAGGCCCCTCAGTGGGGTAATTGTTAAAAGGTATTTCTTAACCTAGAGTCCACTGTCCCCCAAAGGGTCCAAGGATAGAATGGACTTTAACATAATTAGTTTTTTTTTATAAGCCTATTTTGTATTTTATGTATTGATAACAATGATTCTAAGAAGAGAGCCATAGACTTCACAAGACTGAAAACAGGGTCATGGCACAAACAAAATCAGAAACCCCTGGGTTAGAGGGAAGTGAGACCATAGGGGGAGGTTAATGAAATGATCGTCACGGGGCACGTCCTGACCATCTGAAGCCACAAAGGTGCCATAGTGATGATGCACATGGGTGTTGGATCCTGTGATAGCAACATGTGATGCGGGATTCTTGAAGGGGGCTTCTTTTCCTAGAATTCATGTTGTGGCAGGAGCATTTAGAAGATGATTCCATGCATTCTTATTTCTTTTCAGAGGTTGTGACCAGTCTACCAATGGGTCCAATTTGTAGTGCATTCTGTTACTGTGGTATGAAAACATTGCCAACAGAAGAGCCTTTTTTCCCCTCCACCTAAAATTTCATGCAAAATCCCAGTAGGTACACCTGACGGGCTCTGGTTAAAGTAGAAGTGGGGAGCCGACCCACTCGGCCTTCCCTAGAAGCCCCTTTTCCCTTATTTCTCCACACAGCGAGAGCCTGAGGTCTTCCAAATGCTTCAGTCTGCAGAAAGATGAAAATCACTGCTTTGGACTAAACACTCTTCTTTAATAGACACAGGAGAGAAATATGGCTAATTTGGGGGGACTTTCTGAGGGAAAAAATAGATTTCTTCTCCTAAAATATGCCTTCACATAATGTCAGTTCTTTTCAACACAGAGAATTATGTTTAAAAAGGATGCCCAGATTACCTATACATGTATGTGCCTAGAAACATTCAAAGCTGAACTTAGTTTCTAGGCCACCTGTCTACCTTTTCCAGTGGTATCTATTCATCAGGAGTAAGATTCAGCAGCGGCATGTTCATTCATTCATTCATAATAGGATTTATCAGATTCTGGGGTTAGAGAATAGGGTCTCCTAAAAGTTCAAAATCCCCACCTGGATGCTTCAAGTACTTCCAGACTCTCATTGACTGAAAGCTCCATGTACTACAAACAAATAAGAAGAACCATCTGGAAAAATAAGAGAGGTTGAGCTCCACAGAAAGAATGGCCAACATACATTGTGATTAAGTCATGTGAGATTAGAACTATTTTATTGAAGGTAACAAATTACCTTCTTGATTACAAAATCCCAAGATGAAACAATCGCAAGGAGCAGTCATCACACCAGACATATGACTGGTCCGAAAAGTAGCAGGCCATTAATATAAGAGTAAGTGTGTGAAAATGAATCCAAACTATACAACCTGGGAATCATTGTACATTTCTCAGAAGTCACTGAACACACCTTCCATTGCCCCAGCCCCTGCAGCCATTCCTTGTGTCGTTGCCTAATTTTTATTGTTATTTTTATCAATTATCTATTAATTATGTCTTATCTATTAATTTATGTCTGTTGTCTTCTTCCATCTCCAATAGGAAAAATATTCTTCAGGTCATTGATTTGGTCTTTCATGTTCATTGCTACATTTCCAATATCTAGAACAGTATACGTCATATATTTCATTCAAGCCCCCACGTGGGGCTTGAATTCATGACCCTGAGTTCAAGAGTTGCATGCTCTACTGACTGAACCAGCCAGGCCCCCTTAGTATATGTCATATAGTAGGTGCTGAGATATATCTGAAAGCTGACTTATTTTTTTTATGTTTTTATTTTAGTTGCAGTTAGTTAACATACAGTGTTACGTTAGTTTCCGGCGTACAGTATAGTGATTCAACGTGTCCATGCGTACACCGCCCAGTGCTCATGACAGCAAGTGCCTTCCTTAATCCTCATCACCTGTTTCACCCATCCCCCCCACCTCCCTCTGGTAACCTATCAATTTGTTCTCTATAGTTAAGGGTCTATTTCTTGATTTATCTCTTTCTCTCTTTTTTTTCTCTTTGCTTGTTTGTTCTGTTTCTTAAATTCCACATGAGTGAAATTGTATGATCTCTTTCTCTGACTGACTTGTTTCACTTTGCATAATACTCTCTAGCTCCATCCATGTCATTGCCGATGGCAAGATTTCATTCTCTTTTATGGCTGAGTAATATTCCATATTATATATGATATATAAACACACACGTACACATATATATTATATATGCTATATGCATTATAAGTTAATGCTATATACATTATATAATGTACATACACACACACCGTGCACCTTCTTTATCCAGTCATCAACCGATGGACACTTGGGCTGCTTCCACATCCTGGCTCTTCTAAATATGAAAGCTGACTTATTGATTGACTAACCAAGTTGCCATCCTCATCCAAAAGGCTAGTAATTTGTTGGGTGCCATCAAAAAGTACATCAGACAAAGAAACGTAGCACATATTCCTTTCATTGCATAGAATCATCCAGCCCAGAATTCTGCAGCCTGTACGGTTATTGACATTGTACCTCATAAAAACCTCATGGAGATGGTTAGGGTCAGGGAAGACAGTTAATAACAGAGGGATGATTGAAAATGGAAGAAGATAGTTGAGGAACTGCTGTATGAAAGCAAAAAAAAAAAGACCATGTGATTTTTCAGTCTGAAAAGAGAGAGGTTCAGAACAGACTGAATCATAATCTTTAAATTATGAAAGGAATGCAGACATCTTTACTTAAACACTAGAACCCGAAAAATGAGAATGAGGTACTTTTAAGGCATACAGACAGCAAAAAAGGGTAGAGACTAAAAGTTTACATTTGTGAACTAAACTATTATCATAATCATCGATTATTAGAAGAAACAAAGGGCACCTTGGGGGCTCAGTGGGTTAAACGTCTGACTCTTCATTTCGGCTCAGGTCATGATCTTGAGGTCATGGGATCCAGCCCTGCGTGGGGGTGCACTGCGCTCACCACGGAGTCTGCTTCTGATTCTCTCTCCCTCCCCCTCCTGCTCACTCTCTCTCTGTCTCAAGTAAATGAATAAAATCTTGGGGGAAAAAAAGGAAGCAGCGATATTTTGGAGTGTTTCCCCAAAAATGGCAGCCTAACATAATGGAAAGCTCACTAGACTTTGGAACTGACCCTCACTCTGCCCTGACCTCTGACAAGTCCCTTAATCATCCTAGCTTCTGTTTCCTCCTCTGTAGAAAGAGGGCTGGTAGTGAGTGACCACGCAGGTCCCTTCTAGAACAGGTTGATGTTTCATAGTATAATCAGTGGTGCTGCTGTCAAAGGCAGACCACAAAGATAAATGAGCACAATGGAAAAATCTCCATGTTCGTTTCTGGGGAAATTTAGACTGCAGGTTCTTTTATTTAAAAACCTGTCATAATGAAATTTTACTTATCAGTTTCTTGTTATTGAAATCTTAATGGATATAGAATAGTTAATATTTTTTAAATTGACTCAGAAATTCCCATTTTACAGTGAAATATAACCATTGAACATCTCTGTTTTCTAAGACAAAAGAAGTACAGAGCAAATACCAAATGATCTCTTTGATAGAAAGCATGTCAATAGATAACATTTTTCCCTGAAGATGAATGAGTGGTCTGCTTTCCTCTTGTGTTTCATGTTTCTAATGAACAAACTTCTATGTGACATCAACAGTATATAGGATGAGTAATAAGTATGACTATTACTTGGTTATAGTACAACTGACAGAAAAATTTTATAAATCTGTCCAAAACCTTTGATAAGGACATTTGTAAAGTTTTTCCACTTTGAGACCAACCATTCTTTTCAAGTTGACCCACATTGGCTTTCTTCTTCCTAAGAAGTCTGGATATGATCAGTTTTTAAATGATTATTTTTTTTAAAAGATTTTATTTATTTATCCGACAGAGATAGAGACAGCCAGCGAGAGAGGGAACACAGGCAGGGGGAGTGGGAGAGGAAGAAGCAGGCTCCCAGCGGAGGAGCCTGATGTGGGGCTCGATCCCATAACGCCGGGATCACGCCCTGAGCCGAGGGCAGACGCTTAACCGCTGTGCCACCCTGGCGCCCCTTAAATGATTATTTTTAAGGGTACTTTGCTGTATCCTATTCCACGCTTTAGTCTTCCAGCTGCACTGAGGTGACCGTGAGGTAATCAGTAAGAGCATTCTTTCAAGCCCTGAGATGCCTGGAAAACCACAGAATTAGAAATAAGCGGAGCACTTTCTGAACATGAACACCGACCAAAACTGACATTGAGGAATCAGAAATAGGACAGTTGTTGAGTGTCAGGCTGCTGATTGAAAAAAAGAATACCACACTGGCTGTTTACTTAAACAAAAACCTTCCATCACCTTTTTAGCCTAAAAGAAAGAAGGGAGAAAAAATATATATGGTTGGAAGGCCAGAGAAGAGAAAGAAACAGAAACAGAAAGAAGAAACAAGGACACAATATGGACCACAAAGGCAGTGGGGCTGGTGAGAACAACAGAGAGTGAAAAGCAAAAGAAAAACAACTACACAGGGGATGAGGGAAGACGGTCTAACTAGTGTCTGGACCTGGAGAGTCAACAATCTCAGCGGGCATCACTGTATTGTAGTCAAGTTGTGCTCTTAGACTGTCAGCCTCCCCTTTCTCATCAGTCACCACTGACTACCGATCCTTCTTTCATTGTATTTCTGGGATTCGCCCACTTGCATTATCATGGTGCCCACTAAGGAGCAGCCCCCATCTCCTTCTGTCTGCACTGTCTCTGCCTCTCACTTTGACTCTTCATTTCGTCCTACGCACCAGTGACACAGGTATTTTATGCCGCCCCGTGCACATCATCCCCCAGTTCAGAAACATGCAGTGACTCTCCTGCTGGAAAACCCCTTTAGGTTCACAATCCAGAAGCTCTACAGGGTGGTCCCGATCAGCCTCATTTCTCAAGAATTTCTCATGCTCAGCGTTCACGTCAGCTAAACTGAACCACTGCCGCTCTCAGAAGCACACAGCGTAAATTCTTTCCTTCATTCACTTTCCCTCTGTATCCCATCTCCTGAACAGCCTCTTAATATAAAGTTGATTCTGGGAAGCCTTTCCTGAATTTTCTGGAACAGGAACTTCCTAGAAGTGCCTCCTTGAACTCCTGGAACACTGGTGTGCACCGTAAGTTTAACGTATATAGCAATAGGATGCTCTCTCTCCAGGTCTCCACCCCACCCCCCGCAACCTTAAAATTATAGTGGAGGGTTCTTGACAGCAAAGGCATTATTCATACTTCTCTTTCTCCCTAGCACTTAGCTCGTAGTAGAGGCATTATAAATGGTAGTTGGTTAGTAATCGTTGTTTGTGAATGACCAAATGAAAATGCTCGATATTGGTTTTCTCATTCTGTGTTTTCAGTCTCTTAACCTCCGATGCAAAATCAAGTCTTCCACTAATTTGAATGATGCTGAGGACTTAAAAAACTGTTGTAGAGGGGATTTGGGCGTGTACTGCTCTGTGGTCTCTCTCAGGCTGGTTCTCAGTCTTCGGATCCATTGGAATAAATATAATGCTTCTTGAAATTTGGCGTCTCTTCCTCCTTGGGTGATTTCTGTTTCCCTTTAAGATGTTTAAAAATACCATCAGAATCAATATTCTTTCTGTGGCTAGTAGTGGAATTGAATCAGTCTTTTCTCCTCTGGTTTCTCTTCCCTTAAATACAGATAAAGAGGAAGTGCAGAGGAAACGGCAGAAGCTCATGCCTAATTTCTCAGATAGTTTCGGCGGCGGGAGCGGAGCTGGAGCTGGAGGCGGAGGCATGTTTGGCAGTGGCGGTGGAGGAGGGGGTGCTGGAGGTACGGGGCCAGGTACGCGCTAAGTCTACTCTTTCTAAAGCTTTTCACATGGGAGTGGGTTGAATTTTCCTTTCCTAGATTTCCCAGATTATCTGTGGGTCAAATGGCTGTGACATTATTGACTGCGACATATTAAATTAATTAAAATTTCCCAACAAATTTAATTTTTCAAAGAAATATATGTTCATTTTGCAATATTTAGGTAACACCAAAAACGGTAAGAAGAAAAAAGTCACCCAAGGCCAGTTATCTGAAGAATGTGTCTATTAACGTTTTAGTATATTTCCTTTCTTTCTTTCTTCCTTCCTCCCTCCCTCTCTCCTTTTCTTCCTTCCCTCCCATCCCTCCCTTCCATACTGTCTTGGTTTTCTTTGGAAACACTGGAAAGTTTTCATATTATGTATACTACACTGTAGAAAATCTTAAGATACATAAAATCCTGCCATTGAAGTTTAAGTTCAAATTTTTTTTTCTGTGCAAACGTTATACTGTGTATTTTTTGCATTTTCATGAGTACAGCTGCAGTCCTTATAATCCACAGTATTTAATCTATTTACCTGTATTATTTGTTATCAACACATCATGATTGTATATATGGAGTCATATATGCTGCTTTTCCCTAATGGGTTAAGTAACATAAGCATTTCCCCCGTGGCAATATAAATTTTATGTAAGTATAATGTTTTAAGCATCAGTTTAATGACTCGTAGTATTTCATCAAGTAAATACACCATAGTATTACTTACTTGAATGTGTTTCTTGTTTTTTATTGTTTTTTACTGAATTCCTTTGTCCACATTGCTTTTCTTTTATTCCAGATTGTTTTTGTAAGTTAGATTCTTTGAAGTAAAATTACAGTGTCAGAGACTATGACATCTAATACCAGCTGCTTCCCCCAAAGAGTTCTACATACGAGTTTATGCTTCCACAAAAATGCCTGAGAATGAACAGTGTGGTCATGTTTCCTTTGAGGAGTCAGGATTTTTTCTGTGTTTTGTTGGGTTCAGTTTTTCCCGCCAGAGGTTATTTCAAGGTCCTCCGTGTCAGCAAGTCGGAGTTTGGTTGGTGACCACTCACCATTGGCCTCTCCTCTCCACACAGGAGTGGGTGCCTTTCTCCAGCATGAGCTCCTCCATGCTGCCCCAAGCCTGGGCATTGCCTGCGTTGCCAAAATGTAAACTTGATCAGAGTGGAATTCCGATCATCCCATGATTCCCAACAATGTGTCTTGCTAACTCTCAATGGAAGCACCATGTCGGGCACACTGCCCTCCCACACCAAAGCCTATGCTCACATTAGGGAAGGACACCAAGTTTGCTGAGTCTTTGTAAAGAAAAAAAATCATGAGGTTTCACTTGTTTTGCTTGCCATTTCAGGGTATGGCTTCCCTCACTACGGATTTCCTACATATGGTGGAATTACTTTCCATCCTGGAACCACTAAATCTAATGCCGGGATGAAACATGGTAAGTAATATAGGTTTTTTTAATAGTGAGAAAAGAATAAAAAAAATTAATGTCAAAAAGTTTCTTATCATTACCTATCACAACATTGTCATCTTGAAAAAAAATTGATAAATGCAAATAAACTAAAAAGGTACTTTTCCAAAAAAAAATATTTTTCCCTGTGCTGGGTTTATACTGACATATTGACTTTGTAAGTGGCATGACCAGGGGAAGAAAAGAACATTAAAAAGGGACATATACAGAGACTCGACTATTCAAACATAAAAAAGTCACCAAACCTACCTTTTCTTTCTCTTTTTTTTTTTCCTGAGATACTATACTTTTGCAGACATTTTGAATTTTATAGGGATGGCCTTTCCCTTCAAATGCATCCCCTAATTTGCAGTTGTCACACCCTGGGTTCACAGTTTGTATTGCACGTCCATTCTAGAATACCCACTGAAGAAATAATACAGTGAAGCCTTCCCATGTATGGAATGCCTGGTTTATGTCAGGGGCTGCTACATATTTTAACTGTAATCTTCGTGATTGTTAGGAAAATAGTAGTGTCTCCATTTTACAGACAGAGGACGCCCAGGTTCAGAAGTGTTCATTCCCTCACTGAAGGCACATATCTGTTATCAGCAGAACCAGGGTTTGAGCCAGTTGTGCTCATAAAACCTAGGTGTTCTCAGAGCACCTGTCAGATGGCATGGTCAGACCTGAAAGAGCACAGAAATGGCGCCCCAAGTAGCTCCCACACTAAAGAATGTGACTTGATATCACATCTTAACAACTTGCTTCGTTCATTAGCATCAGGAAAAAAAATAATTCCTCTGCTTTTATTTGAACTTGAAAAATTCCACTTCCCTGGGGCGCCTGGGTGGCTCAGTTGGTTAAGCATCCGACTCTTGATTTCAGCTCAGGTCTTGATCTCAGGGCCGTAAGTTCAAGCCCCATACTGGGCATGGAGCCCAGTTAAAAAAAAAAAAATTCCACTTCCCTGCAATTCACAGAAGAGTTGTATTTCTTTTTCTCTTTTACAAATAAACAGAATGAAATTTAAGTTTTTAGAAGTGTAAATAAAATTTTTTTAAGACCTTTAAAGTTCCTCATCACAAGAAAAAAATTTTATGACTGTGTGCTAATGTTAACTAGAATTATTGTGGTGATCATTTGACATCTAATACAAATATCGAATCATTATACTGTACACCTGAAACTAATGTAATGTCATATGTCAGTTATACCTCAGTAAAAATGTGTCTTTTAGAAGTGAGCATTTAAAATAGCTCCAAAACAAGTTACTTATGATGTGACTATTTTAAAAGGAATTTTAAATTACTGTTTTTCTTTTCTCTTCGCAGTAAACTTGCCTCCCATCTTTATCTGACAATTGAAACAGTAAATTATAACTTAATAGATCTTACTGAGAAAAACCTGATATTTGTGCTTTTATCTTAGGAACCATAAACACCCTATCTAAAAATGATTCTGAAGGTTGTGGCAAGAGTGTGGACAGAGAGGCAGTGAACCTCTCTGGGAAAGTAACTGAACCCACAGAACGAGATAAGGAGTCCAGCTCTGGGGATGATGAGATTACTCTGACGTACACAGTGGGAGTAAAGGAAGAGAATTCTAGGTTTCACGGTAAGTGAGCACACACGTGATTACGTTGATTTGATTGGTGAGGAGATCGGCTGGTTCGAGGGTGGAAACTATTGCCAGAAGACACGTTTGTTTTCTGTTAATCTAAAAATGATACATCAATATGTAGTTCAATGTGCTTTTCAGAGTCCTTTGTGCCTTTTGAAAAACATGTGTCTGATCATTTTATTCACACTGAGATTTCCATTTTCCCCGTGTTGTCTCTGAATATTAAGTGCTGAAGTTAACATATGCGTTCTCCAGTCGTAACTATGTAGTTTTAGGGTATCGTGAGAGATCATCTAATTCCTTTCTATCATCATCTAATTCATTTCTATCACAGGGAATACAGAAAAGTTGCCATAACTTTAATAGTCTCTTCTCAAGACTGTAGCTTGACTGTCATACTGAAGTAGAACTTTGCATGGAAACTAGGCTGTTTCCTTTTACCCCGATGCCCTCTTTGAACATTGGGATTAAGAGGGCCGGTGCACTTCTGGGTGTATTTTGAACCAGTACTCATTAGAGAAAAGGGAAAGGAAAGAAGGCAAATATTTCGACTTTTTGGCCACTTATGATCTCTATCACATATTCTTTTTTTTTTTTTTTTAACACCACTTTAAAAATGCACAAAGCATGGTTAGGTGGGGGATCGTATAAAAACAGGCCACCCATGGTTTTGGCCTACAGGTCTCAATTTGCCTTCCCCTGACCTTCAGGAAGCAAACTTCACAAGAACACCGATGGCCTATGGAGAGTCTGTCTGTCTGTGTTTTTTGACACTGTGTTTAACGGGACAGTTGTTTAAGACTCCAGTGAAGGATTATTTCATCAAGAGATGGATTATTTACAATATAGTAAATCGAATCAACATTATTTAGAGATCGAGTGTCCCCCCCCCCCAAGAAAACAGACATTTCCCAATTTCTTTCCCCTCACAGACCACAGACAGATTTTTCAGGTCAGCCTCTCTATTTGTTAGTAAGCCAATGTCCAGTTGGGCTTTATCTAGTGAACACAATGCAGAAGAACTGAAAGGAGCGTTTGCAGCTACCACGATGTGTGTCGAGGTACCAGAACCCTGCGTTGATGGCTTTGCCCTCACGCCTGCCATGCCTGTAGGGCGAGTGGGGGAGACTCCGCCGTGACTGTGCTCATTGCCTTGCAGATAACCTCTTTCTCCAGAAGGCTATGCAGCTTGCCAAGCGGCATGCCAACGCCCTTTTTGACTACGCGGTGACAGGGGATGTGAAGATGCTGCTGGCTGTCCAACGCCACCTCACTGCAGTGCAGGATGAGAATGGGGACAGGTAAGTCAGGGCTTCTGCAAACAAAAGTTGTTGTACGTACGGAAGAGAGAAAATCACTGTCTGCTTCCTGGCTGGAGATTAAAAGAGTGGTTTAAAGGTATTGGGTGCTGTCACTCGAAGGCTTTCGTGGACAATAATGTGTCAATAAGGTGGAATCCATGATTTGCTCCTCCTGTCCTGTGGCCTCACCTGTTGGGCCCTCGCATACCTCGAGTCCTCAGCTAAGAGTACATCGTGCTGGGCAAGAAATGAAGATGTGTGGGGAACGGTACTTTTTCAAAAACCTTGCTTTATGTATTGGGATAACATGTAGAGTAAAATTTAATAAACAAATATTTCTTTATTGGATCAATAACCTTTGCTTTATTTCCTGAAATGGCATAATAATAAAAGTCGGTCCAACCAAATCCCTCAAGCGCTTGCTCACCGGCTGCACATTTGTGATGGTCACGTACTCAAGAAAAAGCCCAATAAAGACAGCACAGCGACAACAACCAAACAAGAGGCGACTGTCATTCTTTCCCAGTTACTGGTTCCTTGCCTCCTGCCTCTGGTACTGGCTCCCAGTCTGCGACTGAATGAGGCTCCTGTGACTGCTGTAACTCACGCCGTGTGGGAGGCCAGCATTCCAATCACCGTGCGTCCATTTCTGCAGCTATGGAGCTTATATTGGCAAAGCCCCTGGCTTCTTTCTAAAACAGTTCTCTCAGGCCTTTCATTGAGACTTCTAAAATGATCTCAAAAGCCTGTGAGAATAACAGGAGACAACAGCCCTCAGATTCAAGTCAAGTGCCTTATCTAAAACCTTCCTAAAATAGTGTCAACCCTGAGAAATCCTTTTCTGTAGAGGAGTTCTTGAGTGCTGCGTTTTTAAACCTCGGTTTAAAAACTGAATCAAACGCTTTAGGAAAGTGCCAACCTCAGGGTTTCAAACAGAGACCTTTGTTCTCCTTCCTTGCAGCGTAACCAAGGATGTGGTATAACCACTGGCCTTGTTATACAGTACGAGAGGAACCGGTGCAGCCTCCTTTGTGTAATGCTGTGAACAGCAGAATGTTTTTACAGGGGTAGAGAATCCAGTTAGCTTTCAGTAGCGTAGAACCACAAGAGAAAGCAGCCAGTTAAGCAAGACAGAGCAACAGTGTTTCAAGTGACATTTTTACGGACCTACAGAATTGATGAGCTTAAGAAAGAGGAGCACGTGGAAGCTAGCGAGGGACTGCCGGTCTATGAAGGGAGGATTGTGGAGAAGATCCAAGGCGCGTGCATTCGACGGGCGCATGGAGGGGAAGGTGCGGGCATGTGTAAGGATACAAACGGAGGGACCCAGGAGGTGGTCTTCCCTGCCCAAGTGGAACATGAATCCTTAGGGTCCCCTCCTGGGACCCCAAACGTACTCCTGGCACAGGCTCTCAGGGTTTGCCGCAGCTGGAAGGCAGAGAGGGGAGACCCAAGAGGAACCCTCGTGAGAGTGTAGACAAGGGAAAGCTCTTGGTCCTCACACCCCAGGGCTCTTCTTTTCGTTGAACTTGTCACGCTCAGCTAATAATCTGAATCCTGGAGCCATTAGTCATCACAGAAAATACAACAAAGAAAAGAAAAGAACTTCTGGTGTTGGGGAAATTCCCACGAGGGTGTGAGGATTTATGGGGGAGGGGGAATGTACTTCTGCGATGAAATGCTGAGCTGCGCATGGAAATTTTTAGGCAGTTTTGAAATATGACCTTTTTCTTGGTATATGTGCATCATGTCTGCATCAGACTTTGGGCCCTTTTTAGAAGTCTTCTTCCAGCCTCACATTTCAAGAGACAGTAGTGAAACCTCGACATCATTCATTTGCTCTCTTAAGTCATGAAGTCACAAGTTCGTTTTTTAGGCCCCCTTGTGCCAACGTTAGTCCCTCGTAAAATGCACTTGCTCTTGCTAAGAAAGAGGCCTGAGAACAGGACACTTCAGCTGTTTCCACTGCAGAAAATCTAGCCTGTGCCTCAAATCCCAGATGTCCTGCTGCCGTACGATACTTCGGAGTATGTTCTGTATCGCGATCGTCCGTACTGTGGCGTACTCCTTCCCTGAGGGGTTCCTCCGCAGCCCTCCAGAGCACTGTCCATGTGCCCCTTCAGCAGGACAGCTGAGGGGATGCAGAGGGCGCTTTGGAGCCAGATGGACCCGGGCTGCGCTCCCAGCTTCACCGCTAACTAGTTATGTGACGTGGGTTGGGTTCTGTTATACCTGCGAGCCCCAGTTTCATCATCTGAAAAATGAAGATAATGTTACCTGCCTCGTAGGGCTTCTTGTTATGATAAATAAGGTCATATATGTCAACTACTTAGCATGGCCTGGGAAATAGAAGCTCTAAAACCATACTAGCCGCTTTTATTGTTGTTAGTGTTGAGTCATTTCAAAATAATTTCAGTAGTAAGTTTTTTTAACAATTAAAAAATCGTGTCTCTAGGACTGATGCTCGGCACCTGCCAATATTTTTGACCTCATTAGCATAAGCCCTGAGGCTCCTTCTGTCACCCTTATTTTAGTGCCTAAATTGCGTGCCAGGGCTGTAAGGCTGACCCAGGGAGGACCAGGCCTGAGATCACAGGCCGGAGAGCGGGAGAAAGAGAGCTAGAAAACCACAGTTGCGTAACCAAGCAGCAAACTTGAGGGGAGACCATGGGCTCTGCTCAGGAAGTTTGGAGAGGAGGTAGGGTCTGAGCTGGAATATGGAGGATGGAGTAGGCACTGTCCAGGCAGAGAAGAGGAGCAAAGAGGGAATATTTGCAAGGGGGACATGAAATCACGTTGTTCCTTCAGAAGTTTACCTCAAGAGTGTTTTCCCAATAGTTCAAAGCCTGACCCCATTCTCCCCTCTTGGGATCGAGGAAGATCTTTCAGAAGCCACCACACTGTATTTTGGAGGAGGCTGGAAGGCTAGGAGAGGACATTTACGTACATCATCTATACGTCAACGGAAGCTAGGAGAAAGCTAGAGGAGAAAATGCCCAGAAGTGTCGTGCAGAGGCAGAGTCGGGATTTGAGCTTAGGTCTCTCTGCCTCAAGGCCCAGGTGCTTTTGCACCTCAAGGGGTCAAACCAGAATGCCCCCAGAGGCCAGGCAGGCATGGTAAATGGGTGTAGCTGCCTAACTGGGCAATAGAACAATCCCGCCTCAGATTCAAGACACTTGAGAGTCAAGACACTTGGGGGCCAAATAAAGGGGAGTATGAGAACCAGGTTCAGTCTGTAAGTCTGAATTCCTTTCTTGGGAATCTTTTTTTTCACTAACACTTTAGTTGATCCTTGCCACTCTGTTCTGTTCCAGTGTCTTACACTTAGCAATCATCCATCTTCATGCCCAGCTTGTGAGGGATCTACTGGAAGTCACGTCTGGTTTGATTTCTGATGACATCATCAATATGAGAAATGATCTCTACCAGGTAAGCAGAGACGCCAACTGAAGAAAACTCCAGTTTGTGCATGCCTGCATGTGCGAGTGTGCGTGTGTGTCCGTGTTATCTCTAAGAATGTTAACAGTAGCAAAAATACAGTGCTTTGTTTTGTGGCTTATATCCTAAAAGGCTATTACTTGGGAATATTATTTATGATTTAGGATCCTTTAACCTGTGAGTATAATAGAAATCACTCCACAGTGAAATTCAGCATCCTGCTGGGGGAAGGCAAAGTTTAAACTTTAGAAATCTGTCAAAGAGTTGATCCATTTTCTTTTTTTTTCTTTTTCAAATTTATTTATTCTTTTCATTATAATAAGGGTACTCTTTAATCCCATCCCCTATCTCACCCATCCACTCACCCACCTCGCCCCTGGTAGCCACCAGTTTGTTCTCTGTAGTTAAGGGTCTGTTTCTTGGTTTGTCCCTCTTTTTTTTCCCTTTGCTTGTTTGTTTTGTTTCTTAAATTCCACCTAAGAGTGAAATCATATGGTGTTTGTCTTTCTCTGACTTATTTCACTTAGAATTATACTCTCTAGCTCCATCCATGTTGTTGTAATGGCGAGATTTCATTCTTTCTTATGGTTGAATATTATTCCACTGTGTGTGTGTGTGTGTGACTTCTTCTTTGTCCGTTTATCTGTGGATGGACACTTGGGGGGCTTCCATAGTTTGGCTATTGCACATAATGCTGCTAGAAATATAAGGGTACATGTATCCCTTTGAATTCGTGTTTTTGTATTTTGGGGGTAGATACACAGTAGTGGGATTACTGGGTTGTAGGGTAGTTCTAATTTTAATTTTTTGAGGAACCCTCACACTGTTTTCCACAGTGGCTATACCAGTTTGCATTTCCACGAACAGTGCAAGAGGATTCCTTTTTCTCCACATCCTCGTCAACACTTGTTTCTTGTGGTTTTGATTTTAGCCGAATATATCTGACAGGTGTGAGGTGGTATCTCATCGTGGTTTTGATTTGCATTTCCCCGATGATGAGTGATGTTGAGCATCTTTTTTCTTTTTTAAATTGAAATATAATTGACATATGATATTGTGTTAGTTTAAGGACACAGTAATTCGGTATTTGTATATATCACAAAATGATCACCAAAATAAGTGACTTGTCATCCCTCGCCACCTGTAGTTACCAATTTTTTTTCTTGTGATAAGAACTTTTAGATCTACTTTTAGCAACTTTCCAATATGCAGTACAGGAGAACCGAGGGTAAATATGTCACTTCCGTGAAGATGAATACAATCGAAAGAAGTACGTTTGGAAAGCCAGTAAAGTGTAAGAATGTTGAAGTCGGCTGAAGCACAGTTTGACAACACCTAGATTACGTGTATATCAAACAAAAGGTGCTGAAATCCGAACACGGTTGGTTGGGGAGAAAGCGTCTTTCGAAAACAGAAAGACAGCTCAAATCGAGGAGAACAGGGAACGCCAGAGTTTTGCCCGGATTGGGTCTGAACAGGAATTCAGCGGGTTCAAAAGCAACTCTAGAAACCCTGGCACAGAGGTCCTCAGACACGGCAGAGAGAAGGTAGCTGGGACCCGGTGAGGTGCCTGCTGGGCCCGTGCACACTTCAGGTGAGGGAAGGAGATTGGAACTGCCGCTTGGCGGAACCAAAGCCCGGAGGCTGGTGTTGGGAGCCTGAGACCCGGCCCAGCCACTCTGGCCGAGGGGCGCTCTCGCTCCCAGCCGCCTTCGCCCCCCCCCCCCCCCCCCCCCCGCCCTACCCGGCTTAGGCGCCGGTCTCCTGGCCTCGCGCCTTGTCAGCTTTGCCGTTTTCTCCTTCCCTTCCCTCCACCCAAAGTGACTTCCCAGGCGTCCTTGGACGGTGTGCTCACATGCCTGGGCTGAGCAAACCTGTCACTCTAAAAATACGGACCACAATCACATGCAGTTAATTGCACAGTAAAGGTGCCTGTTCCAGTTCTCAGTTGTTAGAGTGGGTGCTGTGAATCATTTTTATCTCCTCGAAGCAAAAGAAGGAAAATATTTACACGTAGCTCTCAGTAGATTTTTATGTGTGAATAGGTGTTTCCTGATAAGGGAAATAGTTGCCCCCTTGATGGAAGGCTTTCGGCTCCTTCCCTGGCCTGGCGGTACTGCTTACTGTCAACGGAAGAACGGAGCTGGGGATTCTTCACTGACTCATAATGTAAAGTAATGAGGGCAAAGTCTAATTTTAGGTAGACATTTAAAGAATGTCTTCAAATTTTCATACCACCTCGGGGGGTGCTGGTATTTGGAGAGTCATCTGGCCCTTAAAGCTTGATTCTCTCAGGCTTTAGGACTGATCGTTCCTCCCAGCCGTCACGAGCGTACAAATAAAACCGGGAACGAACGGGACGCTGTCGCTTCTCGGTCCTCCTTTCAAAGACTGCTTCGCTTCACCACCCGTAGGTCAGATTCAAGGAATTACTTGTTTTTCTGTTTATAAATAGGCCCTGCAAAGGACACCGCACAGCAGGATCAGCCGTGATTTACTGCGTGCTGACCTCCTCACAGTATCATTTGGTTACATGTACAGAGACTCTCTCTGGTGGGCCAGACACAAAAATCCTGAAACCACCACCTTTGACACTTCTTGCCTTTGATGTGGGGACTCTTGGGAGAACACAGGTCCATTTTCCCCAAACTTAGCACCGCCCTCATTCATGGACAAGGATTCCAGGATCCCCTGGTAATGCCTCCTAGGTCTCAAACATGCACCCAGTGGCAACTTCGATTTGAGAGCTAGAAAAGGCTAAAATTTGGACTCATTTATCTCTGTAAAGAGTCTCTGTTAACTATTCTCGATGGAAAGATTATACAGTTCTCAAGTTATTTGGATTATTTGGCAATTGTCTTAGACAACCTCCCAAAATACCATTCACTAATCTTAGTACATTTCTCTGACCATCTGTCATGATCACATCTCTCTCCCCACCCACTCTCTAGAGATACACTCAAAATAATCCCAGTGCATAGAGTTAGGATTCTTCTGAAAATAGTTCTGAAATCTATTGCCTTCCAAGCCCTCTCCTTTTCTTCTCCCCCCACCCTAGATCACCCCTCCAGTGTGTTTGATATGAATTGTTTTATCTGCATACCTTCCTACATAACATTAATGAGGGATTTTGTGCATCTGGGTTTTTTGTTCTTTGTTTTTAATTTTTATAAATATATGTTCATAGTTCTTTAAATTGTACATAAGGAAATACACTGGAAAATCAAAAGTTGCCCTCCCTGGCAGTATGCAAATCCCCCAACCCTACTTCCAAATATAACTATTGCATTTGTAAGTATTTTTCCAGATACGGGCTACATAAACATATACACTTGAAATATGTACAGGTATTTTACCGTACTCTCATACACTGTCCACACTATATTATATAATCTTGGGGTTAAAGGTCTAAAGCCTGAAATCTCATAGAAAACCTTTGGTGGGACGATGTTTAAAAAAAAAAAAAAAAAAAAAGCTTCCCTTACTCATAGTAACAGAATTTGTATAACATGTAAAAAATCATATTAAAACTAGAGATAATTACCGATTTCTGAATGGTATAATATTTTATCATTTCAGATCTTCTTTTTTACAATCTCACTCGCTCTCAGACTTTTTCGTCTCCCCAAATAGCATTTCATCTTAATAAATGCACTTTTTTTTTTAACATATTTCGTTTTTGACAAGAAGGCTTTTGGCTACAGTATCTAAAGTTTTGAGGACATCATTTTATTTCAAGCTGGGGTATAAAAGATGAAAAAAATAAGAGAGAATGGAAATTTGGCCCAAAAGCCTGTCTTGCTTGTGCTGTATGCAGTTATCAGTGGAAGCAAGCCGAAGCCGCAGGAGCACTGCGCGGCCCCTGGGCTGTGGTCGTCCTGCACCAGCCCGGTGGCTTACCCTGTGGCCGCTGCGGTGGCCAGGAATCGCGTACCGAGAGAAAGTTTAGGCAAATTGTCACTAGACAGAATGGATTTCACAGACTCCTGTGAAATAGACTGATTTGTATAAAAATATATCGCTCTTCTGCCAGTGGCCTCAGTTCTTTGAAAGATGCTTTCGCGATTGTGTTTGCCTTGCTCATTTTGAAAACACTCAGTTTGCAAAACAGCTCATTTGCATACGCCGAGGCACTGCTTTGCGGGCAGAGTGACAGATGGACTAGGGGTGCACCTCTTAGGTGTCAGCAGTTCAGCTTGCTTGTTCATCGGAGCCCTCTTACTGAGCCCTCTTACTTATGTCCTGCTTATGACATTTAGAATCCTTTGACACCTGTTCTAAAATGGGGGTGCCCGAGTTCTATGGATTGGTGTCATCAAGGAGCCAGACCACGGAAAAAATATTTTTTATTTCAGCAAACTCATTTTCTCCATCAATACAGAACGACAGCACCTTTGTGAATTGGTTTCTATTGAGTAGTTAGTTCATTTCGACTTCTTCAGTAAAACTATAGCCTTGCTTTGGTTTTGTTAATATGCAGAATTATCAGCTGAAGATAGAGTCCTGCTTGAAATTCAAGGAAACAAAATTTATTAATAGAAGAATTAACGTATCAGCAGTCAGCAGGCTGTAATGAGAAACAAGAAAGTGATTAAGAATTGTAAATATAAAAATAATTATCACGTGGCTCAGTAGCAGTCAGGCATATGTTCTTCATTAGCACAGGACATGGAACAGGGAGTGAGGCATCAATCTGGCGAAGGGAAATGGCTTCGAGGCATGACGCCACCTATTGCCGTGGCCGTGACCAAGCCTGTAGGTTCAAGCCCAGGGGGGTGTCAAGTGTTTGCCACTGACCCGTGCATCTCCTGATGCTTCTCCACTTCCCAGACGCCCTTGCACCTGGCGGTGATCACCAAGCAGGAAGCTGTGGTGGACGACTTGCTGAGGGCCGGGGCCGACCTGAGCCTTCTGGACCGCGCGGGTAACTCTGTGCTGCACCTAGCCGCCAAAGAAGGACAAGATAAGATCCTCAGTATTTTACTCAAGCACAAAAAGGCAGCGCCACTGATGGACCACCCCAATGGGGAAGGTAAGAGCTAACCAGATGTAGTAGATAACCTTCTCCTTCTGCATTCTAAATGACTGGTAGCTACTTGATAAATGTGCATTCTTGGATTTGCACCTAGAAATGCTTCCCTTAGTCACCTGGAGTTTGTCATCTCTCGTGAGAATTTCTGTTGCTCGCCATGACTAATTTCTTTAAAGATGATTTGGAAGTGTTAGTAGGTGGAAAAAGCAGAGGCCTGAACAAACACTGGTCTTGAGGTGTAGAAAGCATCATTTATCCAAAGAATGTTGATTTGCGCTGTCTCCTGAGAACATACGAGGCGACCGTGGGTTCCCATGCAGGACAACACACTTGCAGCACCTTTCCAGGCCCTCTGGAGGAAAGACACTGGATGAGCTGAGACTCGACAGCATTCCCTCCCTAGGGTCCAGTTTTGCTGTCTTGTGAGCAGCCTTCCAGCTCCATGACCGTCCCTGTGCTTGGGCCGCAGGTCTAAACGCCATTCACCTAGCTGTGATGAGCGACAGCATGCCGTGTCTGCTGCTGCTGGTGGCCGCGGGCGCCGACGTCAACGCCCAGGAGCGGAAGTCCGGGCGCACGGCGCTGCACCTGGCAGTGGAGCGTGACAACATCTCCCTGGCTGGCTGCCTGCTCCTGGAGGTGACCAGCGCGTGGATTTGCCTTTGCGTTAGATTCCCAAGGGGGTGTTAGGACCATCTTTTCAAGAACTGATGTCAGTAACAGCATTTCCCCCTACAGTCACTTCTATTTATTCCGTAGCTACTCAAGGCTTTGGGGTGGTCAGCTCTGGGCAGTCCTGACACCATTGGCCCCTTCTCCTAATTGGGGATTTCTGAAGTGGCAGAGCCTGCCCCAAATAGCAACTGGGCTAGTACTAAGACCTTTTATATGACCTAGGGGTCATGCTGACAGGAGAAGTTGGGGACTAAAGGATGAGAGAAGCTTCCACTAACACTTTCCTGTGTGGGCTGGTTTTAGGGTGATGCCCATGTAGACAGTACGACCTATGATGGAACTACAGCCCTGCACATAGCAGCCGGGAGAGGGTCCACCAGGCTGGCGGCTCTTCTCAAGGCAGCAGGTAAGGCAGCCTGGCGGGTAGGGCTGGGAAGTGCTATCAGGAATGCAAACCAACTCTGCGCGAACAGCCCTGTCTCCTTCTTCAAGCCGCAGAGCTACTGCTGAAAGGGACGAGTAAATAAAAATCACACTTGCACGGCCGGAATGGCGCTGTTGGGACTTGTAATCCTGGGCTCCAACCCGATGGTCATGTCAGCCTTGGCTCTCTAATTCATCGGTTTGTTTGGGGTGTTGGTTGTTTAGGCTGACTCCCGTGACAGGAGATGTTCTTAAAGTTGAATTTGATCCCTTAAAGAACTCTGAACAGTACCAGCCTCTGATCATGTCAGTCAGAAGTCTCCAGGAAAAAAAGTTGATTGGTAGAAGACATAATTTTAAAATTTCCTTCAGTGAGAGAGGTCCCTTAGAAGTTGAAATCATAGGAAAAAAAAACAAATGGGCTGTGAATTGAGTACTACCATATGCGAGGAACTAAAAATTGCTAGCATTTGTTGACCTTACTATGTGTCAGGCACTGTGCTAGGCCTGTCAGGCATACTGTCTCATTTCATCTGCAGTAACCCTTAGAGATAAGTATCATTATTATTTTTCTCATCTCACAGCCGAAGAAACAGACTGGAAAGACCTGTGGGACCCAGTCCCGGGGTCCTAGTAAGGGCATAGCTATGAATCACACCTTGTCTATCTGAGCTTCCAGACTCTGTACTCTTTCTGTCCCCCGCTTTGCTCAAGGCTCTGCAGGTGTTACTCCATTTAACTCTCTAGTCCTGTGCAGTACAGAAAATTATTCCTGCTCGCCCTTGGGTCTCTTGCCTTGTATACTTAGAACGCCAACAGATGTTCGATTGAGGGAAGTCTCTCAGACTTTGAGCCATCTGATTCACTTTAGAGAGTATTAAAACTTCCTTAGAAAGTAAATGCTTCATAAAGCCAAGAAAACAGAAGGAGTTAAATACATCTTTAAAAACTGAGTCCAGGAAGATGTACAAACTTTTTCTTTGGGAGCCCCACATACTTCTAAGTGAATAAAATCATATCCAAATAAACAATAGCCTTTTCTTAGTCTCGGTCAAGTCAAACTTTCTTTTGAACAAGAGACTCTGATTATAGTATGAATAGTTTGGGAAGTCACTGGTTATAATTAAGAAATGCCTTCAGACAAGAAGCTACAACCCTTTCAAAAATGCTTTCTCTTGAATTCTTAATACCCCATGAAAGAAGTAGCAAGTAACGGTTTCTCCATGACAAAAGGAAGGCACTCGGATGACAAACGTAGTCCTGAGCTCCCAGTCATGAGGAAGGTCACCTCAGAAACAAACAGCTCAGCTCCTCCAGCATTTTCCAGCCCATAAACCGTTCCTCGTAGTTTCTCTTCCGTTTCCACGGTCAGATGGCACTCACTGCCTTCTAGATCAGGTCAGGGCTGGAAGGTTGAAATAAGAAACAGCATGAAGATCCTTCTCTGACTCTCATTAGGCCCTCTCCTATTATTGAAGTTGGCACAAAGCAAATGATCTCCCAGCAAGATAAAAACAAGTTCTTCCCAGAAGGGTATACTGAACTGACTGCTGTTCGTTAGACATCAGACTAAACACTCTCATAAAAATAGTCTCTAAGCCTCGGAGAGGTAACTCTAGCTCTAATCTCTGAGTTACTTTTGGTGTTTTCTTGCTGCACATTAAGAAACAGACTAGATATTTCCAAGATCAGCCCTAAAATTTTCAATAACTGTATATCGTGGGAGAAGGTTTTTGCGGTGTTTGTTTCAGGATCGGGACCCTGGCAGTGCTGTCTGTACGCAGGAGTAAAAGTGAGCATGTTGTCCCTAGACAGAGAACTTTGCTCTTTTGAGCAAGTGGGAGAAGAGCCTGAGAAATGTGCAGTGGCGAGCACGAACTTGAACATTAAGTTAGGTCCTGAGTCCTGAGGGTGCAGCCCAGCCCCCGTAAATTGCTGCCATTCCTCAGATTAAAGATGCGTCATTCGGTTGAAAACTGAGAGTTAAATGTGAGGGTTGGGGTACTTCCAAGTCTTTTGTCTTTGAAAATGTTCTTGGCTATATAGTGTATCATCAGACCTCTTTACAGTCAAAATAAATTAGAATTTAAAAGAAGTTCTCTGACTCTTTCAGTCATATTATGTTTCACGTAATACAAATTATCTAGGTAATTGCCTCGGGTAGCTGTTGGGCTTTGCCTTTGGGAATCTGACCTCTGCAGGCAGTTGAGAGTCGACGGGACCGGGGTTTACCTAATGCTGTGTGACTTAACAGGCGCAGATCCCCTGGTGGAGAACTTTGAGCCTCTCTATGAGCTGGATGACTCTTGGGACAAAGATGGAGAGGATGAAGGAGTCGTGCCTGGAACCACACCTCTAGATATGGCCACCAACTGGCAGGTGAGTGTGGCTCCCGTCTGTTTGACGGCAGCTCTGGAGGGAGCTAACGAATCAGGAATGTAAGAACAGATGGTCTTCTTGAGTCTCTATTTCCCAAAGCCTTTTCTTGTTGAGAAAGTCTGCTTACCAAGAGACATATTTCTCTTGAAAAGCCTATCCATGAAAGATCTAGGTCAACGGAGTTATGAGTGTGAAAGTGTATGCCTAATCAGATCACAGTTCAGTTGTGAGAGAGGGTTCCGCAAGAGAAAACACAAAATTCACGCGAGAGTTTCCCGTTCTGAGCTCACACCAGAAGGGTTCCTGTCTCCATTTCTGAAGCTAGGAGAAATGTTATGGTTTGCTTAGAACTTTGCAAAGTGATTTCTTTACGTGAAAAGAACCCAGGAGTCTTCTGAGGACTTTAATAACTGTAAACATAGTAAATAGACTTAAACTCTTCCCCCAAACTCAAGTGACCTGAGATCTGAAGATGAAAAGCAGTGAAAAGCTCTTTATGGCCCAGGGAGAAGAGTCAGAGGGAGGACACGGGCAAGCAGACAGATCTCCAGCACAACAAAATCTACTTTCTTAGCGGCAAGCGCTGCTCCATATCCAAAAGCTGCTTGTTTTCCTCTTTGAGGCCCGTGGTATTGAGCTGAATGATCCCGGCAGAGACGACACGGTTCCCCTTTAATGCTGAGCACCTGGCTTTCCCAGAAGCCTCACCACAGAACACACAGAGATAACCCACTTCAGTGACCCCATGTTGTCCTCACCTAAGTCAGCGAGCTCAGAGTGACTGCAGAGCACACAGAAAGGTCTCCACAGCTGTGGAATTTTGTTTTTCCTTTTAACCTCTAAGGCTTTTCTGTCCCCCAAGTTTAAAATGTAGCTGGTGCTGGAAAGAGAACATCAAGCCTTGTGAGCATTACTATACCTCAGTTTGAGCACATTTTTAGATTTCGTTCTCGGAAGCCTTTTCCCAGGGAGGAGGGGGCAGTGAGAGGCACAGCTTGCAGGTTTGCATAAGCTCAGTCCTCACCGGGGCTCTCAGGGACACATAACGTGCCAACGACTCTGGACCAACACATGGCCCATCTGGTGGCCTGGACTGTCTTTGTCCTTCAGAACGACGGTGGCCTGCTCTCTGCAAGGTTAGCTTGGGTCTTCCTACCCACCTCAGAAGCCCCTGTGGAGAACCGCCTCCTGGCCCAGAGCCCTGAGGGCTTTTCTTTCCCCAAAGGTCATTGTCATGATGACTTTGTGGGTCATGGTACTGACTCCTTCCTGTTCCTCCATCTTTGGGGTACTAGGCCCTCCTCAGGAGGACACGATGAGTTCTTATTACAAAGAAACTGATTCCCCTCCTGGCCCCTTTAATGTATAATGTTTCTCCACGGTTTTCTCCCCAACAGGTATTTGATATATTAAATGGGAAGCCATACGAGCCAGAGTTTACATCTGATGATTTATTGGCGCAAGGTGAGCTCTAAAACAGTGTTCCCTCCACACTGTCATTTAAAGGGCTGAGGGAGAAGCAGCATTATCCAGGCTGTACCGTGAAAGGCTCGGTGGCTTATTCCAGAATCGAAAGATCCTGGACGTACGCGAGGGGGGAATATCCATTGTAATCTGCTGGACCACGCGTCGTGCTGTTGGTCAGCGGGGCTGCTGCCGACTCCAAGTAAAGGAGCTTCGGTGCTCCCGCTGGGAGCCAGAGGGCCGCGGCGTGGCCGTCCTCAGTCCCTCCAGAGTGTCCCTGGTCGCTTAGGACAGCTGTGTTTCTTCTTTGTTCCTTCAGGAGACATGAAACAGCTGACTGAGGAGGCAAAGCTGCAGCTCTACAAGTTGCTAGAAATCCCTGATCCAGACAAAAACTGGGCTACTCTGGCACAGAAATTAGGTCTGGGGATACTAAATAATGCCTTCCGGCTGAGTCCTGCTCCTTCTAAAACTCTTATGGACAACTACGAGGTAACCCATCACCTCACATTCGTACTTGACTCTCGTCCGTTAACGTCGCTGACCTGGGCATGGCCCCCTCCCCCCGCCCTTAACTCTGAGGAGGAGAATCAGTCCACGTCCTGGGAGGGTGACCCAGGCCAGGATGGAAACCTGCCTTCGGAAGAAGGTGGTTTTCCGGGCCCTAAGGTGTTCCCTGTTTTCAAATATCTTGAGATTTCCTGCAGAAATTCTAGGTAGAGGGTCAGGGTTGTCACAGAACTTTGACCCCCTGAACCAGCATGGTAGACTGTGATCCCTGCACATTATCCTCCCGTCCCGTGTCAGGACATGGGGTCAGCTTTCTGTGAGGTGAAATCATTGTCTGCGGAAACTTTCCTCGTTAGCTCTGGTTTCTGGGTGGTTCTCAGAGCTTCAGCCTCAGCAGGGATACTGCATGACCTTCACGGCAGGTAGAGTTCCACTCGGCACTTCTCTCCCCCCTGTGCTCTGTGCTTACTGGAAGCCGCTTCTCTGATTTCCTGAGTGGTCTCTGAGCTGACACGGGAAGCTCGGTGCAAAGGCCTATGTCTCTGCAGCCGCTCTTCGCTCTGAGCCCTCCTGGTGGCCACGGTCTCAGGGCGCGTGTCCCTGCGACAGCCTGCCTGCTTACTCCGGGCACGGGCACACATGCTTCCTGTCTTTCTCGCAGGTCTCCGGGGGCACGATAAGAGAGCTGGTGGAGGCCCTAAGACAAATGGGCTATACCGAAGCCATCGAAGTGATCCAGGCGGCCTTCTGCACCCCGGGATCTGTGGCCCCCGGCCCCGGGAAGGCCATACCTCAGACCCTCTCGCTGCCCCTCTCACCTGCCTCCACGAGGTCACCACTAGGTAAGGGAAAAACAGAACAGGCGGCCGGCATAATCTCCTGCTCCCCAGGCTGTGTCTGCAGTGTCTTGGGCTGTGGCTGTCCTCCCCGCCATCGTCCCGTGAGCACCCTGTCCCGCGTGGCTGTCACCCCCTCAGCTCACATGTTCTACCCTCTTTCCTCACCTGACACTGCCGGTCAGTGGGGTGCTGTCCCCAGGAGCAGTCACATTGGCCCATGAGTCACTCGGATTCGTAGTAAGCACTGAAAACAACATGCTGTGGCTGGTTAAGGCCAGTAGTGTTCCTCTCACTTCTTAAATGTGAAAGAGAGAAAGAAACTCACAGTGCAAGGCGTATAGAGCCAGGACTGGCCCCAGACTCTGGATGACACCGCAGTTCCCACCACAGCGCCCTCAGCTCCTCACCTCCGGCCCAGAAGTGGCTTCACCTTCTCCCTGCACCTCCTGCCAGGGTCACTCAGCTGGACAACACGGTGCCCCCAGCACCGACCCTCACCAGCGCCTCTGTCACGCACCTGAAACACGCCACAGAACAGACTCCCAACAGCCCAGTAACCCCTTGTTTCCCTGCAAATGTATTCTCGCACTCTCGCAACAACCACTCGCGCTTTCTCCACCCGGACCCTCCCTCTCTCAGTCCCCACCGAACACACAGCAGCAGCTAGAATTCCCTCGTCCTTGAAAGACCAACAGTTGGCCTTGTTGGGCAGAAGCTCTGCCATCCTCCGGGGGGTTAAGACAGAAGTCCAAGTCTAGCCCATGGACACTTGCTGCTCACAGCTGACACACACGTGGCCGCCAGTCCTTCCTCTGGGACAGCCTCCCTTGTCCATCCACCTTCACTTCTTGCCTCAGGTCCTGCAGCAGCTCCTGGTCAGTCTCCCCGCTTCCGGTCGGCCCCCCTCCCTTCAGTCCACTCTTGACACAACAGGCAATGAGATGCTTTTTCAAAAGCAGTGCTCTGCCGGTACCTGCTGTATACGTCCCGGTTCACTTACCCACTCACCACATCAGTACTGAGCACAGCCCGTGTGCCTAGCACTGTTCGAGGCTTGAAGATGGAGCAGGAAGCAATAAAGGCAACGTTCCTTTCTCCACGCCCTCTCGAAAATCCCTTCCATATGCCTTTCCTCCCGCCCCACTTCCCTGCACCCCCTGTCCCCCAAGCCCTCCGCTCACAAGTCTGATCCCGTCGTAGGACCGAACCTTCTCTTCCCCTTCCCTGCAGAGATCCTCACCTGGTGGCTCCTTGCCCTTCAGTTTCAGCCAAGTGTCACCTTGTCAGGGGCCTTTCTAGGAGAGTCAGGACAGATGTTGCACACTTTGGAAAGGAGTAATGTGTCCACGAGCAAAACAGCCCTCATCTCCTATCTCGTGACCTGATGCTCCTTCCACACAAAGAAATAGGAAAATACTTTTATCTTTAAAATTTGATTTGATCTCTGACTTGTACTTATTTTTAAAATACCTCCTACACATAATAGAAACCCAGTGAATATGGGTGACTGAATGAAGCAAATCAATCAATAAGTCAACCAAATCAGTAACAAGACAATAGCGTGTCACTGCCAGTAAGGTCTTGATATTTTAATATTGGAACTTAATATACAGGAAGATGGCATTTTGATTTGTGTATGTGAGACTTTGTTTCTCTGATCACTTCCTCCGTATAGGAAATAACTCAGCATTGTTCGGGTCTCTAACGACTCTCCTCAGCAAGGAGCATGTGCCCTAATTGTTCATCGCAGACCCTTTCATCATAATCACCTTATCTTTTTTCTGCTACCGGAATGTTTTTGAGGCAATGTATAGCCTTTAATAGCACGTGAGGCCCAGAGAGATATCTCATTTTTAGTTCCACCTTTGGTCACGCATTTATTTTGCCTGGGTTCAGCAATTTCCCCAGCTAGAAAATAGGTAATACAGCGGTTGGAAAAATACACCTGATTTCTAAGAAAAAATGGCCCACTATGAGTTAGGAGAATTCAGAAAGGATTCTGATAAACATGATAGTAAGAAAGAGATGTGAAAACATGTGCCTATTTTGATGTCTTCACAGTGTTCCTGCTGCTCGGGGCTCTCCCTCCCTCCCTCAGCCACCGAGCAGAAGCGACAGGCGGGTGGCCCGGGTGGGGTGCAGTGGCCTGTGGGAGCTGGTCACCAAGAGCTGCCCACGAGCCTTTTAGATCCAGACCCTGAGCCTGGCTGGAGTAGAAGGCGTACGAGAGCCAAGGCTCTGCCTTTTCCCCAGTTGTGCCCCAGTCAACCTGTGCTTCTTCCCCCAGACGAGGTCCGAGACGACAGCATCTGCGACAGCGGCGTGGAGACGTCCTTCCGCAAACTCAGCTTTACAGAGTCTCTGACCAGTGGCAGCTCCTTGCTGACTCTTAACAAAGTGCCCCACGAGTACGGGCAGGAAGGACCCATAGAGGGCAAAATCTAGCCCGCTGGCAGTGTCCCCACACCGTGTAAACCAAAGCTCTGAAATTCCACCATTGTCCGAAAGAAGGAAGGCGAAGTGCATCCGCAGGTGCTCAGAGGAAAACCAGCCTGCCGGACTCTCGGAATTTCATTCAAGGCCTTTTGAAGTTGGCTTCCTTTCTCAGTTCTCACAGGAATGTTACTAGTCCGGGCCACGAACACACAGCCCCGAGCCGTCACCGTGCCGGCCTGCCGCCTCCCCATGGGCAGGCTCGCTTAGTGAGCTTTCCCAGCCGCTTCCCGTTGTCACTGCTGCTGTCCCCTGCTGCGCACCCGCTGGCATTAAAAGGTGGCCCCGTCCCCACCTGGTCTTCTTCCTGGCCGTCCACAGCACTGTCGTGCATTCAGATTAAGGATTAAGAAAAGGGATATTTTTAAATGAAAGTTACATGGTGTACAATTTTTTTAAAAAAGGCTTTATTGCTTTTTCTAATGTGGTTATCTATGTGATTTGAAAAAAGAACATGTAATGTCAATATGTAAACATGGTTACCATCAGTGCTGAAAATGGTCTCTTCCCCCCTTTTCTGCATTTTGCTATTGTAAATATGTTTTTTAGATCAAATACTTTAAAGGAAAAGATGTTGGATTTATAAATGCTATTTTTTATTTTACTTTTATAATAAAAGGAAAAGCAAATTGATGACCTCATTTTGTTTGATCTCCAGAAATACTTTTCTAAGATGACTCCTTGTCATCATGGGATCATTCCAAGCCCAGTTATCACATTCACATTCCCCTTTAGAGTCCAGCTTTTGACCCAGAAATGAACCAAAAAAAGTGATCAAAAGAGCAGTGTTTTAAGCTGAGATGAAAGCTTTGGGTTTGTCGAATCCTCCCTTGGCTCATTTCATTCAGGCTGTACCACCTCACCTCCCAGAGCCACCTCACGCGACACCGGTCCTCCCCACCCCTCAGGGAGCTCTCAGGGCCCTGGCCAAGCACCCAGTCCTGAGGTCTCAGCACACCAGGGGCCTGTGGCCAGCAGCCTTCCAGCAGGAAGCTTGGCTGACTGCTCTTCTCTCAGAGGCTTGAAACAAGGGAAAGGAGACATGAAAAGTGATAGGGCGCCTGGGTAGCGCAGTCGTTAAGCATCTGCCTTCAGCTCAGGGCGTGATCCCGGCATTCTGGGATCGAGCCCCACATCAGGCTCCTCTGCTGGGAGCCTGCTTCTTCCTCTCCCACTCCCCCTGCTGTGTTCCCTCTCTCGCTGGCTGTCTCTCTCTGTCAAATAAATAAATAAAATCTTAAAAAAAAAAAAAATACTAGAAACCATGGATGAATAACCTTGAAATAGAGGAGGCCTTTTTAAGTAAGACTTTTGTTTTCTGATGTAAACAGTTTGGGTTCTTCATTTCACAGTGTGTCCCAAATGAATGAAATATATTTTTTTAATTCTACTTCTATTTTTTATTACATTGCCATTTCTCCACATGCTCCAATCCGTTCTTCCAGTTTTTGAAAGTTGTATCTTTAAAAAAAAACAAAAACAAAAAACCCCACCTTCCTTAATTTTCCAGCAACAAGCCCATGCCAGTGTCCCTCCAGCCGCGCCTCTCTGTGGCAGATGGTCATTTTCCAGCTGGTCTCAACGAGGTCTCCGTCTACAAGATGAACACCCGCCCCCTCCCGCGGGGGAGGGGCCTGTGCTCCTCCCTCGTCAGTGTAGGCCTATGACAAGGGTAGAGTGATGGTAACTGGCTTCCAAGGTTAGGCAGGAAAATACAATGCAGCTTCTCCCCCGGGCCCCGGGTCACTCCTTCTTGGAACCCGGCTACCACGCTCTGGGGCAGCCGAGTGGATACATGGAGAAGCCACGTGTAGGTGTTCGGCCAACAGCTTTCACTGAGGTCACAGCCAGCGCCAGCCCCCCCAGCAGATGTGTGAGGGAGGGAACCCTCGAGGTGATTTTCGTCACTAGCCCTTGAGTCGCACCTGTCTAACCTTGACACTGCTTTGGCGGATGCTGCCCACCTAGGGACGAGCTGTTCAGCCGAGCCCTGCACACATGGCAGATTCACGAGGAAAACCACGGTTGATGGTACGAGTCCTACGTGCAGAGTGTAACCGCTCTCCCGGTCTCTAACCTGACATATCACACCAGAAAGCCACCTGAAAGAGAAGCTGACTCCAGGAGGAACTTCTAAGCCACTCATGCTGAGACTAAAAATAACATTCCCCTTCTTCAGTAGGAAGCCCTGCTTCTCTTCTGTTCCAAAAACTTCCTCTTTCTCCTCCCAGATCTCCATGTGGCCTGAGCCTCTGCATGGTGCTTGAGCAAAAAAGCTATCTGTCTGTGCCTCTGAGGAAGGAGTGTCTTTCATATTGGACCAGCAGATGGGGAGAAGTACCAGGAGAAATGCAGGAGATCAGGTGGAAAGCTACAATGGGCCGGAAATAAACATTCCCAGAAAGCTGGTCTCTCAGCAGGAAGCCATTTAAAAATAGCTTTCTCAGAACTTTGTCATCTTTATTCTGCAGGCATAACCTAGACTTTTTGCAGGATGGGCAGTCTCTGTTGGCAGAAGGAGGCCCTCATCACCCACCTGAGGCCCCTGCAGTAGTCCCACGGGCCAGGGATGTTCCTAGTAACAACATGGAGTGCAGCCTCCCAAGCCAGACCCTCTGTGCCTTAGCAAGAGAAGGAAAAGGAAGGAGCCAGGCAATTTGCACGCAATCCCTTTGCGTTAATTTCTAAATGATAATTGTCAGGACATCCCTTGAGGTACATATTTAACCCCAATTTTACAGTGAGGAATCAGATAATCTGAATATTAACTGATTCACCCCAGATTTAAATCCATGTCTATCAGATCCCACAGGTTACTCTTTAACCGTGTCTGAAGACCTTTGAAGGAAAGAGGTTGTGTTTAAAAGACAAAGAAAACAAATCCATACAATTCTGTACAAGGATGATGGAGTCCTAATGTACCCCAACAAAATACAGAAAGAACCCAGAGTATCACTAACAGGATCTGTTGCTTAAATGTTAACCTGACTTGATTTTCCTTCTAAAACCAGGCTAAAATGCTTAAGTATGAATTATTTGTGGACTGGAGGTTACCAGGGGCATCTCTTTCTCCTTATTGTGCTTTCGGGGGGAATTTTCTTTCTGATTTGTGCCTCCCCAGGTAATGGGCTTGGGGAGACACAGGAGTCAAGAGAAGGTGAAGCCCGAATGCTGTCTATTTTGGGGACCTGGCTGGCTCAGTCAGTAGAGCATGTGACTCTTGATATCAGGGCTGTGAGTTTGAGCCCCACGTTGGACGTAGAGATTACTTCTTTAAAGCTGTTGCTTATTTTCGTAAGCATCACCGAACTTAGAGCCGGGCAGTACCCTGAAGATCACCTAAGTAAATAATCCAGGTTCTCATCTCTTTAAACACCTATAATAGGAAGCATCTGGTCTCTATAAACCTCACAATAGCCTGCTGCTTCATTTAAACACCAATCCCAGAGACTATAAATTCTTGTCCATTGGTTGGGGGAGGCACTAAAGAAGGGCTTGAAATTAAATGGATTCTCTCATTCTCCATTATTGTGGATTCCATTATGTCTACAGTGGCCTGCTTCCATTACCCTGGACAAAAGATGAGTTCTACATACGGCTCAAGCTTCTTAGAATGAGAGGGAGGAAGGGGCTGAACTGCGGTTTTTTCACTTCCATGAACTAGCTTTTCCATCTTGATCTCTCTCTTTCCAAAATGATCATTTCATTGAAATATCACAACAGTCCTCCAGGAATGAAGAGATGTATTCAGTCAGGATTTTTCTGAGCATCTGTTGCGTGCCAGGTGCTACAATAGGAGGTCATCATTCACTAACTCATATTACTTGTTTGAAAACCCTGTGAAGAAAAATTTGTCCCTATTTTACAGATGAGTAAACTAAGGCACACATAAAGCATTTAACCGCAGCATCTCCTGATTACAGTGAGGTGGTTTCGTAAGCCACACTTGCAGCAGGGACAGGGGTGGGTGGGTAGGGTATATCTCTTCCACTTAGTCATGAAAGGATGCTGGCTGACAGTCTCTTCCTCCCACCCGCGGCTCCCAGGGTCCTAGTCAGCTGAGAGGGGAAAGGAGCATGGAGGAGTACGTGTGGGAGTTTTGAACAGGTCACTTCCTCTCACACTGCACTGGAGAAATACTTCAGTCCCATGGCCATGGGACTAAGAGCAGGGAGGCCGTAGGGGTGATTAACTTTTCTTTCCAATATTAGGAGGGGAGGGGTTGACTTTGGTGAACATATCCCAGGCTCTGACACAGATCAAAATTCTTTACCTAACTGAAGGAAGAGCTTGAACCTGAAAGTTCTTTCTAATTCCAACTTGTATGCAAACATTCACTCATGCTGAAAGCCCCCTGCAGCCGTGGTAAATGGCCATTACCAAAAGCAAAACCATTTCCCGGGGCTAAGAATGAAAGATGCACTGTAAGTACAGTCACAGCTCCTCTTCAGGAAATCCTCAGAAATAATCCAGGCTATTAGACCAGGTAGGATGGGGGAGAATTACAGCAAGGGCTTGTCGCCCCTGCACTGACTCAAGGAGGACCCCTGCTCTCCAGCCCCTGGGGTCTATAATTCCTTAAATGCCATACAATAGACCTTAGGCTTGTTGATGCCAAGATTAAGAGTTTTCAAGGGGCCATGGCCCTTGGGATCCCACCCAAAGGAGAAGGGCAAGCAAGTTCACCTTCCTTGTGATCCGCAGAGAACTGGCAGGACCTCGATTCCCAATTCTCGGATGAATGGGAAAGGAGCAGAAGGGGCTTCTTAGGGAAATAATATTCCCCCCAGGCCAGAAGAATAGCAAATGAAACAGAGGGTTCTTCCCCTGGGGTTCTTTCTTAGGACCCAGGAAGCAGGGTTGGTGCTGAGGATGGTCCGATGAAAGCTCTGGGTACACGAAGGGAGCATGTAGGATCAGAGGAGGTTAGGAGTTGATGCTGGCTACTAGACAACCAGGTTGCTGGGACCATTCTCTGGCAATAAAAGATTTTTTTTTTTCATTTCAAAACTGTTGTGCTGTTTCCCCCTCCCTTTCATAAGGCAAGAATCAACAACAAATTATTTTGCTTAGAAATTCAAATGATACTTCTAGTTATGGGTGGTTTTTTTTTTTTTCTTTTACAGGACAGTTTTTTTTCACTTTGTTCAAATGTAGAGGTTCTCTATTGCTCTTGAAATAAATTTCCTTTTGTAGTTTTGGGGAAAAAATCCAAAACCAAAATCATAAACTTTCACCTACACAATATTTTCAAATGTTTACTCTCATAACAATCTGAGAAGTAAAGAGGGAGGGGTTTTAATTCCCTCCATTTTTCACAAAATGGCAAAGCCTCCGACGTCCCTGGAGGTTCCTGGTCTAGTGGAAACAGTGAGGGCTGGACTCGGCCTTCAGTGCTCTTGCTGCCCTCCTCGGCCTGGCGCTGCAGCCCATCCCAGAGCGCATGGCTGCTCCGAAGGGGAAGGTCCCACCGACAGGCCGGGGAGAGGGAAGGGAACGCGGCCAAGTGCAGGCACCGAAGGCTGCCCGAGCCCCGGGGAAGGAGCAACGGACCCCGCGCACGCGTCAGCACGTGGCCCTGGGCACCTGTCCCCGCGAGCAGCACCCCCGCACCCACCACCAGGGGCGGCAGAATCGCGCCGGCTGCCCTCGTCCTACCCCCTGCCCTTCCTTCGGGCCCCCCTCGCCTCCTTTGCTTTAGGGCTCTCAGGAGCTGCTTCTCAGCACTCTGCCCGGTTCTGCGTTTCCTTCCCTCTCCCCTTCCCCAACAATCCCGCCGGGGCCTCCAAACTCTCCCGAGGGCCCCCAAGTTAAGGTGGGATCCCGCCCCCCAGCGGAAGTGCGGCCTGGCCCAGAGAGGGCAAAGGGCCAGCAATCACAGCCCGGGAAGCCTCACCGCAGCTCCTCCCCCAAGTCCCTGCACCCCTCCCGCCCCCACCTGAGACCACCACCCCGCAAGGGACCTGCCCCTCCCCCGCAGGGGCCCGGGCCGCCCGGGCAGTGCTCGCCGGCTCCTGGACCCCAGCAGTCCCCAGGGTGATCTGGGAAGGAAGCCGCCCTTGGGCCCTGACTGCCTCCCTCCCTCGCCCAGGGCACCTCTTGAGTGATGAGCGACATGTGCACGCTTGCATGAGCCAGGGACCGTTTTAGTTCGGAAAGGCAAAGAGACTCCAGATTTCAAGCTTCAAGGAAGAATGTGTGGGCAGTGAGTCACCCACACGCCCACGCGGCCGCCTCCCTCTCCGTCACCAGCAGGTCCTGCCTTTCTTCAGAGGACGCCTTCCCTCGGGTTTCTGTCCCTTCCCACGGCTCCCGGTTCCTGCGCCTTGTAAGAGCTCATCTGACTTCTCACTCACCCATCACCTCTTCTGGAGGCTTTGTGCCAAGTTTTCATGACCCGTAGTGATTAAATTTGGGGTTAAAAATCATAATCCGGGGGCGCCTGGGTAGCACAGCGGTTAAGCGTCTGCCTTCGGTTCAGGGCGTGATCCCGGCGTTCTGGGATCGAGCCCCACGTCAGGCTCCTCCGCTAGGAGTCTGTTTCTTCCTCTCCCACTCCCCCTGCTTGTGTTCCCTCTCTCGCTGGCTGTCTCTATCTCTGTCGAATAAATAAATAAAATCTTTTTAAAAAAATCATAATCCCTCCACCCTCCCTCCCGCCTCCCTGCCTCCCTTCCTCCTTCCACTCTTCCTCCCTCCCTCCCTTCCTTCTCTGTCTGCCTGTCTTCCTCCTCTCACCCCTTCTCTCTCCTTCCTCTTTCTTTTCCTTTCTCTTTCTCTCTCTCTCCCTTTCTTTCTTCCTTTTTCTTTCTCTGACCTCCTTTCTCCCCCCATCCTCCGCAACCCCATCCACTTTCTCTTTCTTTCTTTCCTTGAAGAAAGACATACTTTCTGTGGCACTGGCCTCCACCTCTCTGAGGCAGGGAGGGGTTGGGGGTGCGGGTGGACACCCTGCAGGCTCTCCCCCAGAGTGTCCTCTGCACCCTTCCTCAGGGGAAGCCTCCTGAAAGCCAGGTCCCCTCCGCTGCCACCAGCCCCGTTTCCTGTGCACAGGAGGCCTCTGCTGGAAGAAGCAGAATTTTGCACAATCATGCAACAGCTGGTCTGCCTCTTGCTACTCAACTTTTTTTACTTGAACAAAATTGGAAAGAGGCTTACAAGAAAAGGGAATTAGAAACTTCTTGGGCTTTCTGCCTGAATGTTTTTCCTTCAATTCAGGTCACAGAAGTCTAATGATTATCTTCCCTTAGCACAGAAGACTTAAACTGTTTTTTCTTTTGGCAAGAAAAATGTAAACTCCCCTAGGCCTGATCATTCCAGCCAGGGCGACCTTACTGTGAGAGGAAGAAGCCTCTACGCCAGCATTTTCTGCTCGCCCATCCTAGGCATTGGACATCCTGCCTCTTAATTAATCCTCACAATCCTGTGAGATCCTAATTACTATGAACCCCATCTTAAAGATAAGGAAACAGAGTTGGGGAGCTTAAGTGATTTGTCCAAGTACCATTTGGAGCCAAATTTGCATATTGTTCCAGATTAGAGCCTGAGCTCACAGCCACTGCACCACACCGGGCCTTCCTGTGTGTACACACTCACACACACACACTCACACACACACACACACACACACACACACTCACACAGAGTCTGGATCTTTAACAAGGGAAAATCTAGTCCATTGTATCTGCAGGTTCGATGAGCTAAAAATCTTGTCGCTCAAGCACCAAAAACGTGGATAGGGAAGCACTCCAATCACCCAGCTTGGGCTGGCTTCCTGTGATAAAGCAGCAGGGTTCTTCCTTCACCCTCCTGGGCAAGTCAGGTCTCCACCACCGTCCTTACTAGAGACATCCACATGCAGGCAAGGCCCACCAGGAGGCGCTCGGCTGAGAGAAAACCCAGGCGCCCACACTACCCTCTCCAAGGCCCAGCTCTGTCTGACCTCCAAGCCCATGCCTGCATCTGCTCCAAAGCTCCTGATTTCCATGTAAGAACACCTGCCTATGAATGGGTTAGACAAAGAATGGCTTTCTTTTTTCTTTTCTTTTTTTTTTTTTTAATTTTTTTCTATTATATTCTGTTAGTCACCATACAGTACATCCCTGGTTTCTGATGTAAAGTTCGATGATTCATTAGTTGCGTATAACACCCAGTGCACCATGCAATATGTGCCCTCCTTACTACCCATCACCAGCCTATCCCATTCCCCCATCCCCCTCCCCTCTGAGGCCCTCTGTTTGTTTCTCAGAGTCCATAGTCTCTCATGCTTCATTCCCCCTTCTGATTACCCCCCTTTCTTTAACCCTTTCTTCCCCTACTGATCTTCCTAGTTCTTATGTTCCATAGATGAGAGAAATCATATGAGAAATCAATTGTCTTTCTCTGCTTGACTTATTTCACTTAGCATTATCTCCTCCAGTGCCGTCCATGTTGCAGCAAATGTTGAGAACTCGTTCTTTCTGATAGCTGAGTAATATTCCATTGTATCTATGGACACAACTTCTTAATCGAGTCATCTGTTGAAGGGCATCTCGGTTCCTTTCACGATTTAGCTATTGTGGACAGAGCTGCTATGAACAATGGGGTGCATATGGCCCTTCTCTTCGCTACGTCTGTATCTTTGGGGTAAATACCAAGTAGTGCAATGGCTGGGTCATAGGGTAGATCAATTTTTAACTTTTTAAAGGACCTCCACACTGTTTTCCAGAGTGGCTGTACCAACTTGCATTCCCACCAACAATGTAGGAGGGATCCCCTTTCTCCACATCCTCTCCAACAATTGTTGTTTCTTGCCTTGTCAATTTTTGCCATTCTAACTGGCGTAAGGTGGTATCTCAGTGTGGTTTTGATTTGAATTTCCCTGATGGCTAATGATTTTGAACATTTTTTCATGTGTCTGTTAGCCATTTGTATGTCTTCATTGGAAAAGTGTCTGTTCATATCTTCTGCCCATTTTTTGATTTGTTTCTTTGTTTCTCGCGTATTGAGTTTGAGAAGTTCTTTGTAGATCTTGGATACCAGTCTTTTATCTGTAGTATCATTTGCAAATATATTCTCCCATTCCGTGGGCTGCCTCTTAGTTTTTTTGACTGTTTCCTTGGCTGTGCAGAAGCTTTTTATCTTGATGAAGTCCCACAAATTCATTTTATCTTTTGTTTCTCTTGCCTTTGGAGATGTGTCATGAAAAAGGTTGCTTTGGCCGATGTCGTAGAGGTTGCTGCCTATGTTCTCCTCTAGGATTTTGATGGATTCCTGTCTCACATCGAGGTCTTCATCCATTTGGAGTTTATCTTTGTGTATGGTGTGAGAGAGTGGTCAAGTTTCATTCTTTTGCATGTAGCTGTCCAATTTTCCCAGCACCATTTATTGAAGAGACTGTCTTTTTTCCACGGGATGTTTTTTCCTGCTTTATCAAAGATTAGTTGCCCAAAGAGCCGAGGGTCCATTTCTGGGTTCTCTATTCTGTTCCATTGGCCTATGTGTTTGTTTTTGTGCCAGTACCATGCTGTCTTTGTGATCACAGCTTTGTAGTACAGCTCGAAATCCGGCATTGTGATGCCCCCAGCTTTGTTTTTCCTTTTCAACAGTTCCTTGGTGATTCGGGGCCTTTTCTGGTTCCATACAAATTTAAGGACTGTTTGTTCCAGTTCTTTGAAAAATGTCCTTGGTATTTTGATCGGGATAGCATTGAAAGTGTAGATTGCTCTGGGTAGCATGGACATTTTAACTATGTTAATTCTTCTGATCCATGAGCATGGAATATTTTTCCATCTTTTTGTGTCTTCTTCAATGTCTTTCAAGAGTGATTTATAGTTTCTAGAATATAGGTCCTTTACGTCTCTGGTTAAGTTAATTCCAAGGTAATGTATGGTTTTTGGTGCTATTGTAAATGGGATGGATTCCCTAATTTCTCTTTCTTCAGTCTCGTTATTCGTGTATAGAAATGCAACTGATTTCTGAGCATTGATTTTGTATCCCGCCACATTACTGAATTGCTCTATAACTTCTAATAGTTTGGGAGTGGATTCTTTTGGGTTTTCCATATACAGTATCATGTCATCTGCGAAGAGAGACAGTTTGACTTCTTCTTTGCCGATTTGGATACCTTTTATCCCTTTTTGTTGTCTGATTGCTGTTGCAAGGACTTCTAGTAATATGTTGAATAATAATGGCGAGAGTGGGCATCCTTGTCGTGTTCCTGGTCTTAAAGGAAAGGCTTCCAGCTTTTCCCCATTGAGAATGATATTTGCTGTAGGCTTTTCATAGATGGTTTTTATGAGATTGAGGAATGTACCCTCTATCCCTACACTCTGAAGGGTTTTAATCAGGAAAGGATGCTGTATTTTGTCAAATGCTTTTTCTGCATCTATTGAGAGAATCATATGATTTCTGAATGTTTCCTTCTGGATAAAATCTATGACACTGATTGATTTGTGAATGTTGAACCACGCTTGCATCCCAGGTATGAATCCCACTTGGTCATGATGGATAATACTTTTAATGTACTGTTTGATTCCATTAGCCAGGATCTTGTTAAGGATTTTGGCGTCCATGTTCATTAGGGAAATTGGTCTGTAATTCTCCTTTTTGATGGGGTCTTTGCCTGGTTTGGGGATCAAGGTAATATTGGCCTCATAGAATGAGTTTGGTAGCTTTCCTTCTGTTTCTATTTTTTGAAATAGCTTTAGGAGAATAGGCATTATTTCTTCTTTTAATGTTTGTTAGAATTCCCAGTTTCGGGCCTGGAGTTTTGTTATTTGGAAGGCTGTTTATCACTGACTCCATCTCTTCATAATTAACTGGCCTGTTTAAAAAATCAATTTCTTCCTGTTTCAGTCTTGGTAGTTTATAGGTTTCCAGGAAGGCCTCCATCTCTTCCAGATTGCTTAATTTATTGGCATAAAGCTGTTGATAAAAGTGTCTAATAATCCTTCCAATTTCATTGGTGTTGGTCATGACCTCTCCTTTTTCATTCATAATTTTATTAATTTGGGTCCTTTCTCTATTCTTTTGGATAAGCCTTGCCACTGGTCTGTCAATGTTATTGATTCTCTCAAAGAACCAGCTTCTAGTCCTGTTGATCTGCTCTACTGTACTCCTGGTTTCTAATTCATTGATTTCTGCTCTAATCTTGATCAACTGCTTCCTCATGCGTGGATTAGGACTGTCCCTCTGTTGCTGTTCCAGCTTCTTGAGGTGAGAATATAAAAACCGCATTTTATATTTTTCTATTTTGAGTGAGGCTTGGATGGCTCTGTATTTTCCCCTGAGGACTGCCTTTGCAGTATCCCATAGGTTTTGGACCATTGTGTTTTCATTCTCGTTGGTCTCCATAAATTGTTTAAACTGATTTTTGATTTCCTGGTTTATCGAGTCATTCCTGAGCAGGATGGTTCTTAGTCTCCAAGAAGAGTGGCTTTCTTAATCATTACACGATCAGAGGTAGATCCAGATTTCACATGGAATGTTCCCTTTTTTAAATGTTAACAAGTAATTCAACTTTTCAAATCATTATTTGTGCCAACAAAATTATCTGCTGGCCAAATATGACCTGTGTGACTTGACCCACACTTTCTACAATTGTGCCTTCAGGATGACCAAGTAGGGTGATGAGCTGAAGGCTTTGGGAAGGAATCAAGGTCTGTAGCTCTCCACTTCAGGTGCCACTGCTGGCCCCTCACTCCCAGGGGCAACCCGGGCTGATCCCGTTCCCAAGCACTGCCCAGTGCCTCAGCAAGTTCCTGCTCTGCCCACCAGCCTAGGCTTCCTTTGATGACTGAACACAGAGGAAATGATAATTAGAATAGCTAACATTTGTAGAACAATTATTGCATGCTATCAATATCTAGGCATCATCTAATTCAGTCTTCACTGGTTTTATTATTTTATTACTCCCATTTTTGTGTTTTAAAAGCTTTTATTTATTTATTTATTTATTTACAGAGCATACAAGCAGGTGGCGGGGGGGGGGGGGCGCAGAGGGAAAAGGAGAGAGACAATCCCAAGCAGACTCCACACTGAGTGGGGAGCCCGATGCAGGGCTTGGTCCCACAACCTCAAGATCACTGCCAGATCTGAAACTAAGAGTAGGACACTTGACCAACAGAGACGCCAAGGCGCCCCATATTACTCCCATTTTTTAAAAAAGGATTTTATTTATTTATTTGAGAGAGAGGAGGAGAGAACGAGAGAGAGCACAGGGAAGGGGGAGGGGCAGAGGGAGAGGGAGAAGCAGACTCCCCAGTAAGCAGGGAGCCTGATATGCGGCTGGATCCCAGGACCCTGGGATCACGACCTGAGCCAAAGGCAGATGCTTAACTAACTGAGCTACCCAGGCGCCCCTCCCATTTTTAAAGATAAAGAAATAAAGGCACAGAAAGACTCAGTAAAGTATACGCGATGTCAAACAGCCTACTACAGTGGGTCTGGAACTCAAACTAAGTCTGTCTGATGTCAAAGCCCACACCCTTAACTGCTCTATCAATTAGGATAGTTTTGGTTGTAAAATCAGAACACTGACTACAACTGGATTAAACAAATAGGGCCTTATTTTTCATAAGAAGACCAGAGTTAGATGCCTGCAAGGTTAGCTCAGCAGCTCAACATCTCTGACATCCCCCGGTATCAACAATGTCTCCTCACGCTCACAAAAAGGCTGTGACAGCTCCAAGTATCGGGTCCTCTCACAGCAACTTCTCGACTCCACCCAACAGCAGAGTTCCTCCTCAGGTCTCTTTCTTGACAGGCAGGAAAACCTTCCCACCCCAAACGTTAAGTGTTAACTTGTGTTTCATTCCCCAGAATTAGGTCACATGCCTCACCCTAGACCAATCATTGGCAAAGAATAGAATTAGTACAACCAATTACAATTCAGTCCCTGGGGCTGGACACGAAGTTGCCTCTATTAGCAGAGAAGAGGCTGTATATCCATGGCTGTAGCATGGCCAGCCTGTAATGTCTGCCCCAATCATCGGGAATATGTGAATTGTCTCTCAGGATCCAGTACATTTTACAAAAGCCTAAATAAGTAACAATAACAGAATAAGAACAAGAGGGCTGTTTTCACATGGAAGATGAGCCAGGAAATGAGTACTAGTACTCAACCAGAAATTTCCATGAACCGACATCCCGTTTCCCAGGAACTCGAGGTCACGTCGGTGTTACTGCCCTCCTTTGTACAGCTCGTACTTTGTACTATGCTCATAGCATAAAGTGCCACGAGCTGTTGCTCAATAAATCCTGTGTAAACGCGGACATCTGACTATGGACTAAGCTGCATTAGTGTTGCAAACGTTTTTCTCATGGCAGGAGTCACTCACGCATGTCAGCGGTAGAGGAGAGTGTGATCAAACCTGACACAGCGATGCGGGACCCTTATTTCTGCAAAGTGCATTCACGATTTGGCCCCTATTCAAGGGCTCAGAGATGTCTGGGCAGGTTGCCCAGCCTCAGCTTAACAAGCACCAGCTCAGAGTCCAGCCTAGCTAACTCCCCGGTCTTGTGCTTTTCTTTCCTTATGCCGTAATTACACTGAATGGCTTTTCTCAAAAAAAGACTCTTCTCTCAACTGAAAAACATTTTTTTCATTGGTATTTTATCACAAACTTTCAAAACAACTTTCCTAAAATGTTGAACAAGATGGCCTTAGCTAACATTGCTCACCCCTATCACAAGTCCCTACAGGACTCGTCACCAGCTGAAATGGCCTTATTTGTCTACTTGCTTGTTGTCTGTCTCCCCCCGACACCGCTTAAAAGCATCGAGTTGAACAGAAATCAAAATGGCTGCATTAGGGCTTCAGCAGAACTCGATTTTAAAGTAACCTTTTCCGGGGGGCCTGGGTGGCTCCGTCCGCCGGGCATCCGACTCCTGATGTCAACTCGGGTCATGATCGGCCTGGTGCATAAGCCCCGCATCAGGCTCTGTGCTCTGCATGGAGTCTGCTTGAGATTCTCTCTCCCTCATCCTCTGCCCCTCCCCCTTGCTCACTCGCTCTAAATAAATAAATAAATAAATTCTTTAAATAAAATAAAAATGAAGTCACCTATTTCCTGTCTTCCACAGAACTCTCCTCCTCCCTTCTTAGCCTTTTGTCTCAGGAACGTAGCCCCACCCTGAGAAGGACTAACAAGACTAACAAGGCTGGCAGCACGCACAATTCCTGTTGAAACCAGCTAGATCCAGTATGTCCATATAACCCCCCCGCCCCGGCCCTTCCTGGGGGTGGCGTGGGGGGTGCTTACAGCTTCTGAACCTCGTCGTCTGCTGCAGCCTTCTTTGCCCAGCAAAGCAATAGAACTCTTGTCCCTCTTTATCCCAAACTCTGTCTTTGAGTTGTCTTTTGGCCCTGAAGCACAGAGGTCGGTTTCTGACAACACCCCTACAATGGACAGTCCGTGAGAGCAGAGAGTTGTCTGCCGTTTTTCACTGCAATACCCCAGTGACAAGGACAGTGACTGCTGCTCAGAATGTCCCTCAATAAATGCTTGGTAAATGAACGAATAAATTCTGAAGTGAAACAGCCTTTAGAGTCAGAACACAGATGTGTCTTAATACTGGTTTTGTCGTGACTTTTGGCATCTTGTCCACAATTACTGTGGTTGATACCCTCTGATAAGTCTGTTAGAAAACAAGAATTCTGGGCAGATTTTGAAATGTTTTGAATTTCATGCACAAATAATGCCTACTTGTTTTTCTCCCTAAATCTTACCAAGTTGGGGAATAAGTTTCATATCTGAGAGTCCAAGAGACCATTCTTTCTGTCTCAGGTCCCCGTCACTTTGGGAATGCATGGGAAACTCAGCTTTATTTCTCCTGTGCTCCAGTTCACTTCCATTCCGACAGAGAAAACAATCTTCCTATTTATTTTCCAAGGGACTTCCCATGGTTTGAAAACCTCTCACAATGAAAAGTCAAGTAAGAAAAAAAAAATAAGAGTTACAGTGAATGTGAATGAGAAAATTACCATTTTTATTGTCCTCTTGGTTCTCAAATGAGAAGATGGACTCCTGTGAGCTGACCTCTCTTCATCTCACACTCTCTGGAATGTGCTTTGCCTCCAGCATGGCAGAAGGACCCCATCCTGCTCCTTCCATTCTATTAATGTTCACATAACTACTAGCAGAAAAGTCTTCTCAGAAATCCAAAGCCAAGAGTAAGTACATCAGACTCTAACCCAGTACGTTTGGCAAAATAAACTCTGTTAAAATGGTAGAGATGACGAAACACAGCGACACACAGGAGCTGTGGAGACCGTTTCCAACGTCAGCATTCTCTTACCGAAATCAGGTGTATACGGCACATTTCTCTCCTGGTACCAGTGTTGTCAGCATACATTTGTCTGTTAATTTATTCTTTCTTTACAAATTCATTCTTTTCTGATATCTTTTTCTCCTCTTAAAAATATGTCTGGAGGGGTGCCTGGGCGGCTCAGTTGGTTAAGCAACCAACTCTTGATATCAGCTCAGGTCTTAATCTCAGGGTTGTGAGTTCAAGCCCTGCGCTGGGCTGACTGGGCATGGAGCCCACTTAAAAAAAAAAATGTCTGGAAGACATTTGCCTTTAAATTCACTTTATTTTTTATTCTTACCACAAGTATTAATTGAGCAATGATTATGATGTTAAAAAAGTACAACCGCCATTTACTTAGCATTTATTTTGTTCCAGTTCAGTCGTCACAACTATCTTTGAAGGTTAGAAATTATTACCTCCATTTTACCAATGAGAAAACTAAAGTCCAGCTCAAGCAGTCCCCCAAACTCACAATAACCAAGAAGCCTCAGAACCTGGATTCCAATCCATGTCAGTGTGGCTAGAAGCCCAGCCCTCTCTGGGACAGGAGGGTCACCTCCCAGGATGGTGCTTCCATTTACAGAGCCCTCTGTGTGTGTCAGCACTGGGTCTAGCCCTCTAGCTAAATTTTAAATTTATTCTTCAAGATGAACTTACAAGGACAGTGTATTTATTCCCATTTCACCATAAGAAAACTGAATACAGAAGTGAAATAACTTGATTAAGAGCTAGTAAGGGCAGAATTGTGATATAAATTCTGGTCCATCAATTTCAAACCCCACCTCACAGGGTACCTGGCCTAGAAAATTCTCTAGTTTAATGGAGACAGAATTTTCAACATTGACAAGAAAATTATATATTTATCAAGAAAGAATCTGAGTTGCATCCCCAAGCCCCAAGCTTTCATAAGACTTTTATATATATATTGAAATAACTGAACACATAAGATGAGGAAACGCTTAGATATTGAAGGAAAAGCCTGGATTGCCTGCATTTATTGTCTTTTTAGTCACTGAACCATGGCCTAAAACTTCTCAGGTTTAAAACCAAATCTATATCTAATTAGTCTTGATTTTTAAAGCCAAACTCTCATTGCCATTCCATTCCATAACCAATTACATGATTCTTCCCAGAGAAAACCACTCAAATATCTTAATCTAGATTCTTCAAACTCTCCCAGTCTATCAAGTAGAATAAAAAGTTGGCCCGAGCTAAAGGGAAATTAATGCCCAGCACACTAAAGGACACAACTGAATGTTTATGTAATGATTAAATAAGCCACAGATGAAACATTGTCAATGCAACTTATATAACTTTTATTTTTTTGATACAGTTTTACACTTATGGAAAGGTCGCAAAAGCAGTACGAAAGAATTCCTACGCACCTCCACCCATTAACGTTTTGCCCCATTTGCTTCATTATGAATTTATAAACATGATCATGCATAATAAAATAATTTTATAGTAATTTATAATTAATCAATATTAATAAAAATGGTTTATTTTAAAAATATTTATTTGTCAGAGAGAGAGCACAAGCAGGGGGAGCAGCAGGCAGAGGGAGAAGCAGGCTCCCCACTGAGCAAGGAGTCTGATGCAGGACTAGATCCCAGGACCCTGGGACCATGACCTGAGCTACAGGCAGACACTGACTGAGCCACGCAGGCATCCCAATATAAATGATTAAAACCCAAGCTAAAGGAAATATCACTTTGCTGCCAGGGTCAACAAATATAAATCTAATTCATAGCTTTTGAATTGGAAAGTTCATTGGATTTTGCCCCATCTACAACCCACACAGAATTATGGGTGACAACCTATGTTAGGACACCCAAAAATTTCCAGAGTGACCACAGTGATGTCCATTTCAATGTGAGCTTATTTTTCACTCTAAATGGCCTTTGAAAAAAGAAGCTGTTCTTGTCAAAACAATATTTTTTTGATATTATCCAGGTGTGGGGAGGGCAGAGGGAGAAGGAGAGAGAGAATCCTAAGCAGGCTCCACACCCAGTGCAGAGCCTGACTCAGGGCTTGATCTCATGACCTGAGCCGAAATCAAGAGTCAGATGCTTAACCGACTACGTCACCCAGGTGAATCAGTCGAAACGGTATTTTATGACAAAACCCACACATGAAAAAAAAATCCTACCCAAAAAAGTAATCAAATGGCAACAATCAACGCCCCAAAGTTTCCAACAACAACCAATATGGCTACTATCCAGAAATCTCTTTCTATTGTGACAGCTGAACTTCCATTTCCTCAGAGAATAATAACAAAGCAGCTTCACTTTGATTATTCATTCTTTCTCAAGGCTAACTATGAGAGTCCTACACGAACCTCACAGCCTTCCCCATTGGGCTCCACAGACACTGCAATCGTCATGTTCCTGTGATTCCCCGACAGGACTTTATGAGCGGAGCTCCTTTTCTGGGTAGGCAGAGGTGGTCGGGTTATAACTGGGCCATATGGCACCAGAGCTGGGGGTGGGGGGTGGGGAGGCTAAAGTCACAGGCCTGGCACAGGCTGAAGATCCGGTGCACAGCCCTGCTGGAGGCTATAGCCTGAGTCAACAACCTTCCCCGACGGAAGGCACTGCACAAACTCCTCACGGAGGGGTGGATCAGACGTGGGGCAGCGGGCAGACACATTTCCTAGCTTCTTCATCTTGTCTCTGGTTGTCTTCAGCTCCAGCAGGAGCCTTAGAAAGGTTTTATTCCAGTGTCCGCTGAAAATACAACCTGCAGTCCCTCAGTAAACATCCATCAGGGAAGTCACACGGAAACACTGCTCCAATTCACTCTTGCTGGTGGGTTTCCAAGGGTAAAATAATACAGTCCGCGTCTTTTCAGTCATGAGGAAACCATTGTCACTGAATCTCCCGGGGATGCTTCCTACATCTAACCAAACAAAGGGAGCGACAGCAGAGGTTTCCAGATCAAAAGCAAATGTGTCACCTTGCTGAGAGATGATGGCCTGAAAGAAAAAGATAGATTAAGTGAACGATGAGGGGAGACCTATCTCTTCCAGCCACAGTGCCCATAGAGCATTAACGTGGGCCAACAAGGAGGCAGCTCCTACGGCTTTGGCTCTGCCCCTGCCAAAGTCTTACATGCCACGCACTGCGTCAGATACTAAAACATACATGGAAATTTATTTAAGGCTATGGGAAATTACCAAATTGTAGTTTCCAGCCAAGTATACAAATATGTCGTCTCCAATTATTAAGGAGAATATTTCACAAGAAGCTCAGAGCTTTATATCTTTTACAGTTTTTCTCAGGGGACTGGGAGAGGACCATCTTGGCATAAGGGCTGGGAAGTTTCAATGACTTTCTCAGGATACATGTGGAGCTAGCACCGCCATGGAGCTTGTCTTCTGGAAAGATCCAGCAATCTAGACAGCCACCTGCCAGGCATTTACAAAAGCTCTACCGTTAGAACTTTCTCTCTTTTGTCGCAGAGTACCACAAGGTCACATTATTAGCACTTTTAACACGTGCAAATCGCACACAATAACAGCAAAGGAAAGTGCAATTTAAGCCCTGTCATTCACTAGCTGACTAGCACACGCGAAAGCGAGACGAGCCTGGGCTGTGCCCCAGACGGTAGGGGTTTGTGAGGGTCTCTCGGTGTGAGCCTGCCGCTGAGAGTGATCTGGTATTTAGAGCTGTGCCTTTGACATGAAACGTGCCCACTCGACATGCACACGCGCCACACCGTAGCTCTGACGTTGGACGTGGGGTGGGGCATAAAGAATTTCAAGGCGCAATTTTGACTCTCTGTGATTTTGGCCTTACACATCATGCAGGGTTTGGAGTTATAAACAAGAAAACAGACTTTGGAGGAAACAGCAAAGAAACTTAATAAAACGTCTTAGGTATGTCTGGGAGTTTCAGAGATTCAGGTCTGAAGCTAGATGTTACATGCTCAAATCCTGCCGCCCGGCTGTTCGGTGAAGACCCTGGGCGTGCGCTTCACAGGCTGGCCCCAGCCGGCCTGCAAGGCTGCCAGGGAGGCTGCAGCTACCGTTGCTCCAAGGCCAAAGCTGGAAGGACACTGGTGCCTGCTCCCCCTTGTTGCCTTCTTCCGATCTGAAGTCTCATCTCTATATATGACCGCAGACCCCAGGGTCAAGCCTGTAGCCTGGCTTCAGGGAGGTATGGCAGCACTCCCGGCATCCCACCGGGGAGTGCACACCCACGTGCCTGGCCTATGGTAAGCCTGCAGTAAATGTTAACTATTATTACTATTATTATATCCTTTCAGAAGGGCAAGTCTCACTGAAATCCAAACTTGTCCCAAGGTCATGAAGGCCTGGTTTAGCAAAGAGAAGAAGATTTCAAAATCCTAAGTCTGGAGACTGTAAATGTATCTGCTGCATAGTTTTTTGGTTTTATTGTTGTTGTTTTTCTGGAAAGAAGCTGTGTGAACGTACGCCGCTCCCGTCACAGCTGCTCCGCGTCAGTTGCCACGGATGACTTACATTTCATTATGTGAATATTTCACTATTAATTAGAAAGTTATGTTTTCATTTCAAGGACTGAGTTTTAATATGATTATTTCTAAGTAATTGCAAAAAAAAAAAAAAAAAAAAACCAAAAAACCAAAACCCTGTCACTTAAGCATTTTCAATGAAGTACAAGCCTAAAACAAATTTAACCTTCACTAAACATAGAGAATAAAGCTTTCTAGAGAAACATCCAATCACCATGTGTAGGGGAAAGGGTAGGAAGGGTTTTCAATCAACTAGACAGATTCCACGTTCTCCAGCTGTACAATTTTTACAACACATTCTGGTCATCCCATTTTTTCCTTGGCAATTATAGATTTGGTGATTAAACTACTTTGAAACAATAAACCAAAGAGAATAAAGGGAAAATTTTTAAAATGCATCAACTGTCCTTAACCCTCCAGCTTCCGCCGGGGCTTGCTGGTCACCCCTCTACACAGGTCTGCTCGCTTGCCAGGACAGCACATGACACTTCAGGGATGAAGCAGGAAAGCCCAGGGACAGAGCCCAGAAGGCGCTGCGGGAGCAGTCAGTGGTGACGGCTCCAGCCCACTATGGAGGGCTCAAGGGGTAGCAGGAGTGGCAGGAACCCTAAACTCTGACAAACGCTGAATTAGAAAAAAAAAATCATTTGGTCTTTGCTTCTAGTGGGAAGAGACTAACATTCCCCAGGTCCCAGGTCAACTCAGGACCAAGGAGAAATTCTGCAAAATGCAGGATGCCATGTGCTTGCCCCAGAAGCAGGGCAGCTCTGCAAGGCCACGGGGGCCCCAGGCCCCTGGTACTCACCGTGACGTGTGCCTTGTGGAGCCCCACGCTCTCACTCAGGGAAGACAGGAAGTGATAGTTGGCTGGGCTCACAAGTTGGCTGTCAGTTGAAAGGTAAAAGGAAACCACACAGCTTTGCCGCGTACAATTCCCACAATTCTTCAACAACACAGGCACCGACTCCTTATAGAGGAGAACGGCCGTCCCTGCTTTCAGGACAAAACGCTCGGTCTCAGAGGAGCACTGGGGCTCCAGGGAACTCCACGTGTGGACTCTCACCTGGGGGAAACAAGACAGAGCAAAAACAAACATTCTTGGTCCCTTTTTTTTTGGAGAATAATAGATGAAAGTCAGAGTAGCAGAACTAGTTAAGAGCCTATGAACCCTGGGTTGAACCGCAGCCCCACTAAGTACTAGAGCTTGTAACAGAGCAAGTTACTCCACTCTTCAAAGACTCTGTTTCTTCACATGTAAAATGAGGGTAAGAACTTCACTGGCTGATGTGAGAATTAAATAAAATCATCAATGGAAGACACAGGACCGGGTACAGTGTCATTATTCCATAACCGTGACCTATTTGCAGTGTCCTCCAACCTCAGCCACCAGAGACTCTGTGAGTTTCTACCCTCTCTTTTTGCCTAGCATCGTTTTAAATGCACGTGTATTCTTCCATATACATTCGGAATGCTTTTACAGATTTTCACTTTAACAAACCATTTTTAAGGATTTCTTTCCGTCAAGTTTAGGCTATTTCCAGATTCTTGTGAGGATATAACTTTATATTGTAGTGGCACTTTGCAGTTTATAATTTGTTTTTATCTAATTATTTTATTCACTGCCCACTGAAATCCTTCAAGACAGGCTGATGAGTGAAGACATGATATTCACAGATGAGGAAACTGAATCACCAAGGCCTTAAGCCTTAAGGTCGCGGGATAAATGACAGAGTTTAACCCTGAAGGTACAGGTGTTCTGAGTCCAAGGACAGCCCATTTTCTGCGACAGGCACTAGACACATTTCAATACAAATTAACTTCTCTTTTCTTTTCCCAGAAGGAATATAACCAATAACTAAAGAAATGATCAAAAACGCTCCCCTCTGTCTTAGAGAGAAAAAAAAAAAAAACTCCAAGCAACTTACAGTGAGCTTCACCTCACAGTCAGAGCGAAGGTCTGACACACCATAGATGAAAAACACGTCTTGATCCTCGAAACCCACCGGCAACAGCGGAGCGAAGAAATGCCGAGCAAAGTAATGAAGCATTTTCCACTTTCCTCCATACTCTAAAAATAGGCAAGTTATGAGATGGGCAGGGTCAAGCAGTCAGGGTCACCTCGCCCATGGTCTAGCTATGTCCGACTTGTCATGATTCTAGTGACCGAGCGCAGCAGGGAGATTCAAGGGGGCACGAACCCACGTACGCTGAGGCCTCGCGGCATTCCGGTCTCTACCTCGTGGCGTCCTCACCTCTGGGTGAGGCGGGCATTCACATCCACTTGACAACGAGGCAAGGGAGGCTCGGGCAGTAAATCAAACATGCCACAGGCAGTACGCTGAGCCCACACCTGACTCCTAGGCAGCACTTTCTCAACATAATTCCGCCTTCTGGAGCTCAATGTACCACTACTCCTTTTGACTACATACACATGAAGAAGGACATCGGTAGCACGGCGGTAAAAATGTTACATACATTAGTAACTATAAGAAAATATTACAATTGTATAAGATATTATAAATATTCGTTTATAAGGGTTGGAGGGGCGCCTGGGTGGCTCAATCGGTTAAGTAACTGGCTCTTGATTTCAGCCAAGGTCATGATCTCGGGGTCGTAAGATTAGCCCCGTGTCTCCATGCTCAGCAGCTCAGTGCAGAATCTGCTGGAGATTCTCTCCTTCTCTTTCCCTCTGCCCCTCCCCCCTGTTCACATGCACTCTCTCAAATAAATAAATAAAATCTTTCAAAAATTAAAAAAAACAAGACTTATGGGGAAGATAGTCAATAATATTGTAATAACTTTGTATGGTGACAGATGGTAACTACACTTATTATGGTGAGCATTTTGCAACGTACAGAAATGTTGAATCACTGTATGGTACACCTAAAAGATACATAAACAAAACACTTGGGGGAAAAAAACAATTTAAAAAGTGACAGAGTTATTTAGAACTCAAAGTCTCCTTCATATTACCATAAGCACAAAAGCCTCTGAGCGAAATAAAACAACCATTATCACAAATGCTGCTGGCAAGTGCAGACTCGAGGAGAACATCCAAACAGATGACGATTAATGACAGTTGCTCAGATACAATTAGAAGCTTTTGGGAACCTATGAATTCTGTGCCCTGTTGGCATGTCTAGTATGCTAAACCCCCAAACTAAAAAACATGTCAACGTGTCTCTATTTCAAAAAGCTCTTTCCCACAAAGCACTGCATCACTGAAGAACTTCCAGAGAGATGGTGGGAAGGGGGAGAGGGGGCAGGTGGGGGCCGGGGGTGTGGTGGTGGGGGGTGTCATGTCCAGAATCCACAGTGCAAGCCGCTCGGATGGAGAAATGTGAAGTTCAGACAGAACCAATTTCTTCAGGGTTTCCAAAATTTGAACTCTCAGCAGTTCAACTGCAACTCTTTATATTTCCCCTTAAAAACAACAAGCAGGGAGGGGTGGAGAGACCTTCCATATTAGATCTACAAAATGAACTTGAACTTACAAAGTTGACCTTGAACAACATGGGGTTAGGGCACCAAGCCCTGCGGAGTCAAAAACCCACATGTAACTTTTGACTCCCCCAGAACTTAATTACTAATAGCTTAGTGTTGACCGAGCCTTACCGATAACATAGTGGTCAATGAACACATATTCTGTATGTTATATGTATTATACACTGTATCCCTACAATAAAGCAAGCTGAGGAGAGAAAATGTTACTAAATCAGAAGAAAGACAAAATACATTTACAGTACTGTACTGTCTTTACCCAAAAAATCTGCATCTTCGAGGACCTGCACAGTTCAACCTCCTATTGTTCCAACATCAACTGTATTTGGAAAGTTTTCTCATAAATGGAAGGGGGCTCAGACGTAAGGTGACTTACAGACTCTCCCGTGTGATATCCATTACAGAAGAGACTTCACATGCACGGTTCCAGCTTCACGGCCACACACAGAACACAGGAGGACAGCAATTGAAGCACAAGGTCTCACTGGGACACACACTAGTTACTCATCAGTGACAAAGTATGGCTACCAACAGAACAGCCTGCCTAGCCAGCTAAAGATGCGATGTGATTTCTGGCTTTTCCATTAGCTCTGTACCTGTCCAAGTTTATAAGCCAAGCAAAATAAAATGCTCAGGTGGATTTCTGTATTTGCAAAATAACTAAAAATGAGACTAATTTTCTAAAGGAAATATATAAGAATCTAGGTTCCAAGCAGCTATGATCCCTTTGAAGGATCGCCATTTCAGATGATAAGAGGTGACACCTACCTTCTCCCAACCCCACTGGCACACACTAAAAGCACCAGATTCATTAAACCAACGAAGCAGAGTTAAACAGAGGCTATGAGGCTGCCCAGAGCAGGAGCAGACAGACATAGCATACCTTATCACACCTCCTCCCTGGCACCTGTCTTCTGTAACAGGTGCAAGAAGATGGCAACCCTCTCCACGGAGGCATCATCCTGCAAGACTTTAAAAAACGAATTCTTGCTCTGCCATCATACTCCTGTTCCTGGGTTAACTCACCCTTTCTAAAGAACTCATTAAAATAATCTGCAATACAATCATTTAAGGGAAAATTAACTAAGACTGGGCTCTCCCAGTTCTCGAACCAAATGCTGCTTCGGGAGTCCACGACCTCATCCACACATAAGAAGGCAGGGGCAGGGTCCAAGTGTCTCTGAACAATATCTCTTTGTCCAGTTTTAAGCATCCCAGAAAGGCTACTCTCCCCAGTCTATCCCTGGTTCTCACCCAATACTCGTTACTCTGGTTGGTGTTGATAAAGAGTTTGGTGGGAGAAACTTGGTCGAAACGCCAATTTACCGCAAGAGGTGATTCAGAGCACTAAGCAAAGCGCGCGGGTAATGGGCTCCTTTGGATTTGCTTTCACAGCTAGTTTAAGAACCTCACCAGCAAAGTGGCTTTTTTACTGTACGGCCTTGCCTCATTTTCAGCCCCAAATCCTTGTGTACATTATTAACTGAACTTTGCTTCAAACTACCACTAGTGAACACCAAAGATTATTACTCTTTAATTTTTAAAAATAGAATAATTCAAACTGTGGGCACCATGTCAGTCATCTACCTGTTGTCAGCCTAACAGGTGCAACTGATAAGCCTTCCTACGTGGATTTCTGACTCCACCAGGTATCCCCCAAGAGACAAGTATGGCAAGAATAAAGATGACCTTATGGACCTAGAGGGGAATCCGGGGAAAAGGACATGTTAACACAGTTGGGTCCGGCTTCCACTAGGTTGAATTCTTCTAAATAGTGGAAGAGAGGCTTAAGTAATTGCTTCTTTTAACCTGGACCAAATTCCTCCTAATTAAATTCGAAATTTTAAGCGATAATTATAAGACACGTGGCTGAGATCTTCATGCATAAACCTACCCCCTTCATTAGCCGGCTTTTGTGGCTCTGCACAGCCCAGAAGCCAGACAAGGCTGCCTGGAAGGCTCCCAGAGAGACCAGGAAGGTGGGCGGGGCGGCCGCAGTCCACAGGCTGCGGGAGGAGCCGCCCCTGCACTGCGGTGGGTGGGGGGGCTCTACTCAGACTCATCTGACCCCTCAGGAGCCGGGCTTTCTCCGTGCCTCTCGGCACAGGAGTTGCTTTCTCTCACAGATATGAGGAATGCTCCGGCACTTACCTAGAGACGCCCAGGAGGGAGCCTGCCAGATGTCATTCAGCTGCCAATAAAGCGCGCCCATGGTGTAGCCTTGCCCATCCACTATCTCACTACGGCTGCGGCGGTAGAATTCGGTCTCTGTTTTGACACACTGGGCCTGCATCACCTGATTCAGGGGAAAACATCGAAGCACAAGTATTATTGTTCGGCGTAAGTGTCTAGATCTGAGAAAACTGCAGGCTCGAGGGTGTTTTCTTGAAGCAGGTTGAATAAATGAGGGAATCTGATTAGCATTATGTCTACCATTATTATACTAGCTCTGTAACTAGCCCCTCAGTAGGACAGAAGGGTTGTCTATAACAGCTGATTGGTTTGGGAGTCTTAGTGTCCCGTTTATTATAACAACGGGTGATGGAGGAAATGGGATGGTATGAAAGGTTCCTTGCTAATGATAGTGTAGGCAATGATGGAAAACAGACTATTATTCCAGAGTAAATGGTATATGTAGTCAAATGCTAAACTTTTTTGCAGTGATGGATTTTACAAATATATTCATAGCTACTAAAGAAAAAAGTTTTATTAGAAAAAAATTCTACAGGAAAAATAACTTCATTATGAGTCTGATACTGTCCAAACCCTAACCCCTTTTTTCTGTTCAAACAATTGTTCTTATATCATGACTTTTGATAATGTAAAATTTCTTATGAATGTAATTCCTTTATTATAGCAGAACAGATGGTAAATTGCAGCAACGAGACATGTGAATTTAGTTCCTGTTGAAGAGGCACTAAAGAACTTCACGCAGGGCTCTTAATTATTGGCAACATCATTGAAAAATCACCCCTTTCATTGCTGCTGTTATCACATACTTTCTTAAAAGACTTTATTTTATTTTATTTATTTATTTATTTATTTTTAAAGATTTTATTTATTTATGTGACAGAGAGACAGCCAGCAAGAGAGGGAACAGAGCAGGCGAGTGAGAGAGGAAGAAGCAGGCTCCCAGCAAAGGAGCCCGATGTGGGACTCGATCCCGGAACGCCAGGATCACGCCCTGAGCTGAAGGCAGACGCTTTAACGACTGCGCCACCCAGGCGCCCCAAAAGACTTTATTTTATTTTAGAGAGTGCGAGCCAGAGGGAGGGGCAGAGGGAGGGAGAGAGTCCCAAGCAGACTCTGCACTGAGTGCAGAGCCCGACGCAGAGCTCGATCCCAGCACCCTGAGATCAGGACCCGAGCTGAAACCAAGAGTGGGAAGCCCAACGAACTACACCACCCAGGCTCCCCTGCTATCCCATGCTTTTAACTTAGAGGTTTAGCAGGAGAGGCTCATGAGTCAGAGGTTCTCAGGCTCATTTGGAGAGGTCACCAAGGAGAACCTGCAGAGATGGTCAGAGCTGTAAGGACTCCTCCTTAGAGCGGAGCCTGGATTTTCACAGAGGAAAGAAAAGAAGGATGCAGGTAAGGTTTTCTAGAAGACAAAGCCCAGATGCTTTTCTAAAAGCTGGAAGAGCTCACATAAAGGGAAAACCTTGAAACAGAGTTAAGCTGGCTAGTGAGAAAGTCATAGGTGAAGGTACGACTTACATGAGGCAGTGTCATAAAATTCCAAAAGGGTGAAGCAAGAAAAAATCATGGTCATTCAATAAAGATTTAATAAGCACCTACAGTATGTGTGACATGCTGGTAATGGTCCACCCCTCTCCCAGCAAAAAAGATACAAACCCACCCTCATGGAGCTTATTGGCTTGTGTAGAAGACAGGACTTAATCAAAGAATCACGAAAATAAATGTAAACTTTAAACAGTAATAAGTGCTAAGAAGGAGAGGTGAGCAATGTTAGGAGTGCGGATAGTAGAGGAAATAGGCCTAGCTGAGGAACAGTGATGGGCCTCAAAGAAGAGGAAAGAGAAAAACAGAGAGGGCAGAACCCGGCACTTGGAGAGGACATGTGTGTTAAGCAGAGAATGCACAGGCAAAGAACTGAGAGGCCAAGGCGGCCTGAACACAGAGAGCCAGGAGCAAAGGGAGGGAGGCCAGTGAGATGCAGGGACCAGACCTGGGAAGGTTTTGGTGTGTATCCTAGAGGCAACTGGAAGTCACAGAAAGCTTTTAAGCTCAACAGGTGAAGGGACCAGATTTGCATTCCCAAAGAAGATGCTGCTGACCAAAAGGAGAAACGGAGGCTCTGGGGTGGGGGTGGGGGCTACAGTGGGTTCAGGACGACCATTCAGAAAGCTATGAAAACCATGCCAGCAAGAGATGATATCAGCTGTGAGCAGATAAAGAAATGTCCTCATTCAGGAACCAGACCACAGGGACTGCAGCGATGAGAGCAGCGAATACACTCTAAAGAAAGTACAGATCTCGCAGACGGAGTGGCAGTGGTGCCAACTGAAAATGACCACAGGATACAATCTGCACGTGTTAGTCCAACACTACGTGAGAGGAGATGAAATAGAAAAACAGACCTATGAAATTTGATCTGTCAGTCAAGCCAATCTGCAATTATACTCAGAAATCTCCAGCCAAGTTCCTTGTAAAAAAAACCAATCTTGTCCAAACTAAAAAAAGAGAGAGAGAGAGAGAGAGAGAGAGAGAGATTTATCTACTTCTAGGCCTGGATAGGCAGGCACAGAGAAATTCAGTCCCTTTGTAAGCTTCACATATGTTGAGTTATGGTACAAAATCAGTGTTGTGGAACAACGTCTTGAAAATTCAGTGAGGATGACGCAGCCCCAAAGTGGAAATCTCAGCGGACACAGATTCGAGGGCAGCATCATCCATGCCCACTAGAGATCTTTACCTTTCTCAGCATGGAGAGTAGCCTTCATAGTTGTTTAAAAGAGCTGATCTCTGAACTCACTCGTATCGCCCTGGGCCTCCATATAATACCCCATCAACCAAGCTAAACTTGGCCTATGGGCACAAGATCAAGCCAGCCAGTCTCTGCCGCCACATCACAAACACCCAAGACCCTGAACAAGAAGAAATCTCAGTTCTCATCCAGAGATTCCTGAAAAGCAGCCATTGCTTTACAGACTGTGTGTGGAGTGATCATGAGAGGAGAAGCTGAGGCAGTCCTCATCAGACTGGTGAGTAACAACAGGAGGAGAGGGATCCTAGTCACCAGACAGTCCAGAAGCTGCTGGTCCAGCCCTGACAGGCCAAGCACGGGCATCGAACAGCAACCACCACGGACAATCCATGTGGGGGTGCCAGCCCACAATTCGGGAACTCCCAGTACCTGAAGTACCCCCGAGGTCTGGGCCATTCCTGACATACCAAAGAAGCCAAAGAACCTGCACCATCCTGTTATTACCCCCAGAGACTTGGTTCACTGTCAGCTCATGAGTGGTATGGAAGGAGGGGTGTCATTCGTGAAGTTTTGGACAGGAAGCACTTTCCTTGGGTCCACATTTATAAAGTAGGGTAAACAGAAAAAAAGTAAAAACAGAATTCTGAGGTGGGAACAAAATATCGGTGTATACCAGAGTAGGAAATTCAGTATCTCTTTCAGGCAAAAATGAAAACTTCTAGGACAAAGCCATAACCTATTAAATAGCCATGCTTGTGCTTAGCTGGCTCTAATCCAGAGGACAACCAGATATTTTACTGATGGCCTTGATAGAGGTGACCTGCATTTTCTTTTTCTTCATGTAAGCTTCTTTTCAGGGAAAAAAAAAAAATCTCATAAGCATCGAATTATTTACATTGCTCCAAATTCTTTTCCAATCTGTGTGAACATGCTTTGTAGCATATACGTTTAGTGTTCTGTTCTCACTGAGTTTTCACGTGTACATCCCCATGCCCTGGCACTTGCTAGCATCTCTGTGCTTTAAATGGTTATACAGTTATACCACAGTGTGATTCCTCATTCTCCACTTATTAGGCATTTGAATGGTTTCCAGTTTTTTCTTTCAACGCAAGAGCTAAGAACATTTTATGTTCTTGTGTTGCTTCTTTTGGGAATAATAGATGACAAATGTTAAACTCCTTGCTGCATATTGCTATATTAGGCTCCAGTCAAGAGGCTGCTATCCACTGGTGGCCTCCAGGCTGAACGTTGCCCCACACAGATTTTAACTGGCCCACAGAGATGGGTGGTTTTTTGTTTCTTGGGTTTTTTTTGAGGTGGGTGTTTTTTTGTTTCTTGTTTGGATATTGTTTAATTCTTAAGTCCCGGCCTACATGTTCCGTTTTGTCACAATTCTCAATAATCATCCTCCTATCCATTTAAATTACCCTTCCTAGCCCCCACAAACCTTTGCGTTTTCAATCTGTATTTCAGTTTTGAGAACTACTTGCAAGATATCTTTATTTTTGTATATCTATTCTAACAATCTCTGTAATTTATATCTTTTCTGGTTTAATAGATAAATATTAATAATCTTTTAGAATTTTTAAAACTTAATTTTTTTTCTTTTACATGCATGCAGGATTCCTACCCCTTGCTAGAAATGAAAGGAAAAGGACACTAGGCAAGCCCTAACTAGTAGCCTATCACAGCTGAACTTGTGAAGGAGGATAATCAAGACTCTTGAGCGCTCCGGGCTCTAGAACAGTGCAGCACACTCCACGGACAGATGGTGCCATGCCAATACCATGGACCTGGGTTTACCCAAACCAGTGGGTGCCAGTTAGGGCTAATGAATGACGCCTTTGTTCATAAAAATGCAGAAGGCCACTGCCCACTTTAATTCTTAAAGGGATGTTGTACAATCCCACTTCCACTGGAAAATCTCTGGAACTGCCTCTTTCCCTTTAAAAATCATACCTGTATTTATACACTCATGCATCCTTCCCTAAAGAGGACAATCTTTACATATAAGAAGGATAAATGCTTAGTCATTTCCTAGGCTACTCAGTCCCACTGTTAGCAGACAAATCTTATTTTAGTTTCAAAAAAGTCTATTTTCAGCAGCTTGCTTGATTACACTTATGAAATCAGTCTCCTTGGAGAAACAGATGGTAGGGTAAAAAGAAATTGAACCAGGACACCAAGACCTAGGCTCCAATTCCAGCTTTGCCACTGTGATGGAGATTGCTAGCTGTTTACAAAAGCCCATTATCCCTGTCCTCCAGAGTGACAGAGCTATGGGTGGGCTCCATTCTCCGGAATCATATCCCTTACCCTTGGAACTAGGGGTAGCCATGTGACTAAGCCTTCCAGACAGAATGTAATTTTAATTCTTCATTTACTTAAAATTATCCTGGTGATAAGAATCTTCCAATAAAGCTATGTTTCAACTGATACAATTCATACCATACAATTCACCCTCGTAGCTTCCAATTCGTTGGCTTTTAGTATAATCACAGGTGGTGCACTCTCACTACTACCTAATTCCAGATTGTTATCACCCCAAAAGGAAACACCATATTGTACTGGTTAATAGCAACTCCTTGTTCTCCCCTCTCCTCTGCATCTGGAAACCACTTATCTACTTTCTGTCTCTTTGGATTTGCCTATTGTGGACATTTCCTGTAAGTGGAATGATACAATATATGGCCTTTGTTACTGGCTTCCTTTACTTAGCATAGTTTTCAAGGTGCATTCACGTTGTGGTGTGTATTCATATTCCATTCCTTTTTATTGCTAAATAGTATTTCATTGTATAGATATGCCACATTTTGTTTATCCATTCATGAGCTGATAAACATTTGGATTATTTTAACTTATTGGCTATGAAAAATGCTATGAACATTTGTGCACAAGTTTTTGTGTGAACACATGTTTTCAATATTCTCAGATATATATCTAAAAGTAGAATTTTGGGGTTCTATGGTAACTCTACATTTAACCTTTTGAGAAACTGACTCTTCTACAGCAGTTGCACCATTTTACGTTCCCACTGGCAAGATACGAGGGTTCCAATTTCTCTACATCCTTACTGTGATGGTTAACTTTATGTGTGAACTTGATGGGGCTAAGGGATGCCCAAATGGCTGGTAAAATTATTTCTGAGTGTGTCTGTCAGGATGTTTCTGGTGATTCAGCAGACTAAGTAAAGAAGATCCACCCTCATCAGTGTAGGTGGTCATTATCCAATCAGTTGAGGGCTTGAATAGAACAAAAAGGAAGAGGAAGGCAATTTCTCTCTCTCTTCTTGAGCTGGGACACCCATCTTCTCCTGCCCTCAGACAATGGAGCTCCTAGTTCTAAGGCCTTTGGACTCCCGGACTTACACCAGTGGCCCGTCAGTTCTCAGGCCTTTAAAATCAAATTGTTTTACACCACTGGCTCTTCTGGTTTTCCATCATGTAGATGGTAGATTATAGGACTTCTCAGGCTCCATAACCATGTGAACCAATTCCTATAATAAATCTCATATGTATCTGTATATATAGCCTATTGGTTCTGTTTCTCTGGAGAACTCTGACCAATACACTTATCAATACTTCTTTTCTTCTCTTTTATTCTAGATATTCCAGTAGGTGTAGGTAGTATCTCTTTGTGGGTTTTGATCGCATTTCCCTAATGACTAATGATGTTAAGGATATTTGCATGGTACTTACTGGTCATTTTCTTTGGAGAAATGTTTATTCAAATCTTTGGGCTGTTTTTTAATTGGGGTGTCTTTTTCATTATTGAATTGTAAGAGTTTTAAAATATATTATGGATGTTAGATCCTTATATATACGACTCAAAAATTCCCCCCCATTCTGTGGATTATCTTTTCACTTTTGTGATATATTGGCCTCTGACACACAAAGTTTCTAATTTTGATGAAATTCAATTTATGTATTTTTTCATTGGTTGCTTGTGCATTAGGTGTCATATCTAAGGAACTGTTGCCAAATCAAAATTCACAAAGTTTACACCTATGTTTTCTCCTAAGAGTTTTATGACTTAAGCACTTACATTTAGATCTTTGATTCATTTTAAGTTAATTCTTGTATACAGTGTGAGGTAAGAGTCCAAATTCATTTTTTTTAAACATGTGGATATCCATTTGTTCCAGCACCATTTGTTCAAAACACTTTTCCCATTTTATTGTCTTGGCACCCTTGTAGAAAATCAGTTGACCATAGACTTATGTGTTTATTTCTGGACTCCCAATTCTATTCAATCAATCTATATGTTGGGTCTTAGGTCAAACCACACTATCTTGTACTTAAGTTTTTGAAAGTAGGATGTGTGACATTTCCAAATTTGTTTTCTCCAGATATTTTGACTATTCTGGGTGCCTTGCATTTCTGTATGAATTTTAGGGTCATTTTTGCCATTTCTCTGAAAATTTTAGTAGGAATTTTGATAGGGATTATGTTGAATTTGTGAATCACTTTGGGGAGTCCTGCCATCTTAACAATATTCAGTCTTCCAATCCATGTCTTTCCATTTAATAGCCCCAATAATATTTTGTAATTTTCACAGTACAAGTCCTGCATTTCTTTGGTTAAATATATTCCAAAATATTTTATTCTTGTTGATACTACTATAAATGTTATTATTTAGTTTCATTTTCAAATTGTTCATGCTAAGAATATAGCTGATATTTGTATATTGATTTTATATCCTGCAAAGTTGCTGAATTAACTTATTAGCTCTCACAGATTTTTTAGGTGGATTTTTAAAGTTTTTCTATATATAAGATCACGTCATCTGCAGACAGAGATAGTGTTATTTCTTCCTTTCCAATCTGGATGCCTTTTATTTGATTTCCTTGCCTGTTTTCACTAGAATCTCCAGTACAATGCTGAATAGAAGTGGTAAGAACAGGCATCCTTGTCTTGTTCCTGATCTTAGGGAGAAAACTTTCTGTCTTTCACTATTCAATGTGATATTAGCTATAGGTTCTTCATAGGTGCTCTTATCAGATTGATGAAGTCCCTTTTGTCCTAGCTTGTTGAAATTTTTTTTCACAAAAGGGTATTGTATTTTGTCTAATGTTTTTCCTTCATCTATTGAAATGATGATGTAGTTATTTTCCCTTTATTCTATTAATATGGTGTATTACATTGATTGACTTTCATATGGTTGAACCAATCTTAAATCCTGGGATAAATCCCACTTGATTATAGTTTATAAACCTTTTTATATGCTGCTGGGTTTGGACTGTTAGTATTTTGTTGAAGATTTCTTTCTGTCTATATTCATAGAAGATATTAGTCCTGGTGTGCTTTTCTTACGTGTCTTTGTCTGGTTTTAGAATCAGAATAAAAATGGTTTCACAGAATGAGTTAGGAAGTGTTTTCCCCTCTTCTGTTTTTTGAGAAGAATTTGTGAAAGATGGTGTTAATTCTTCTTTAAAATATTTTTTAGAATTCAATAGTGAAGCCGTCTTTGTAGAAGACAATTCTTTGATTAGTAACTCAATCTCTTTAGTTGTGATAGATCTACTTAGATTTTCTATTTCTTCTTGAGTCAATTTACATTGTCTGTGTCTTTCTATGAATTTGCCATTTCATCTAGGTTAAATGACTTACAGTCATATAATTACTTACAGTATTCTCTAATCACCCTTTTTATTTATTTAAGGTCAACAGTAGTGTTCCCTCTTTCATTCCTGATTTAGTAATTGGAATCTTCTCTCTCTCTTTTTCTTTTCTTGGCCAGTCTAGCTACAGTTTTTTCAATTTTGTTGATCATTTCAAAGAACTAACTTTTTGGTTTTGTTGGTTTTCTCCATTATTCCAATAAGGCCTCTTTTATGTGTCAAATTTCTGATGTCTGCTTTACTGAAGTGCTGCAAATTGATGTTAAAATTCAACCAAACACCTCAGTAGTTATAGAATTTCCCTTATCTCAATTGCGAAAGGATATAATATTGTAGTTTAAAAGGCAGAAATTTGCTCCATTCATTTCCTGAGAACTTGGGAAAAATACTTAACCTTTCTGAGCCTGTTTACTCAAATATAAAATGAAAACAGTAACAGATGTCTGGAGATGTTGTTAGAATTACATGAGAAGATATAAAACACATCTCATGGCTCAGGGCCAGGCATCTGGTAGACACCCAAAGAATGCTGTCTGCTTGACTGCTAAATTATATGTTGCATATAAATATAATATATTAGTAATGTAATGTACTCTATTAAGCATTCCCCTCCTTTACTCATCCCATTCACCTTAAAAGCTCAGCATAGCCTGGATCTTCTATCAAATCTCAGTGCTGCTTACCAAACAAATAACCATTCCAAGGTAGCAAGTATCATGAACACCTGAGTCTACAACATAGTCTGTGGGTTTTTTTGTTCTTGTGATCAAGTTACATGCAACACAGGAAGATGAAATGGACTCCTAAAGAATATGAATCTCTTAAGGACATCCCTAAGCATCTAGCCCTCATTACATGCTTAATAAATATGTGAAGAATAAATGAAGGCACTAGAGGGAGCTATAAGCTAAGGGGTTAGTAAAGGCTGTCAATAGCCCAGCTACCTCTCTAAGCGGCTAGTAAAGAGCCCATACTGGCAGAGCAAATTGATCAAGTTTAGATTATCAAGTTCAGACAGTCCTCAAACTAAGCAGTGAGCCTGTGCAACATGGCTTAAGAGAGTGTGCCTAGCTAAGTAGGCTATTTGGAATACAATATAACAGGATAAGGTAGGAAAATGAAAGGTGAGGCAAGATTACTTTGGAATATTAGAATAATTAAAGTTTTGGGTTTTTTTTTTTTAAGATTTTTATTTATTTATTTATTTATTTATTTATTTGTCAGAAAGAGAGACAGCCAGTGAGAGAGGGAACACAAGCAGGGGGAGTGGGAGAGGAAGAAACAGGCTCCCAGCGGAACAAGGAGCCTGATGCGGGGCTCGATCCCATAAAGCTGGGATCACACCCTGAGCCGGAGGCAGACGCTTAACGACTGAGCCACCCAGGCGCCCCTGGAATATTAGAATAATTAAAGAAGTAAAAACCAAGAAGGATCCTTTTGCTGCTGTAAGATAGGGAGAAGACAGGAAAAGATATAAATGTGAAGAAACATACTGCACAGGTTTCTCAGCCAAGATTTTTCTGAAAGTTGCAAAAAATTGCTTTATAGAACGTCTTAAAAAGTAGTACACATGCAGGTACTCTGTTCTTCAGAATAGTATGACAGACGATGAGAAAAAGAAGAGACAGTGGAAGCAGGAACAGAAAAAAATGGACCAAAGAAAGGTTTTTCTTTCTAATGCACATGTCAAAGATGATTGTTCCAAAATCAAAGTAGCAAGGGGGAAAAGAATGTTTTACTCTAACATTTCCTGTCTATTTCAGTCAAGAAAATTCAACCCTAAAAACAAACAAAACAAATCATAATTCTGATTTTCTTTCCATCTCAGATCCCATCTAGCACGTCAGAAAGTTCTAAGGTAGAACTAACACAAGCCAATTCCAAGCCAATGCCTGATAAGACACCGGTGCTAAATTATCAGGTGAAAGCCATCACCAACAAAAACCAGCAACAAATAAGTCCACTTGTACATCCAACTCCTGACTATGTTACTGATAATGCTAACGAGTTCAGTAATTATTTTTTTCAGTTCTCTGAATGTGGTTTTGAGGAAATAGAATAAAGTAACAGTAATAAAATGAACAGCTGGGAGGAAGGCAGCAAGCATGAAAAACAACAGCTGAAAAGTTTCCTGCGTGTGCACACACACGAATAAGGATCATCCTATTTCATATATCAAAACTGAGACCCTTTTATAGAATATTGGCTATGAGAAGCTAATAATGATGAACTTCAACACTTTAAAAGGGACAGATCTCAACTTTTTATCTTTCAACTTGTGTTCTGTGAGGTAAGTTCATAAACTACACATCACACTGGCAACACTTCCCTAACTGATAAGCTTATGGTTAAAACATTAAAATTTTCTTTATTAGTTTATCGCCTTCTAAAAAAGAGTATTCTTTTGGCTTACAGTTTTCTGCCAGCTTCCATCCAGATTTTCTGTTTTTATATAGGAGAAAACTGATGAGAGTAGGCATGAGTTTAGATTGAAATTGGTATATTTTTAGGTGCTGAGATGTAAAAATTAAAATGGGATCATGTTTAACAAAAACTTCGAGTCTATTTCAGATCAACTCATATGATTGGGATTAGGCTCCTGCCTTCTCTCTCTGAACTTGAAACAAGGGTGGCAAAAACATCAGATAAATAAGCGGTGGCTTTAATATAGTCTTAGGCATGTATGTAGTTCACAGGTTCATGAAATAAAATTGGCAAATAAAGAGAGTAAATGGAAAAATTAAGAAGAAAATATTACCTAAAATTCAGCTTGATAGTTTCTTACAAAGTTAAACATAAATTTACCATTTACCTCAGCAATTTCACGCACGTATTTCAACTCAAAGGAAAGGAAGGTATGTGTACAAAGATTTGTATGCTAAAATTCATAGTATTATTCATAACAGTCAAAAATTGGTAATGATCCAAATGTGCACCAACAGATGAATGGATATATAAAATACGGTATATCCATTACAACAGAATACTATTTAGTAAGAAAGAGGAATGAAGTACAGATATATGCTACAACATGGAAGAACCTCAAAACCCTGATGCTAGGTGAAAGAAGCCAGATGCCAAACATCACACATGGTAGGAGTCCAGTTATATGAAATGCTGAGAAAAGTAAAATCTATACGGACAGAAAGCAGATTAATGTTTACCTGGGGCTGAAGGTGAGAAAGCAGAGTAACTACAAACAGGTGCACGGGATCTTTTGGGGATGTCAGAAACATTCTAAAATTGGATTATGATCACGATTGCATGATTCAATAAATATTCTAAGAACCACTTAATTGTGCACTTAAAATGAGTGAATTTTATGGTATGTCAATTATATCTCAATAGAGCTGTTTTTAAAATAATCCAGGTGCACTTGGGTGGCTTGGATGGTTAAGCATCTGCCTTTGGCTCAGGTCATGATCTCCGGGTCCTGGGATAGAGCTCCATGTTGGGCTCCCAGCTCAGCGGGGAGCCTGCTTTTCCCTCTCTCTACGCCTCTCCCTTTGCTTGTGCTCTCTCTGTCTCTCTCAAATGAATAAATAAAACCTTAAAAAAAATAATCCAGTAAGGTGCATAAGGTAACACGGAGAGATCTTCAATGTACACCTCAGTGAATTTTATCATTTGTATACACCCATGTAACCAGCACCCATATCAAGATATAAAGCTTTTTTAGCACTCCAGAGAGTTTCCTTATACCCATTTCTTTTTTTTTTTTTTTAAGATTTTATTTATTTATTTGACAGAGATAGAGACAGCCAGAGAGAGAGGGAACACAGGCAGGGGGAGTGGGAGAGGAAGAAGCAGGCTCATAGTGGAGAAGCCTGATGTGGGGCTCGATCCCATAATGCCGGGATCACTCCCTGAGCCGAAGGCAGACGCTTAACCGCTATGCCACCCAGGCGCCCCCTTTATACCCATTTCTAACCATAATTCACTATCCCCTCCACAAGAGTGGTTACCACTAATTTGCTCTCCATCATCTTGATTCATTTTGTCTATAACTAAAACTTCAATGTTTCTTTTACTCAACATAATGTTTGTGAGATTTATCCAAGGTGATGCTGATATCAGTAGTTCATTCTTTTGTATTGCTATGGAATATTCCATTACATAAATATACCACAGCTTATAAATTCTACTGTTAAAGAACAACTAGGCTGTTTCCAGTTTGGGGCTATAATGAATAAAGCTGGTATGAACATTATTTTAGATGTCTGTTGGCAGACATATGCACTCATTTTTCCTGGGTACATAACTTGGAGTAGAAATGCTGATTCAAAGAGGAAGCAAATGTTTAGCTTGGATAGAAACTGCCATAAGATTTTCCAAAGTGGTTAAACAAATTTCTATTCCTACTAACAATGTCTACAAGTTCCAGCTGTCGCACATCCTCACCAACAGTTGGCACTGTCAATCTATGTAATTTTAGCCATTGTGCTAAAATGACATTGTGTACCTTGTAGTGTAGGGGTACGATTTTAGTATGATTTTAATTTGCGTTTCCTTAATTGAAAATGAAATTGAACACATTTTCACATATTTACTGAACACTGCATATCTTCTTTGCTGAAGTGCCTGTTCAAGGTTTTTGTCCATTTTTTAATAGGTTATATCCTTTTCTTATTACTTTATAGAAGTTCTTTATTTTGAATACAAATCTTTTATCAGATATATGTATTGCAGATACTGTTGCCCAATGTGTGGCTTGTCTTTTCTCTCTCTTAATGGTGTCTTAATTTACAAAAGTCCATAATTTTAATGAAGTCCAATTTATCATTATTTTCTTTCATAGTTTGTGTTTTTTTATGTCCTGTTTAAGAAATCTTTGCCAAGGTTATGAAAATGTTACCTTTCACAGTTGATTCCTTGATCACTGATCAAATTAATTTTTGTATATGGAGTCAAAGTTCATTCATTTTCCTATAAAGATACTGTCCATTGGTAAAACTATCCTTTCCCACAGGATTGCAGTGGCATCATGGTCATCAATCAAGTGACTATATTATACATAAGGCTGTTTTTGGACTCTATTGTGTTCCATTGTTCCATTTTATCCTTGGGAAAGCTCTTGTCTTAATTACTGACACTTCATAGAGATCATGAGCTAGGGAACATTTTAATGCACAATTTGTTGTAGAACATTGTGAGATGTTTGTTCTTTGTAAGAGGGACAAATGGCAAAAATGAACTATTTCAAGTATTACCTGTCATCATTTATCTATTTTGAAGAAGATAAACTCCTCAGTCAGTGAAATAAAAACCTGAATATTTTTTCACTACATAAGGTTTATTACAAAGTCTCCATGATCCCTCATGTCAACTGCGGAACCTCCTGAGCTTCAGAATGAGAATGCCTTACCTGAGTAAGGTAAATGGTATCTTTGAATGTCTGTAATGGATCTGTGCTTTCCGGGAATTTGAAGTGAAATCCAATCTGATGCAGCATTTCATTATTACCATTTGCATGATGTTGTCGATGAAGTGAAAATTTGCTGTTGTAAGACCAGTCCTCTTGAGATGAAACCTTTCGAGTAAAGAATAAGAGGTACAAATTGGGGAGTCAGGAGTGAAACTACTTTTCCACACACTTCTGACAAGCTCAAAAAGTACTCTGCATACGGGAAAGAGCTCAAGGTTTGCTCTGCGACTCTAATTTTGCAGATGGTAGATGTTTTTGCCATCATACTTGTTATTGGTGAAAAAGTAGCCCTGTGCAAAGTTGAATCACAAAACCAGGATTTGGCAACTATCCCTTCCCTTTCTCACACCTAGAAAGTTACACTTTGGCATTTCTATCAAAAGTCTTATCTTCTTAAAACATTATTCCTGTTTTTAGAGAGCATTCATCGTGCTTATTTTTAAATGTCATTTTATCTATTCAAGTAAATAAACTGTCAAAAAAGGATAATGGACTGAAATCAGTATTCTGTTAAAACTGTAAATTCTTTAACAGGAATAAAATATGACTATTAAGACAGTAAATGCTTAGCACTTGCTCATTTGTTTCTCAATTACTACTAAATATATTTGATACATACAGATATTTAATTTTGACATAGTTGAAGACACAAACCAAACAATGATACTCCTTTCCCTAATAGTAACTTTTTTTAAAGCCAGGCACAATTTATGCGATCTTTCTGTCATCTCTTTGAGAAGCTATCATCAGGTTAAAGCAAAAAAAAAAAAAAACAAATACAAATACACACATACGTTAGTAGTGTACCTTTTACAGAAAAATAGACGATTCTGGCTTCCAGGCCTATGATTTAATGCCCTGCTAGCATTTGAGAAAGATATAAGACACCTGCTGTCTATACCTGAAAACACCAGTTTAATCCAGGTTATAAAAAGACTTTGAAACACAGTCTACCCAACCCTCAAAAATCCCTGAAAATTAAAAATATTATTCCCTGTTCATAAGACATGACTTATAACTCCCTATACTCATGCAATGCACAGAGCAATCACCTTAAAAGGAAAAAATTATTCTTCAGGAATTTATTTATACTAACACGTAAGTAGTGTACATTACCCATGTTTGATGTGGAAGTTTTTCCACATTATATGTATGTATTTTCCAAAACTGTTATCACCAGACAGTTTAGAGAACACTAATTACTTCAATTACTTATTTAAAAGAGGTCTTAGTATTTACAGTCGTTTTGTACACACTGCAGATGTACACACCTTAACTAACAGGCTTCCCTTCCTTCAACGCTTCTTCCTTTTTAAAGCCTGAAACACATCTTTAGGCTTCTCAGCCCTGATCGGTAATGATATGAATGCATCCCATAACTGGTAAAACCTGCCCTTCTGTTCTGCGGAAAGCTTTCTAACTTCTGATAGCCATGGTTTGAGAGTCTTATAAATTTCAGCTGTAACAATGTTATCAGAAGGAATCCAGATAAGGCCCTAATTGTTTTAAGAATATTACACCTCACTTAATCCTCAGGACAACTCTACCAGTCGGTATTATTACCACTCTATTTTAGAGACGAGGCACAGAAAGATTCAGTAATTTGTCCAGGATCCTAAGCTAGTTGGCACAGTCTAGCTCCAGCCTCTAGTTCTTTAAACCTAGATGCCTCTGAAGAAAATAAAACTTTCATACAAATCCTATGGCTAGAATGGACTGTATTAACAATAATAATAGCTTACATTTTATTGCATTTTATTGTCGCTATGCGTCAAGAACTGTGCTAAGTGCTTCAGTGTGTAAATTAACTTAATCTTTACACACCACATGCACACATGCGTATCTGCATGTGCACACACACACACACACACACACACACTCTTTCTCTCCATCTCTCTCTCCCTCCCCACCCCAGAGGTATTTTACTCCTACCAAACCCAATCTACAGATGAGGACCAAAATTCAAAAAGATTAAATAATTTGTCCAAGGCAATAGAGTTAGTGTATGGCAGTTCTAGCATTAAAATCCAGATCTGTTTATTCCATAGCCCAAGCTTTTAATTACTGGGCAATATTGATAATGGACTATTGCAAATATGATTATTTTATAAAGAAGTAATGCATCCCAAACTAGAAAGGGACATTTTAATATTTTTTGTTAAATACATGAAAAAAAAACACTCTAACTAAAAACCTAAGTTTTATGTAAAGTTATTCTTTTGGTTTCTTTTATTTTCCCGATTACCTAGTTCAAATCCTCAACTAAGCAATGTAGCTCAAAAAAGAGGTAATGGTTAAATCAAGGTTCATAATGAACAGAACTTAGAGAACTTAGCTTCACCTTCCCCTATTTTAAAACACAGTGTTTGGTATCTTTGAACATCATCAGGCATTTCACAAAAACATGGCAACTGCATTATTGTCAGAAGGTAAACAGAAATGCTAATGGATTTAAGAAAAAGGTTTAGCAATTTGTTAACACCCACCCTCCAGAAATGTAGTGAAATGAAAATGGTTCAGCTTCTGGTGTTAGATAATAAGTTTGAATCCAGATATGCTACTTGCTATCTGGGGTAATGATGGAACTCTCACTCTCTAGTACCTTGATTTCCTTCCAGACTTCAGTCAAAGGGTTGGGGGAGGGAGTAGATTATTGTTAAATGAAACAATGGGTCTCTGGTAAAGAGCATCTGCTCAGTAAATATTTTTGCTTCTTTCATTCCTTCCCTCCCATTCTAACACCTGTTCCCACCTGAGTCAGGATACTCAATTCCATCCTCCTCCATTCTGAAACAATAGTATTCCTAAAAAAATCACCTCATAACATGGGAGTAATAAAAAAAAAAAGGAGGGGGGCTAGATCTAAGGTTATGACATTACTTATTAAAATTAAAAATACAGGGGCGCCTGGGTGGCTCAGTGGTTAAGCATCTGCCTTTGGCTCAGGTCGAGTCCCATGTCAGGCTCCCTGCTCAACAGGGAGTCTGCTTCTCCCTTTCCCTCTGACCCTGCTCATGCTCTCTCTCTCTCACTCTCCCAAAACTAAAAATACAATATAACTGCATTGTGTGGAAGCAAATATAGTTTGGTTCAGGTGGTAAAATTGAGGAAGATTTTGAAATTGTCTTAAAATTTTTTTGTGGTTACTTTACACAAGTAATAGGGGAGGAAACAAAAACTACAAGTACATGATTATCTTTTGTAACTTTTTTTAAAGTTCTTATTTATTTAAGAGAGAGAGTGCACGCACATATGAGTGGGGTAGGGGAAGAGGGAGACAGAGAGAGAATTTCAAGCAGACTCTGTGCTGAGCGCAGAGCCCAATGCAGGGCTTGGGCCCACGACCTGAGATCATGACCTGAGATCATGACCTGAGCCGGAATCAAGAGTTGGACACTTAACTGACTGAGCCACGCAGGGCCCCCCAGGTACATGATTATTTCAGTAGATGCAGAAAAAGAGCATCTGACAAAATCCAACACCCTTTTATGATATAGCACTCAACCAACTAGGAATAAAAGGGAATTTCCTCAACCTGATAAAAGGCATCTATGAAAACCCTACAGTTAACATCTTACTAAAGAATAAAAGACTAAAGGCTTTCTCCCTAAGTAAAGCAATGAAACAAAGACGTCTGTTCTCACCATTTCTATTCTACATTGTACTGGAGGTTCTAGCCAGGGCAATTAGCCAAGAAAAGTTAATAGAAGGCATCCACATTGAAAAGGAAGAGGTAGAACCAATTCTATCTGCAGATGACATGCTCTTAAATATAGAAAAATAGAAAGGATTCACAAAAACTATTAAAGCTAATAAATAAGTTCTGCAAGGTTGCAGAATATATGTTCGATCTGCAAAAATCAACTGTCTCTTTATGTACTAGTAAGGAACAATGTGAAAATAAATTAAGAAAGTAATTCCATTTACAAAAAGACTTAGGAATAAATTTAACCAAAGAAGTATGAACTTCATACAATGAAACTACAAAATCGTGAAAGAAGACGTCACATGTTCATGGATCAGGACACTCTGTATTGTTAAGATGGCAATACTTTGCAAACTAATCTGATTCAACACAATCCCTATCAAAATCCAAGTGGACTTCTTTGCAGAAACTGGCAAGGTGATCCTAAAATTGATATGTAAACAGAAGGCACCCAGAACCGTCAAAACAATCTCGAAAAGAAGAACAAAGTTGGTGGACTCACACTTCCTGCTTTCGAAACTAACTACAAAGCTAAAGTAATGATGACCGTGCATACTGGCATAAAATAGAAGGGAGATCAATGGAAACAAACTGAGAATGCAGAAATAAACCCTAACATTTATGGTTAATTGATTTTTACAAAGGGGTCAAGAGAATCAATGGGAGAAAGAATAATGTTTTCAATAAATTATGTTTGGATAACTAGATATCCACATGCAAAAATATGAACCTGGACACCTACCTCACACCACACAGAGTAATTCACTCAAAACAGATCCCAGATCTAAATGTAAGACTGAAACTAGAAGACAACACAGAAGTAAAACTTTGTGAGCTTAGGTTAGAAAATGGTTTCCTAGATACAATAGCAAAAGCACAAGAGATAAAAGAGAAGATTGATAAGGATTTCATCAAAATTTTAAACTTTTGGGGTGCCTGGGCAGCTCAGTCTGTGCCTGCCTCAGGTCCTGATCCCAGGCTCCTTGCTCGAGGGAGCCTGCTTCACCCTCTCCAACTTCCCCTCTCCCTGCTTGTGCTCTCTCTTGCTCTAATGAATAAATACAAAATCTTTTAAAAAATTTAAAACTTTTGTGCTTTAAATGACACCAACAACTAAGTAAAAAGAAAACCTACAAATTAGGAGAAAATATTTGCAAAACATATATCTGATAAAAAACATATCCAGAATATATATATAACTCTTAAAACATTTTTTTAATTTAAATTCAATTTAGTTAACATGTAGTGTATTATTAATTTCAGGGGTAGAATTTATTGATTCATCAGTTGCATATGTATGGAGCCAGTGCTCATTACATCAAGTGCCCTCCTTAATGCCCATCCATCACTCAGTTACCCCATCCCCCCCACCTCCCCTCCAGCAACCTGTTTGTTCCCTATAGTTAAGAGTCCCTTACGGTTTGCCTCCCTCTCTCTTTTTATCTTATTTTATTTTTCTTTCCCTTCACCTATGTTCATCTGTTTTGTTTTTTAAATTTCACATGAGTGAAATCATATGGTATTTGTCTTTCTCTGACTGACATTTCGATAGCATAATATAGTCTAGTTCCATCCATGTCATTGCAAATGCCAAGATTTCATTCTTTTTGATGGCTGAGTAATATTCCATTGTCTGCCTCTGTGTGTGTGTGTGTGTGTGTGTGTGTGTGTGTGTGTATACCCCATCTTCTTTATCCATCTGTTGATGGACATCTGGGTTCTTTCCATATTTTGGCTACTGTAGACACTGCTGCTATAAACATTAGCACAATTCAATAACAAAAAGACAAATAACCCAATTAAAAAAAATAGACATTTCTCTAAGGAAAACATACAAATGGCCAAAAAGCACATGAAAAGCAGCTCAACATCATTAGCCATGAAGGAAATGCAAATTGCCTATAAAGGGAAATTTCCAGGGAACTGTTAAAAAAAAAAAAACTAAAAGGGAATATTTGTGTTGACAAAGATGTAGAGAAATTGGAACCCTCATACATTTCCTGGTGGGAATGTAAAATGGTGCAGTGACCGCAAACTATGGGAAACAGTTTGGCAGTTCCTCGGAATATTAAACATACAGTTACCATACGACCCAGCAATTTTACTCCGAAGTGTATACTTAATAGAACTGAAAACAGACGTTCACCAAAAAAATGTATACAAATGTTCACATCAGCTATTATTATTCACAAGAGCCAAGAAGTGGGAATAACACAACAGACATCAACTGATGAATGGATACACACACGCGGGACATCCGTACGGTGGAATACTACTCCGCAATAACAAGGAATGACAAACTAATACATGACACAACATGGATGAACCTTGAAAACTTTATGCTGAGTGAAAGAAGCCAGCCTAAAAAGATCACATATTTTATGATTCCAATAAATGAAATGTGCAGAAAAGGCAAATATATAGACATACAAAGCAGATTAGTGGTACCTAGAGCTGGGGTGGGAGGGACTGAGAGAGTAGGGAATAATTTGGGTACAGAGTTTCTTTGGGGTGAAGAAAATGCTCTAAAATTAGGTCATGGTGATGGCTGCACAACTCTGTGAATATACTGAAAACCAGTAGAGTGTACATTTTAAATGGGTGGATTGTATGGTCAGTGAATTGTATCTCAAAAAGGCTGTTTAAAAAAGAACACATACAACTCTGAAATTGAATCCATCTCTGAAACTGAATCTGTAAGAAAAAGGAAAGTGAAATGTCAGAGTGAAAATCAAATACACCAACATGAAAGGAAAAAGGAGAAGGAAGGAGGGGAGGAAATAGAAGAGGAAGGAGAGGAGACAAAAGAAAAGAAATAATATGACCTGACAACATTAGATAAAACTTCACTTATCACATTCATTTCTCTTACTGTAGTAAACCACCCAATTCTGAATATCTGTAAATGATAAAACAGTTGTTGGATATACAGAAAGTAGCAAGTGAGAATTACTTTCATGCATGTTAAGAAGTCAGGCTTAAGCAACCACTGGTTCCCATTTAATTTTTAAATGTTAATGAAGGAACATAATTAAAAGCAATATTAAAAAGTTATAATCCTCAAAATGATGACTACAAGAAATTTAGCTCCCCAAACTTTAAAGAAAAAAAGTTCTCTTCTATGACCTTCCTAAATTTTCATTTAAATAATAAACACATTTCATTTGACTTTCTGAACCGCTGTTGAGCAAGTGACATACGTCCATCACCTACCATTCTGAATCACTGGGAAATCAAAATGGCTTGCTTACCTTTTCTAATGTACTGAAGGAAGGCCAGGACTGATATCCATATTCAGACACAAATCGAGCTTTTGGGAAAACTTTCCAATTCCAGCAATCACTGATATAATCATAAAAATGTACATCACCAAAATTATTGTCATATGGGTTGAGAGAGAGCCAGCCTTCTTTAATAGATTCGGCCCCATTTGTAGGGCTGGATATGATAAAAGGACGAGTCTTGTCTTCCTGAGGTCGGAAATAAAAAGATTTAAAAGATATTTTCACCGAGTAAAGTACAAATCATTTACTTTTTTATTAAGTTTTTGTTTTAATTGCAGTATAGCTGACATACAGTGTTAGTTTCAGGTGTACAATATAGTGATTCAACACGTCCATACATCACCCAGTGCTCATCACGACAAGTATCTTCCTTAATCCCCAACACCTCTTTCACCCATCCCCCTTACACACCCCCTACTGGTAATCATCACTTTGTTCTCTATAGTTAAGAGTCATTTCTTGGTTTCTCTCTCTCTCTCTCTTTCTCCTTTTTTTTCCTTCACTCATTTTTTTGTTTCTTAAATTCCACATGAGTGAGATCATATGTGGAGATCATATGGTATTTGTCTTTCTCTGATTGACTTGTATCACTTAGCATTATACTGTCTAGCTCCATCCATATTGGTGCAAATGGCAAGATTCCATTCTTTTTACATCTACGGAACATAAGAACTAGGAAGATCGGTAGGAGAAGAAAGGGATAAAGAAAGGGGGGTAATCAGAAGAGGGAGTGAAGCATGAGAGACTGTGGACTCTGAGAAACCATTATATATACCATATATACCATACATAAACCACACCCACCACAACATCTTTACCCATCTATCACTGGACATGTGGGCTGCTTCCATAATTTGGCTATTGTAAATAATGCTGCTATAAACATAGGGTTGCATATATGCCTTTGAATTAGTGTTTTTATATTTCGGGGGTAGATACCCAGTAGGGTGATTACTGGATAGTAGGGCAGATCTGTTTTTAATCTTCTGAGGAACCTCCATACTGTTCTCCAAAGCAGCTGCACCAGTTTGCATCCCACCAACAGTGCACAAGGGTTCCCTTTTCTCTATATCCTCGCCAACACTTGTTGCTTCTTGTGTTTTTTATTTTAGCCATTCTGACAGGTGTGAGGTGACATCTCACTGTAGTTTTGATCTGCATTTTCCTGATGATGAGTGATGATGAGCATCTTTTCATATGTGTATTGGCCATCTGTGTGTCTTCTTTGGAGAAATGTCTGTTTATGTCAGATCATTTACTTTTAAAAAAAAGAAAAACACTGTCAAGTTTCAGAAATGCCAAGTGGCTCACAGAAAAATAATAGAACCATTAACCTGCATTCAACAAGCACCAGCACCTGCTATTCACCAATCCTTTATATCCTTTTGTAATTAACACTTAGCTTATTCCTCAATACCTGCTCCTAATCTTTTTCAATCATGTCGTGCCTCTACATTACCTTCTACCAACATGGGTAGTGTACAGTCGACTGCAGAACTTATCATCCTCGGCACTACTGACATTTTGAGCTTGATCAATTTTGTGTGTTGGTGACCAGGGAAAGGGAGCGAGGGGAGAGGGAATGTTTAGCAGCATCCTTGGCCTCTACCCCCTAGATGCCAGTAGTACCCACACACACACCAAAAACATGTCTACAGACATTGCCAAATGTGCCCCTGTCTGTTGGGGGACAAAATAGCTTCCACTTAAACACAGGTCCAGCACTTAAGAATTAGTGGCTAAGGTGCAGGATACAAAATTAATATCCAGAAATTGGTAGTATTTCTATACACTAATAACAGAATAGCAGAAAGAGAAATTTTAAAACAACACCATTTACAAATACACCAAAAAGAATAAAATACCTAGGTATAAACTAAACCAAAGAGGTGAAAGACCTCTACTCTGAAAACTATAAAAACACTGATGAAAGAAACTAAAGATGACTCAAAACAAATGGAAAGATATTCTATGTTTGTGGACTGGAAAAATCAATATTGTTTAAATATCCATACTACTCAAAGTAATCCACAGATTCAATGCAATCCCTATCAAAATACCAACAGTATTTTTTACAAAACTAGAACAAATAATACTAAAATTTGTATGGAGCCACAGAAGGCCCCAAATAGCCAAAGCAATCTTGAAAAAGAAAAAAAAAAAAAAAGCTTGGAAATGTCAAAATTCCAGATTTCAAGATATACTACAAAGCGGTAGTAATCAAAATAGTATGGTACTGGCATAAAAATAGATACATAGATCAGTGGAATAGAATAGAGAGCCCAAAAATAAACCACTGATCATATGGTCAGTTAATCTATGACAAAGGAGGCAAGAATATACAATGGGAAAAGACAGTCTCCTCAATGAATGGTGCTGGGAGAACTGGACAGCTACATGCAAAAGAATGAAACTGTATCACTCTCTAACATCATAAACAAAAATAAACTCAAAATGGATTAAAGACCTAAATGTGAGATCCGAAATCATAAAAATCCTAAAAACCATAAAAAAACACAGGCAGTAATTTCTCTGATATCGGCCATAGGATCATTTTTCTTGATATGTCTCTTCACGTAAGAAAAACAAAAGCAAAAATAAACTATTTGGATAACATCAAAGTAAAAAGCTTTTGCACAGCGAAGGAAACCACCAACACACACACAAATGTTATCCAAAATATATAAAGAATATGTACAACTCAACACCAAACAAACCCCAAATAATTCAATTAAAAAATGGGCAGAGGACTTGAACAGACATTTTTCCAAAAAAGACATAAAGATAGCCAATGGACACATGAAAAGATCCTCAACATCACTCATCATCAGGAAAATGCAACTCAAAACTAAAATAAAGTATCATTTTATACCTATGAATGGCTAAAACCAAAAAGACAAGAAACAAGTATTGGTGAGGATATGGAAAAAAGGGAACCCTTGTGCACTGTTACTAGGAATGTAAATTGGTGCAGCCACAGTGGAAAACAGTATGGAAGTGCTTTGAAAAACCAAAAATAGAAATACCATATAATCCAATAATTCTACTACTGGGTATTTACCCAAAGAAAATGAACACACTAATTCAAACAGATATGTGCACTTCTGTGTTTATTGCAACGTTATTTACAACAACCAATATATTGAAGCAATCTAAGTGTCCATCAATAGACAAATGGAAAAGGAAGATGTGGTATATATATAATGGAGTATAGCACAGCCATATATAGATGAGATTGTGTCATCTGAGATGGACCTAGAGAGTACTACGGATGGATGGACCTAGAGGATATTATGGTAAGTGAAATAAGTCAGACTGAGAAACACAAATACTGTATGATTTTACTCACAAGTGGAATCGAAAATAGAAACAAATGAATAAACAAACAAAAAGCAGAATCAGACCTATAAATACACAGAATAAACTGATGGTTGTCAGAGGGGGATGGGTCAGCAGTTGGGCAAAATAGGCAAAGGGGAGTGGGAGATACAGAGTACCAGTTATGGAATAAACAGTTCATGGGAATAAAAGGCAAAGCAGGAGAAAAAAAAGAAAATAATAGAGGTTATTGAGTCAGAATGACTTGAGTTTAAATATCAAATCAGAATCTTATTATTTTTGGACAGGTCTAAGCCTCAATAGTCTCATCTGTAAAATGGGGAAAATAACATCACCTCCTTCATAGGACTACAGTAAATAGTAAAGAACTCATTTATGGAAGACATGGCTAAATGTCCACCAAAATTCATGTTCCCATTTCCATAATACAGAGCTGTTTCTAGGAAGTGACTTTCTAACCTCTTTGCATCACTGTGGGGCCATGTGCCTCATTCTCATCCTCCTGGAATCATAAGCTCTTAACCACTGAGCTGTGAAATGAAAATCCTCAAATATTAAAATCCATTTCTTAAATCCATCAGAGATATGAAAAATGTAATACCAAAAAAAAAGAAAAATGTAATACCAACACTATGAGTAAAAAGATTATAAAATAAATGTTTTATAAATATTAATTAAAGCTTATACCATCACAGGTTGTGTATAGAAAAATTCTTTATGACACATGACTAAGCATATTAGATAAGCTAAAAATCTGAGCCTAGGTTTTTCTTGAATTCTCACTGAAGTTTCTTAACATAAATGAATAGTGCCATGAACTGAACATATTTGGGTGCCAAAATCACATACTATTCTTTTAAATATATCCCTTTTCAAACTGCTTCAGGATATACCCAAATATTTAAAATATCTAATTACAGGTAAAAATTATAAGGACAATCATTATTAAATAAATCACATACTAAACACTAAAGTTTTTTAAAAGTTATATCCTTTGAAGGCATTACTGCAAAAACAAAATAAATGCTGCTTCCTCTCCTGCAAAAAAAGCTAACTTATATTATTATATAATGTGTGTATAATAAATACAAGTATAATATGCCTATTAAAAAAGTAGTGATGAAAGAGAATCACCATAAAGGAAGGGCTCTATGGTGGAGTTGGGAACAAGCTCTTTCCTTTCCCTTTCTCCTTATTTCACATATCAACATATTCGTATATATCAAGTTCTGCTTTTAGCATTTATAATTACAGAATTTTAAATGACACATTAGACCAAATGGACTTAACAGAGATACACAGTACATACCATCCAAAAGCAACAGAATACACATTGTTCTCAGGTGCACATGGAACATTCTCCAAAATAGATCATCTGTTAGGCCATATGTCAAGTCTTAAACATTTTAAGAAGACTGAAATCATTCAAGCATATTTTTGGACCCCACAGGTATGGAACTAGAAATCAATTATAAGAAGAAGGCTGGAAAATTCACAAAAGATGAAGATTAAAGAATATGCTACCGAACAACCAATGGATCAACAAAGAAATCAAAAGAGAAATTGAAAAATACCTTGAGACAAATGAAAATGGAAATACAACACACCAAAATTTATGAGATGCAGCCAAAGCAGTTTAAGAGAAAAGATCATAGAGATAAATGACTATTTCAAGAAATAGGGAAAATGTCAAATAAGAACCCAACTTTTCATCTTAATAAATTAGAAAAAGAAGATGAGCATGGCCCCAAGTTAGTAGAAGGAAGGAAATAACAAACATCAGAGCAGAAATAAATGGAATAGAGACTAAAAAGACAATAGAAAAGATCAATGAAACAAAGAGCTGGTTCTTTAAAATAAATAAAAAATAGGGGTGCCTGGGTGGCACAGTGGTTAAGCGTCTGCCTTCGGCTCAGGGCGTGATCCCGGCATTATGGGATCGAGCCCCACATCAGGCTCCTCCGCTATGAGCCTGCTTCTTCCTCTCCCACTCCCCCTGCTTGTGTTCCCTCTCTCTCTGGCTGTCTCTATCTCTGTCAAATAAATAAATAAAATATTTTTTAAAAATAAAATAAAATAAATAAATTGATAAACCTTTAGCTAGACTTGCCTAGAAAAAAGAAAAAGAGAGAGAGGGACTCAAACAAAATCAGAAGTGAAAAAGATGTTACAACTGATATCTCAGAAATACAAAGAATTGTAAGCAACTATTACGAACAACTATACACCAACAAATTAGACAACCTAGAAGAAATGGATAAATTCTTAAAAACATACAACCTTCCAAGATTGAATAATGAATAAATAGAAAACATGAACAGACCAATTAACTAGTAAGGAGACTGAATCAATAATCAAAAATCTCCCAACAAACAAAAATCCAAGACCAAACATCTTCACTGGTGAATTCTGCCAAACACTCAAAGAAGAATTAATACCAATTCTTCTCAAACTCTTGCAAAGAATAGAAGAGGATGGAAAACTTCCAAGTTCATTTTAAAAGACAGGCATTACCCTGATACCAAAACCAAATAGAGTCACCACAAGAAAATTACAGGCCAGTATCCTTGCTGAACATAGGTGCAAAAATTCCCAACAAAATATTAACAAACTAAACTCTTATAAGCAAAAAAAAAATCACATATCATGATCAAGTGGAATTTATTCCAGGGATGTAAGGCAGGTTCAACACCTATAAACCAATCAACATGATACACCACATTAATAAAATGAAGTATAAAAATCATATGCTCATGTCAATAAATGCAGAAAAAGCATCTGACAAAATTCAGTATCCATTTATTATAAAAACTCTCAACAAAGTGGTTACAGAGGGAACATACCTCAACATAATAAAGGCCATATATGACAAGGCCAGAGCTAACATCATACTCAATGGTGAAAAACTCAAAACTTCTCCTCTAAGATCAGGAACAAGACCAGGATGCCTACTTTCACCACTTTTATTCAACATAGCATTGGAAGTCCTAGTAGAGCAATTAGACAACAGAAAGAAAGAAAAGGCATACAAATTGGAAAGAAAGAAGTAAAGCTGTCACTATTTACAGATGACATGATTATTATATGGAGAAAACTCTAAGGACTTCATAAAAACCTGGTAGCATAAACAAATTCAGTGAAATTGCAGGATACAAAATCAATATACAGAAATCTGTTGCACTTCTATGTACTAATAATTAACTACTAGCAAGAGAAATTAAGAAAACAATCTTATTTACAGCTGCATCAAAAAGAATAAAATATCTAGGAATAAGTTTAACCACGGAAGTGAAAGACTGACATTATTATTGAAAATTATAAGACGCTGAAAATTGTAAGACACTGTTAAAGACACTGAAGAAGACATAAATAAATGAAAAGATATTCTGTACTCATGGTTTGAAAGAATTAATATTGCTAAAATGTCCATACTATTCAAAGCAATCTATGGATTCAGTGCAATCCCTATCAAAACCACAATGCATTTTTCACAAAATAGAATGAATAATCCAAAAATTTTTATGGAGCCACAAAAGACCCTGAATGGTCAAAGCAATATTGAGAAAGAAGAACAAAGCTAGAGGCATCATGCTTTCTGACTTTAAAATATATAACAAAACAAAAGTAATTAAAACATTATGGTATG